>NC_092024.1:5870000-6245000 GCF_042242105.1 Pempheris klunzingeri
CTAATACTACACAATAAGCAATAAGCCTCATCTCACTGACACGGAGGTTTGCCAAAATAACTAAAGTCAAAAACAGTGAGGAATAGACATTACAACCTGACCTGTTTTAAACACTTCGCTAAACATTAATAAAGCACTCATGTGATTACACGAAGCAGAGAGGGAAAGTAAAGATTGTGTTTGCGCAAAAAAAAAAGAGGGGAGGGAAGGTACGAGATTTGATGTGAAATCTGTTGTGAGATCAGTCTGCTTCTTTTGTTGCATCTCCACACAGTGTTCCCTGGCTGCCTTGGTTGTGCCATCGCATGGCTGAAGATACAGGGCGAGCATCGTGCTGTTTTGGGAAGCCAACGTTGCTTTTTCTCCATTAGCGTCAATAGCTTAGGTGCTAATGCTGAGCTCAGTTGTTTTGGACCTGAGGTTGATTGGCTTTGAGGCTGCGCAGAGCTCGTCGCGCCGCCGCCGACTTGGCGATCCGGTAGCTGCGGCCAACTCCTTTAAACTTGCCCTTGCCGACGACCTCCACCGTTACCCGGACCTTCCCGTCATACGTTCTTTCTGCAGGGCTGCACACAGAGAAGAGAGAACGGGGGCTCAGCTCTCAAATAACGGCCTTCAACTTCAGCTGCAGAGAGATCCAGGCCTTCATCTGGACACTCAACACTTCCTGCACACATAACCTGCTGTCTTGACACATTCAGTGGAATGTACGTTTCCACATCATTAATTGGAGCAGTTCAGCGGAGTCAGGTCGTCACTCGCACAAACACGGCTTTTATTCACTACACTTACTTTTGCTTACTGTTTATTTTCCCTCTCTTTATCCCAAATTGTTATAATTATTTATGAACTATATTAAATTGTGTGGAAGTATTATTTGTTTCCAGTCCCTTACATTGTGCAGTCTTTCAATTGTTGTTAAGTTCATTTAAATAACAGATGTTTCACATTAAAAATCTTCTGCTGTGTGGTCTGTGTTGGGGAGATGAAGTTCTGGAGCATCTGTAAATGTATTCCTGTGTGTTATCAGTACAGGTGATTTCTTTTTTTTTAACTCACCTTTGTTATCAACTAAGTTTCATTATTTTTGGCTGCTTAAACTGTTTTATTTACTGTATTATTTCTGAGCAATAACAGCACTGGTTATTTGTGCCACATTGTAACTATGCTCCCTGATGCCACAGTGTTTTTCCCCTTTTTGTCCGATTTAACTGTAAATGCTATTCAGACCATTCTGGTTATCAAATCTTCATGATTATGGCTCCAATGATAATCCTTATTTTATATTTATATTTTATAAATTATGTTATATGTTGATTAATATTGGAAAACAATATTTTTGACAGATCAGTTTGTTTGCACTTTAGAAATTGGTAGAAAACTTCCTACATTTAAACTGTAACATTTAACTACAAATATACATTTTCATCAATACACGACTTGAAATTAAATCGGTGCATCTTGTCTGCATGACACAACACCGGAGATGTGCACCAGCAGTTACTTCTTAACACTTAAATAGTGTACACTTTCAACAGTGTACTGCTGCAATGAGTGCTGTCCAACACGACAAAACCAACACTGATCAAAAATAGTTTAGTGAAAGTGTTGATCTCCTACCTGAACTTGGCAGTTTCTGGTTCCATTTCAAGCAGCTCCCTCACAGGAGAGCGTGGCACATTGGCAGAGAATTTCTCTGTAAGCAGTGAGGGGATGGAGGGTTATTAGGTTAAAAAAAAGTATCATCAGAAACAACCTCAGACCTTCAATTCTGTCCCGGGTCAATACAACTGGCAGAAGCCCTCAATGATCACTGGAAGTTCCCAGCATTAACAGTGCAACAACCACGACCACAAATATAAAAATGACAAAACGAATGAATAAACATGCGTTCACTCTTCCTCACCTATAAGTGGCCTCATCATTGGATAATACACTTGCCACACTGTCTCCAATGACATCCTGCTGTCCATGTAAATTGCTCCAGCTAGCGACTCAAAGATATCCCCCATGGCCTTAGGGACCTCGATGTCCTCCTCCTTCTCCTCGTCTTCTTCAGAGCGTCGTAGCTGGAAACAGAAACGCACACAGCTGTTAGCTGATGCCATGGGAACCACTCACACTAAGGGCTGGCTGATAGACAAACACAATCTAAGTGCATGCGGTACAGCTGGCTAAAAACATTTCAACATTTTTAACTTTCAAGGATAACTTCTGTATTTTTAAACCTGGGTTCTATTTTTACATGTTTCGGGTTTGTAATGACTGGTAGGTTCGGGAGTCCAGTAGGTCGGCTCAGCGAGGAACCACGAATGCTTGTTTGATCCACTGACAGGCTCAGAGTGTTATTCTAAGTGTGACAGCATCGTGGAAAGGATCCCTACAGAAAAAGACCTGGAAGATCCTTTTGGTTTAACCACAAACAGCCGTTCTATCGCTCTCTGCACACACACCAGACTACATTCATTAAAACAGGGATTTTGCCTCACAAAAGACAGGAGCTACTGGTTTACTGCTGAGTGATTAATTGATTTGCAGCTGCTCTTTGATACCTTATTTTTAAAGAGTAACAAATGTAAATCTGTAGCTCAACTGTTAATGTACCGACAGTACATGCAACAGTTTAAATCGTGCGATGTAAGCAGCTTTGTCATGATATGGTTACTCTGATTGCATGTATAGTGAGCAGTAGTTTTTTTATTTCTTACAGCTGTTTTTTCAGCATGCTTAAGGCATAGAAGTACCTCTCGATCAGAATAAGAGGAGATCTGGTGCCAAGATTTTCATCTTCACCATTTTCAGGCAAATTACATCCAACTGCATTTTCAATTCAGTACTGAAATCAATGGAATATGAAACAGATTCATAGAGGCTGACAGCCTTGTTATTCAGGCAGATCTTTTTGAATGCCGAATATCATTTTAGCAAAAAAAACAAACAAACAACTAAAACAGCAAAGATTAGTTTTCTTCCTGCAGGGCTTTGTTGTTCAGTACTGATGTGAGCTGTGCTTTTGGTAAGAAAAGGACTCACTTCAGAGTCCATGCCTTGCATCTCGTTCTTCTCCAATTGAAACTGCACAAAGTCGTCGATGACATGGAAAAGTTCGGGCGAGATGGCCTTGAAGTACTTGTGGTAGTCGTACTTGACAGCCAGAGAGGCAAAGATGGTGTTGTTGACGAGTGCTGAGCGCAGGTCAGTCAGCACGCCGGGAGAGTGCTGCCGTGGGTCTTCATAAAGGTGCTTTGTTATGAGGTAGTCTAGAATTGCATCACCAAGGAACTCCAGCCGCTGGTAACAATCTGAGAGACATCAACATCAATTACCAGGCTGTCTCATCACTCAGCAAAACCCAGTACAGCTTCCTTGGATGATCGAAGATGAGATGATCTCCAATTCTCAAACACATTATTGTTAATTGTACTGTAAATAATACCAACAATAGTTTGAACTGCACAGTATACGATGATGACACTGTCCTGATGCTCTGAGGGGAAGTCTGACCTGTTATGGTGTTGTAATGGTAGGAAGCGTGGGTGAAGGCTTGCAGGAGGTAAGCCTTGTTCTGAAAGGTGTAGTTGATCTTTCTTTCAAAGTTCTCGAAGCCGGAGATGAGGTGGTTGAGAGTCCGCTCTGCGTCTGGGTGAGCCAGCATGCAGCGGGGTGGAATCTTCAACCAGCCGTAGCACAACTCTGTGTGACCACTATGCACTGCTGTTCCCGCCAGGGCCTCCCTCTCCAACGGTAACACCTGTTGTCATCAAAAGAACATTCTTAATACCGCTATAAATCCCGTTCATAGTTTTGACAAACATGTTTTTGTGAAGCAGTGGTTAATACTGTCAAGAAGGTTCTGGGTTCAAATCTGCCAGCCGGCTGGAGCATTTCCGTGCCCGTTTGCATGTTCTCCTCGTGCCTGTTTGGGATTTTCTGCAAGTACTCCAGCTTCCACAGACACTCCAAAGACATGCAGATTAATTGTTGACTCTAAATTGGTAAAAAATGTGAATTTGACTAAGAATGGTTGCCTGTCTGTATGTGTCAGCCCTGTGATGGATCGGCAACAAGTCCAGGGATCGATGGATTGGAACTGTAACTGAGTTGTAAGTCAGCCAGCTGTTCCCCAATTGGTCCAGCTTCTGGCTGCCAGACTAAACAGGGTGGAGTTGGCTCCAGTTGGCCCACTACGAAGCAGGACCCATGGCTAGAAATATGGGGGGGGGGGGGGGGGGGAGTAAACTTACTTTACACCATGACTTTCCTGTATTTAGTCAAAGCAAACAAACTGAACAAAGAACTGTATGATGCAGCTTTGTTGGACACTAGTTGACTTGCAAATGGCCTGAAGAGGAATGACTTTAAATGCAGCATAGTGTCAGTGTCTCTACACACTCTGTCTTGGTTTCTTTGAGGTGAGAACAAATACCTCAGCCAGCCTGACCTGTGACAAAGAATGTAATGAGCGTGACTTTGGCACAGGAAGTTTCCTTTTTTGACAGGCACATAAAATGGCTGCTCTCTCTCTCTGAACTAACCTTTTCCTTAACGCTTCCTTAATGGGCTGTACTGTGTGATAACATGTGCTTTCATTACATCGCTCCACTCTTTTATTCAAGTTTTTCTCTCTTTTAATTCGTCACTGCTCTGACCCACGGTATCATTGCTGAATCACGCAATACTGAGACAGAGCAGTGTGGGAGGTCCTCGCTCACCTTGAGGCCCAGTGAGCACAGGAACATCTGGGCGGCTCTCTCTCCACAGCTGGTCAGGTAACAGCCCAGCAGAGCCTCCACACAGTCAGCAATGCTCTTGTCGGCGATGCATTGCTCCGTGTGCAGGTCGTAGGAGATGGACTGCTTGCCGAGCTCTGCGCCGCAGTTTTCCTCCGATGGGTTCCAAAAACCTACCACGAAGTCGTCCTCCTCGCCGGCCTTGCTTGGATCAAGGTAGCACATTGCATCCCATGAGCTGTAGTCAAACTCCTCTGCAGAGGGCCCGCTGGCAGCCGGCTCAGAGGGGAAGTGGGCCGCGGTGGGATGGAGGGGCTTCTTGGGGGCCTTCCATTCGTACGGAGACTCCATGGCGGGGGAGGAGCCAGAGGCAGGGGTGAGAGGGGGAGGGAAGGTGCTCAGAGAAATCTTCTTACCAAACGCACCAGATCCCAACAACATGTTGTCAATGAATTTGATGTGCTCGTTATAATACTCCAGATCGTCCTCCATGTTGACTTCGTCCTTTGGCTCCTCCTTCAACATCAGCTCACCTTCCTCATCCACCTCCTCGCACTCCTCGTCGTCCTCATCGTAGTCATCCCCAGAACGCCCGTTGGCCAGAAGCTCCTCTTTGGCCTGGATGGACACAAACAGAGAGAAAAGGAGAGTTCAAGTCAGAAGGAATCTAAAAAGTAGTAATTACGATGAAGTGCTGAGCTAAAGAGTCATTTGTAGGTATTTAGATATCCGAGTTCAAACTAACCTTCTTCACATACAATAAGAGCTCCAACCTGAGTAAAACATTTCAACAGGTCTTTGTGTGAGTAAGGAGATTTGGCCAAACCAAAGCCATGATACAGAGACACATCCCTCTTTAGTTGAGGATAGGAAAGGTGTCTATAAAAAGAAAGCTACACACAAACGTTGTGAATAAATATTCTTATTTGTTTGGGGGAAATTCACACATTGCCAATCACTCGTAAACTATAAAACATCCGTGGCCAGTTCTTTCTATTACAGCCTTAAACACGTTGCACATACAAATCTGAACCAACTCAACTGCAATACTCAAGTCTTTCAAATTGAGCTGACACCACTTTAAAGTTAAATGTATACGTGCAGATGTGGGTAGATCTGTAAGCATGTATGATCCAATAGTACGTTATGATACATTAGAAACCATTTTGAACTTTTAGATGCTTTCTCTTGTGTACATTTACCTAAATGATTCGTTTACCTAAATGATTCACTCGTATGTCTGTTGTTTTCTTTGTTAAGCCGTCAGGCTGCTTTTACATACATACATAAATATACTATCATCACCTTCATGTAGCAGTAGCAGAACTACATATGTTTTACCTGTCATTTAGAACATTCATTATATTAGACGTGGGGCAGGGTTTCGAGCTTTGGGACTAAAAACCAGAACAATCTTGTTGCCAGCCAAGGTGTAAGCCTGCCCTCTGCAGGCCTGACAGCATCACAACAATGACCACTGAGGCTTAAACCCAGAGGGTCGGACGTTCGATCCCCGGCTCCTCTAAGTCAACATGTCCAAGTGGCCTTTGTAAGACGCTGAACCCCAACTTGCTTCAGTGTGTGAATGTGTGTGTGAGAGTAGTCTCCTCCTGAATGAATGCTGTGTGAATGGGTGAATGAGGATGTGATGGAAAAGCGCTTCGAGCAGTCGAAATGACAAGAAAGGCGCTATACAAATACAGACCATGAATGCATGAATGAAATGAAAGGCCTGTCACTAAAATGATCATTCTCCAAATCTTATGTCAGCCCTTATAAATACATTATGCTAACTGGTGTGTCAATCCCTGTCATCCAGCCCTTTGCAGATGTTTGGGCTAAGAAAAATGTCTCCCTCTCTCTGTAGCTGTACAATTCCAATGCGCGCGCACACACACACACACACACACACACACACACACACACACACACACATCATTGCAATATGAAGAAGAAGAGCAGCAGGAAGTCTACTGACCTCCTCTGAATCCAGTTTGTCTGTGCTGCTCTTGTCCTGGTTGACCACATAGCCAGGAGGCAGCCAGTTAACAGGGGGGTCAAAGATGGACACCACCATCCTGCTGGGGAGCCCCTTCTTCTTCCCCAGACGGTACAGGTTACAGTTACTCACCTGGATATGGTTAGACCAACGAGAATGAGTCAAGACATGCAGCCTTAGAGATGTTGGCTTTAATACAACAGTCAAGTGCGATTGGCTTGGCTCCCTCAAACGACCAATCAGAAGCTGTACAAGAGTAAACCTTTACTTTACACATCCCAGAGTGGTCAATAGAAAGGACGAGGTGATTTACTATTAATAAAAGGGAGACGATGTTCAGTTATCACGTTTCCAATCATACATTCATTATCTGTACCACTTATCCTTTAGAGTCGTGGGGGAACTGGGGCCAATCCCAGTCCACTCTGGGTGGACACAAAGAGATGGACAGTTGGTGCAGCTGTGAGCCTTTTAGTCTGAATAAAGCAGGTCAGCTGAATAGGCAAAAATACCAAACTAGTCTTTCAGAATAGCTGTAAATAAAAGGCAAGCATGAAAAGAAACAAGTAAGAAAGATAACATTTCAAATACTACTAATACAGTTCTAATACTGTTTACTTGGGTTTATGTAAGTCTTTCAATCACCGATAACCTCTTCCCAACCAAACTGTTCCAGAATTATTTGAGCACCTGAAACTGAACTCAGGAGCTATGCAGATTAGGCACTCACTGTGTGCAGCTCGCTTTTTCTAAACTAGTCAGGAAGCAGACAACAAAACTTTGTTTTTAACATTAATAAAGATTACAGGAAACGCCCAGCCTTTGTCCTAAGGTTAATACTAACTGTGGCACCCAGTACTTCCTTATAAGTCGTACTTGCTGTGCTTTAGGCCATCTGTTGAGGCCTCCATGAACAGATAGAGTTTGCTTCATTAACATGGTTTCAGTGTTATCAGGTAACCTAAAAATAGAATCTCCAATCTCCGCTAACTTACCCTTCTACCACACATTTTCATTAATTATCCTCAAGGGTCGCAGGAGGGCTGGAGCCAACCTAAATCCCAGCGGGCAATTTAGAATCATCAGTTAACCTAACCTGCATGTCTTTGGTCTATGGGAGGAAGCCGGTGTAGCCGGAGAGAACCCACAGGGAGAACATTTAAACTCCACACAGAAAGGCCCCAGTTGGCCCACAGGTTTGAACCTGGAACCCTCTTGGTGTGAGGCAACAGTGCCGCTCATACTTCTAGACTTCTTTTACTGTGGTTAAAAGTGGCGTCTTCTTTACTGGCTCAGTCGCCCGCTCCCTGCCTGGACCATCATCATCAGAAACCTCTCGCTGTCTCTCCCTCATCCTCTCTCTCGCCATTTTTCTTTTTAAAATAATCAGTTATAAAAGGCTTCATTTTTGGAACATGGTAACAGCTAAGCGGACTGTTGTGTTGCACCTTGACCACAGGCTGTGCACCACATCAAGCGGACCACATGAAATTAGATCTCTCACACACAAAAAATGGTCGCATATGCAGCCTGGAGCTCTGCAGACTCAAAACAAAAATACATTTTTCAGTTTCATTTGTTTAATTGCGATTTATATTGTAACTGTGTGAAGGTCTTCCCCTATCATAACCACCTAGTGCAACACCTTTAAGAGCCAAAATACCTCCTTAGACCTCCTTTTTAGAGATATTTCTAAAACTTCAGCATTCATGCAAGCAATAATAGGTCTTGCCCACACTGGTCATTTTGCTCATTTCTGCCTCACCTTCTTGCTGCGCATATAGCTGAGTCGTCCCTCGTGAGCGTCAGGGTACGTACAGAACAGGTATGTGGTGATGGCATGCTTGAGGAAAGAGTCTCCAAGCATCTCCAGCCGCTCCAGGTTGAAGCCGTCACTTGCGTTGGACAGGGTCAAGGCCTGCAAGATGAGGCCCGGGTTGGGCCCCAGGCTTTTGGGGGAGTCTCCTGCCTGGGCTCTGTGCTGGGGGACAGCGCCATGGTCAGAAGAAGGTGCTGTGGGAGTGTTGGAACCCGTGGCTGCCCAGCTGCAGACTGAGGTAGCTTTATTTGTGTGGTCTGAGGTCCTCCCTGGTGTACATTCATCACTAGGCTGTGGAGGACTGGAGCTGGGCTTCTTCAAGCTGTGAGAGGGCTGCACAGGAACTGAGGTAGTGGTTTGTATTGATTCAGGGCTCTGCAGCCCAGGGGAGCTGGGCTGGGAGCGTTGGCAATTGTCATGTTGGTGAAGGTGCTCATCTCGGTGGCCGTCGGCGACACTGTCAGCAACTAGGGCAGTGCCATTGGTTAGGTTCCTTGTGCAGGTGGCTTCTCCAGAATCAAGGGCCACGAGGGGCCTCTGCTCGGGCAGGGAAGAGTGGTGACTACTATGATGCATTAGGCAATCGGGGTCAGGGGTTACAGTCTCTTGGTGCTTACAGTGATCCTCACCATCCTCACTGCAGGACTCAGGACAGGAGATGAACGTTTTGCTGTCGATGGATCTCTTCCAGCCAAAGTCCAGGTTTGGATACCTGCCACATACAGACCATCTGCTCATTAGAATGTTGGGAAACCGTGCGGGTACGTTTCTGCAGAGACTGCAAAAATTAAGCTGTTTAATAAAATTATTCTCTCTCCATCAGCAGCGGATCAGACACATTTTGATGGGTGTGGATTGTCCTGCCTGCTGATAAAGGTTCAAGAATGTGGCCTCTGTTTTGACGCCCGTTCTACGGTTTCACTTGGGCCGTAAGACCAAAATCTTTTTAGGGTGTTATGAACATATGCACAACCTGTGACTCTCTTACAAATTTAGCAGATGTAGTACTATCTGAGTAGCCTGATGTCTCAGTTACTTTTTGATTTCCAAGTGGGGGCGGACCAAAATGTCTCAGGATACATTTGAATACACCTACAACCAAAGTGACAGAACATTTGAAATTGCGCTGAGCATAAATGAAACCTAAATTATACATTGCAGTGTAGGCATGAAATAAAGTTTTTACAAGTGCTATTTGTTGTGTTATATTAGAATATAGAAGTGCAGGGCCATTGTTTCTTTCTTTAAGGAAAATCCTGATCTTTTCCCATTAAATCAGAGTCCCCGCTACCAACATTTTGCCAAGGTGGCCCACCACAGCAGAATCTATGCCACCACGGGAAAAAACAATTAAAAACCACAAAAGAGAACAAAACGATCTGAGATTAATCTCTTAATCGAACCCCTTGGTGACTCACTCAGGAGTCCCTGTCCGCCACGCACACGTTACAGAATTCAGTCGGTTCAGACACTGGCACCAATTTCAGTGACTTTGTCAAGCATGACTGCAATGTTTGGTGTCTTTACCCCAAAGGCACATCATCTTTTTCTTAATATTACTCTTAGGTATGAGTGACAGGAAATGATAGGAGTGTCACTTAGGCCTTCTTAGCCAGAAAACTTGAGACATGAAATACCTCCCTTAAACATTTTTTTTACAATATATATTCAATAATATTCATAATATTCTAAAAAAAATATATATATTTCTCCTCTGTGGCAACGAGGCCAACACATAGCCTTTCAGTAATTATTTTATCTGAGCTTCTCTACACACTTTACAGCTGACTAAAGTCATGAGATCACTGATGGCATACTCCACCCCCCCACACAGTTCACATTGTCCCCTTGGTCCCCAGGAATCACATGTGTGTGTGTAGTGTATGTGTCAGGGACCTGAAGTCAGGGGGGAGGGTCTGGGCTCCCACTCCAGCTTCGCTGGCTGTCTGGGCTCTGAGCTCCTCTGCGGTCAGGAGGCAGTGGAGTCGGTAGAGGATGCTGGGCAGACACACTGCTTTCCTCCACAGGGAGGCAGGGATGGGGTGGATGGCACACAGCTCCGGAACCAGGATCTGACAAACGCAACACACTGTTAGATTGAGACTGTTGTTGCTGCAGTGCAAAATACATGTAAGGTGATGTAGCTGAAACTAATTTCAGTAATTAAGTTCACGCTCACAGACACACCATATCTAAATTTATACCAACAGCAGTGCAGGAAAACCAGGACTTCATTAGCTTCTTTTCAAATAGTGACAATACTGGATGGGTGTCAGTGCAGATACATACAGACAGTACATGATCAGTCCATTCTGAAGGCAGATCATACGGGGCAGCAACACTATGTGAGCTATAACTACAGAGGGTGAGCGGCTCTGTTCAAACAGCCAGAATTTGGGAATGACAACCAGGTGATTTAAACTAGATCAGCCACCTATTAATACAAAGCAGAGACGTGCACTGTGTGTGTGTGTGTGTGTGTGTGTGTGTGTCAGCATTACAGTCTGGCATAAACAGGTCACTAGTGCCTTTTCTGCTAACCTCACGATACGACCAGAACAACACCTGTAAGCATGCTAACTGAACACATCGACGATGGCGGCAGCTGTAGGCCTCAGAATGCATGAAAGACACGAAAATCAAAAATGTAGAAAGAGACTGAATGAGACTAAAATGTCTATTCTAGTTTGTTTCAAGTCAGCGAGCAACATTGATCACTTAAAACGGCCTGACTAATCAGATTCTGATTGGAGGGTTTCACTGCCAGGTCCATGTATCTGAACACTGAAAACACTGCACAGCAGTTAATTACTCCCAAGGAAGATTTTACACAACTGAAATCATTAAACCCTTTCCACAATTACAAAGTAAATGCAGTGCACTATTGGATCACGCTAAAGTTAATCCAGGTGCAACTTCTTTGCCAGGGGACAGTGTGTGTTTTTGCCAGAGCCCAATACAGTGGGCTCACTGAAACAAATGAGGGGCTGCGTTTCTCAGCACAGTTCTACTGTGAGTGTCACCAAAGAAGCAGCCGTTACCTGTTTGTTCTGCAGACTCTCCCACTTGGCCTTCCTCTTCTCTGCACTGCTGAGCGGCAAGGCTTTGCCCTTCTGGTTCAGGTGCCGAGGGGTTAACAGGTTCAATCTGAGAGCACAAGAAAGACCAAAAGGAGGACTGACTCACAATATTCTAAAAACCTCTTAATAACAGTACCCAGTATTCAGCAATGTGCTCATATAATACTGTCAGACTCACAATGGATACTATTAAAAAAAAGTAGCCCCACAATGCAATTTCTCTGCTGTCAGTTATGTAGGAGCCAGCAGGGATGAGCGGCAGGCTACAGGTCTGGTAAGCTCACTTCCTTCAAACTCCACACCCCTAGATTCTTGTCAAACTTGTCCTTTTCAGCTCCAATTGACACTGACTCCAGTGACATCATTTAAGGGAACTTATCAGACTTCACACTGTTCCCTGTGGAGCCACAGAGGGCTTTATACAACTTTTCTCACATACAGTATGCAGTAGTGCTCCCCGACACTTAGAAGTGACGTTTCCCCAGAAGACATTGTGTAAAACCCATTCTCTTACACAAACTTTGGACAAAATTCAAGTGGAAAGTGTTTGCAGCTAAATGCAACTGTCATGATCCCGTGCAGCTGACCTGGAGGAGGTGTGGTCTACGTCCAGAAGCGGCTGGTTCAGGTTGGACAGATCCAGGTTGTACTTGGTTTTGTAGTATTCAGCAAATGTCTCGTACTCTGGTGAAGGAAACTTGCTGAGCGGTGTGAGGTCTGTATACACGTCGGCGACATAGAAGCGATGAGGCTGGTCGAAGTTACGATACCTGGAAGCATGACATTTGACATTATGTAGCTCCAAGTGGTCCTCAAACATCAGAAGCATTTAGACACAGTAAAGCTGTCCTCATAACTAAAAGCAACTCCAGTATGTCCATATGGGGCAAAGGTACCTTGGAATGATGACAGCATCCTGGTAGTCCTCAAGTTTGAAGGTGAAGGGGTTCTGCTTGGTGTACTGAGTGGTAGGAATGCCAGTGCGGGCCTCAGACCTCTCAATGTCCTCCATGAATTTAAAGTCCATATCTAGTATTTTGGAGTCCCCAACTGAACGAGCCAATGACGCAGCAGAGAGAGGATAATGGAAGGAAACCGATAAGAGTCTCGACACATCTGGAATCTGGAAAAGTAACCCATCAGCTTGCCTGAGAGTGATTCTACTCACCGACATTCAGAGGTAGGACGCAGTAGGCGGAGTCAGCCAGTGTGGGCTTGAACTCCAGTGCAGGTTTCTCCAGGCGGAGGATATGGGAGAAGATGTACTGGTGTAGGCGGGTGATGAGATCGAGCTGGGCAGCAGTGAGCGTGAAGCCAGACTTCTGCAGCTCGATGGAGATGGTCACCTCACCCGAACGAGTGTACACCGGGAAATGGGGGATCTGGACAGAAGGACAGCACTAGTTAGAATCCATAACCAAAGATGAGAGAATGGTGCTGGAGCGGTTCTTTCTTTTAAGGGAAGGACAGAACAACACTGAGGGAACATGGGAAGGTTTTAACCGGGCAACATACTCGAGGTATGGGTTTGGCAGTCAGGATGCCGAAGCACCTGGTGGTGTCTTCCGGCGGGTAGAGTTTCCTTCTGCGGAAGTTGAGTTCATCAGGGAGAGGGGTGGTGAGGACCATCCCAATTACATATAGGTAGTAAGTCTGCTCTGGCACGGCGTAACTGTCCCGTAGACACTCTGGTATCTGGAGAGGACAGAAAGAGGCAGAAACAAATGACTAACTTCTACGGGAGCATTAGAGACGCTCACCTGTTCTGACACAATAGAAAGCAAAACATGAATAATCAGGTACCCGTTAACAACCAACTGTAGGCTGACCTTTAGGACAATGTCAATTTCAAACATATCAAGGTCGTGGGAGCTGAACAATTCTCTGACAAATACTATTTAGAAATGAATCTGTATTAGTTGTCCACATAGTATTGGGGAAGATGCATTTGAACAAAGCCAAAGTCAAACTTGTTTATAGAGAGAAACAGAAAGCATGACACTTTGGTTTTAAAGATGACGTGAGGTATTGGACAAGCCGTCAGTTGGAAAAAAACTAAAAGCTGAGAAATCACCAGTTTGTCTCTGACAGGAGAAAATACCTTAGTGCCACTTGACATTGCTGCTCAATAATGGTCAAAAATTATTATGGTCCTCAACCCTCCCCCCTTCAAAAAGTCATTCAGAATCCAGGATCAATCCAGAGAAAACCCTGAATTATGTCTGTACTTTTTACATAACCACTAGGTCAGTCTGGCAGTACAAAGTATTTCAGGGTTTGTCCAACCAAACAAACCATAGAAATAAATTGTACCAATATATTTTGCTTTGAGATGCTAATTCACAGAATCCAATCACAGTCAGTGAACTTTAGCTGTAATGGATGAGCCTTCAGCAGAAAGACGTTCTTACAGCTTTTGGGTAGCACTGCCTCCTCTTGGTAGAGCCAGGCCGGCCTGGTACGCTGGTCTCCTCCTCATCATGAAGGTCCAACTCCTCCTCGTACTTCACTGTCTCCTTCCCCACCGGCATCAGGTGATCATCCAGCTCACCTGGGTGGGACAGAAGGATATATACATATATAAATATGCTAAGACAGATGCAGGGAGAAGGTCTGCAAAGGCTGATGGTACACATTCCAAATCAGTCATTTGTAAAATCTTAATTCTGGTTTTACCTATTTTGTGGAGTTTCTCACAGCATACTAGTGCAACTGCTTTCTCTGCCAGTCTGGCACAGTTCATTGTAGGACCCTGTAGTGACACAATAAAATGAAGCAATTACATCTCCTGCGGGGCGTAACCATCACCACAATTGTTGCAACAGAGATGTTCTTCCTCACCTTAACAGGAACTCGCAGTGGGGAGTTGATAGGTAAGTAGAGTGTGGACTGGAATCGTCCATCCTGCCTCTCCACGGTTTTACACTTTGGTGCCAAGTGAGTGAACGGGTCACTGGGCAGCCGAGCACAATACCTGAGCACCGGAAACAAAGGAGGATTTTTAAGGAGGATTCATGTCTGTTCATGTCCTTGTCTTTATGAACTGAGGGCTTCCAGACCTTGCAGAAACATAAACCTACCTGTTAATGTGTCCGATGGCTGTGTTGATGGTGACCCGGGGTCCTCCATCCTCGGATCGAAGCACGTAGGGCGGGAGGATGTTGTCATCGTCCAGCACCTGCTCCACTTCAAACTCACTCACCTCCACCGACTTGGAGCACTTGTTCCTCAAGATCTGCTCATAAGAAAAATGAGATCATCTTCAGTACTAGAACCAAGCATAAGGAAGGCAGTGGGAGGAGGAAGAGAACAGTCGGAGTTTCAGCATTAGTTCCAGGCCTTAGAAAAATAAATCAGAGGAGCAATCTACCTCCTCTCATTTTATTCCCCTAATGCCTGGCTCTAATGCTCCTCCGTACAGTCCCGAGTCAGACAGGATCAGAAACTAGAAACAGTTTCTAAATTTCTCCTAACATTATTCAAATAGTCAAGTATTAACTACATCACACAAGACAGACAAAAGGGTACCTTCTCTATCGCCTTGTAGGTGGTGAGATCTTCCTCAAACGCTTTGGTCCTCTCACTGTCAGCCAGCATGATGTAGTTGGAGACAGGTGCCCGAGCTCTGCCTTTGGACTGGACATAGGACCTGTACTCTGTAGGAAGGTCAAACCGCACCACCAGGTTGCACTTTGGAATATCCACCCCTTCCTCCACAATACTGGTAGCAATCAGCAGGTTGGTTTCATGAGCGCGGAATTTGCGTAGAACCTGCGAGAGAAAGGAAGGGGGAGGGAGGGAAGTGAGAGGAGAAAAAGGGAGGGAGGGAGGGGAGGAGATATTACTCACAGGCTTCTGACTGCATTTCATTTTCAAAATTCTATAGTTTTCAGTTATGTTCAGTAAGATTACTTCCTCGTCTCGTCAGTGCCAACAAGTGACAGGGTCTGAACAGAAAAGGACTGGGAAATAAAGAGTAACATGTACTAAACCCATCCAGGCCAGCAACAAGTCCATGACTCATTTCAAGCTAAATACAGAAACAGAATCTTGATATTTAACAGTTTATAGAAATAATTTTATTAAAATACAAATTTACAATCAAAACACCATTTAAGCAGCTGCGTAGCCCTGAGATGAGAAACTGTATGTATATTAAAACATTGCATTAGCTGCATCTATAATTAGCCGAGTGCGACTGTAACATGGACATTTAGGTGAATGAAAGGCCCGTGTCTCCCGTCGTTCAGGGTCTGGCATATTCACGTGATTTCTCTTTGTATACCTCCTCTTGTTTCCTGAACTCCACCTCCATCTGCTTGTTGCGCGGCTGGTTCTTGCCGATGCTGTGGCCGGTGATGAAGTTGCTGCTGATGTAAGCCAGCTCTGGGTCCTGCTTTCCCGCCTCTTTGATCAGACTGAAAAACAAAAAAACAGTCAGTGTGACACAGAGAAAGAAAGTGAATAATCTTATATTATTTTTTATTAACAGCGTATTCAACAGGGTCATGTTCTGGTTAAAAAAACTACACATTAAAAGTGACCAACGACCAGGAATGAAAGTATAATAAATAGAAAATCTGGCTTATTTTCAGTTTACAAGTCGTGTCTGAAGAGCAGCTCTCACACCACAGGGCGAAGAGCCATGGCAGAGCCCTACCGATTGAGGACGACAGCTGTGTAACGCCTCTCCACAAAGATGATCCCACACAGGATGTTGGTGAACGGTGAGGGAAAGTTGGCTTCAGGCCTCTCTTTGGCCTCCACCTCCTCATCCTCATCCTCATCCTCGGAGTCACTCCAGGACACATAGTTGTCCTGGTTGCGGTTATTGTACCACTCCACGCTTTCAAACTGCTGCCGCTCAAAGGGCTTGTATTCGTGCAGAATCTCAAGCAGCCGGAGGACTTTGGGGGTGACGAACTTGAGGTCCAGTGAGGCGGGGGAGAAGTGCTCCTCGCAAAGGGCATGCACTTTGCGCAGGATGGTGTCAGTGAAGAGTAGAAACTTGCGGTTGAGCTCCTCCTGCTCGTGTTTGATATACTTCTGGAGCTCCCGCACCATGATGCCCGCAGCCTTATCAGCACACCAGGGTCCCAGCACCTGCAGCACAGCCCTGCAGTCACTCAGGACCTGGACAGGACAGAGAGTGTAATGAGCAGGTCTGTCAGAGCTTTTTCCCCTGTAAAAAGCTGCCTGCCGAGCAGAGCTTGCAGGCTGGAAAATCACAACAATGAGCTAAAACCAGCTAATTAGCTGAGTAGATCTGAGACTCCATTCACATCATTTGCCCAAAAATACTGATTAGTGCAGCTTTTACTGTGTTTGCAGACTGCTTCAATATGGGTCCATGCTTCTGTACAAGAGAAAAACTCAGCTGATTGTCATTGCTTTTGAAACATGGATCTTGTATTTTTTTCCAAAATGATAATTTTCGTAATTTTGTTTTGTTTTTTAAATGTGGTCTCTTAGTTGTTGTGGCATTATGTAGTTTTGTCTCAATAAAAATCAGCTGCGTACTGTTTTGAGTCTAATTCACCAATTCATTGAGGTTCTTCAGGTACAGGTTCAGGCACAAAGGGGCACTTAAGTCCTGGTTCTATTTGGTCCACAGGTAAGTGTGAAAAAGGTAAAACCAAATGAGCAAATGATGACACAAACACGGAAAATAAAATACACTAAATCTTTCCAGCTCTGACCTGTTTGGAGATGAATGTGGCATCGCGGTCCTCTCTAGCAACAGATATGTTGCAGTCATTCAGGAAGTGGAGAGCTTCATCCAGCTCCACCTGCAGACGAGAGGAGAGGCCACTCTTATCCACGTAGGGGCCACAGTCCAGCACCACTTCTCGTGGCTGAGAGGCGTATCTGAAATACAGAGCACATACTGGACTTCAGCGTACACCTATGGGTCTTGGTTACAGGCTTACCAGTCTAATGTTGTCATGAATTTCCATTCACCAGGTGATTCTACAAAGCATTTTTTCCAAGAAACTGTCATCAGTGAAGTCTCTTTTGCTATGTTTAGTAGTAATTAACGAAACTACATTTGGCCATAGGTAGAGTTGTTGACCCCTGGTATGTGTTTGTAGTACCTGTCCAGGACCACGAGGTCAGTGGCAGTTTCAGCGTTGCTCTTCAGGATTCTCTCCAGATTCTGGATCTTCTGCTCCAGTTCTGATGGGTCACACTTCCCATTCAGAATGGAAGCTGTGAGACCCAGGATACGAGGACTGCACGAACAGCCCTCAAACAGCTGCACAGACAGACACAGAGAGGAGAGCCAGGTCGTTCACAGTTCCCTTGAACAACTCCTACCCGGTCTAAGACAGAAATGTTATTTTGCAATCACAGTCTCACCTTCATTATCTCACAGTAGGGGTGGTCTGTGATGGCCAGGTGACAATCATCAAAAACCACCAGGTTGATTTTAGACAACTGCAAGATTTTATTCCTTAGAACGTGCAGGAATATGTGGCAAGTCATGACCAGCACCTGTGTTGAGAATGGCATTATTAGAAACAGAGCCACAACTGGGTTCAGTCTGACTGTGACATGACACTGTTCATGAGGGTGCAAATAACTAAGCCTGTGTGCTAAAACTCAACAATTTCAATCATCAGGCCTCTGAAAAACTCTAGTCATCACTTTGTGAAGTGTTGAACGAGTCAATAGCACAACACAGGATAACAATGTAACAAGGTTTTAACAGCCTTTACTGTGCACTTCGACGTATCTACTGTTTATTTATCTCCTTTCCATTTATCAGTTTTCCCTTTATCTTTTTAATCCTGAGGCAACCTTTAAAGGCGAAAGGGCAAAGCAAAAATTTCATTGTGCGGTGAAACTTGTTTTTATTAGTACATATGACCATAAAACAATTGAATTGAAAGTATGCTGCCCTCTGCTCCTGACCTGAGGGCATGTGGGCTCAGCCATACAACTCCAGAACTATACAGACTACCGTAGACCATCGTGGTCACCACCTGTATTATGGTATTATAAACCATCTAGGCTTATTCTTAAAGGATGACTATTTTTAGATATTTTGGCTTTGAAATGACTGGTAGGTACAAAAAGCTTCCAAGTAGATTGCCTCAGTTGGAAGCCATGAAACAGGTTTTGAGTGGATTACAGTGGCTGCAATGTAATCCTTTGGGGCAACTGAAATCAAAGTACGCCCAATGAAAGTGCTTGTTTTTGCAACCAACAGGTGCTGATTGTTCTTTGACAGCAGTAGGGACATGATCCCTCCGGAGATAGACTTGTAAGATCCTTTTTTGTTTAACCACAAACGGCTGCTGCATCGCTCTCGACAAAAACAGTACTTTTACCTCACAGAACACAGGAGTCGCTGGTCTATTGCCGTCTTGATAGGTTAGTTAGTTTGTGTCTGATCTGAACTAACCCTTTAAAAAAACCAAAGTCACAAAGTTGCCAGCGGAGGCAATCTATAGGACCAATTCCAAAACATTTTGTACCCTTCAGTCACCTCAAACCCAGAGTATGTAAATAATAGGGTCCAGTTTTAAAAATACCAAAGTTCTTTAAGCCTGACAAAACTCAGCAAGACAGTCACAACACGTGGGCATGGGACTGGCATGAAGCCAGTGAAAATAAATACTGTAGAAGACAATGAGGATGACTGGCACACCTGATTCTTGATTATCTCTTGACTCCACTGTTGGTCAGTGAATGCTGAGGTCTCCTCCAAATCTGTGTACTCTCCCACCTGGAGGTCAGAGTGAGTCCTGACTGCAGCTGCTTGCTGAACTACAGACAAAGCTGGAGGACAGGACAATATTCAACAGCATTTCAATTTAAATTAACAATGAGGTGGGCGTAACATGAGAATGAACAACGCCATTCTTTTAAAAATATCTTCATACTTCCAAAAGTGAGAGTGAAGCATAAATGTGTGCGATATAAAAAATAAAACAGTAGCAAGCAGCGTGTATTGCAGGCACCTGTGTTCACCAGAAAAACAGTCCTCTTTGCATTTTCTTGGTAATGTCCACGGATTTGGTGGGAGAGCTCTTTTGTAAGAAGTACTGCAATAAAGGTCTTCCCTGAGCCAGTATTCAAGCAGACGATAGTATTATGTTCAAGAGCTGCTTCAAGAAGTTCTACCTGTGGAGGGAGATTACAGTACAGGCAGTGAGCTGACGAGCAAACTAAAACAAACAACATTACTAACTGTCATCCTGTAGCCTCCTTACCTGATATTTCCTAGGTGTATAGATGTTATCATGGATAGCCTCCTGCTGCCATGGCAGACCAAAGAAAGGCCCCATGGGTGAAGTGGCAGGGGTGACAAGCTGTAGGCCTGCCATGATTCAAAGAGGTGGAGGTTAGGGGGCTGGGCTCCTCCAGTTGGCCGCTTTATCTCATTTCATCATCCTCTTCTTTTCAGAAGTTCACTGGCAGGAAGATGAGGACATTGTGTTAATACATAGTAGACAGCAGATTGGCCAGCTGACTTTGTCTCGCTCTCCATTCAGAAAGCCAAAAAAGCCCATCGGCAAAGTCACGTCGCCGGCAGCCTGCAGAACGTCTACCTGGCACAGAGTTCTGGCTAAAACAGCTGCTTTAGAGCTTAACAACAGTTTATTTAGAACATGACGACTTCTTTACACTTCAGTTAGCGCTTGAGAACACCATGTTTGGAGCTTGTTTAGAATATGAGAACATGAGAGCTTATTTAGGGTTTGACAAAAGTTTGTTTTTGAGCTTCTTTCAACTGTTACAACAGCTTGATAATTTTGCTCAGAGATTATTTAGAACTTGAGAACAGCTTGTTTAGAGCAATTTTTCAGGGAAAGGTGGCGCTGTCCAGGGATGAAAGCAACAACCTACATTTACCCTTGTTACTGTAACAAAGAATACTTTTGTATACTTTTGAGTATTTCAAAAATAATCATTTTACTTACAATTTGGAGTATTTTTAAAATTTTTTACTTGCACTTCAGTATTTTTTATTACAAGTGCTGTACATTGAACATATATTTGTGTGTTTTCCAAAGTGTCTGCTCTGTGGAGTTCTCTGTGGAGTGTGTTGGTAAAATGTACAAACTTTCAGCAGTGTTCAATGAAACGGCTCAAACAAGAACAATTGAAATAGCTCAACACAGCTAATATTACAGGTGGTTTCTCCAAACTCAACACAAAATGCCACTTTTAATGACTACTGCAGTCCTGCAAAATTATTCAACCCCCTGAATAGAACCCCTCAGAAGAGGGTACCTCAATGGTGTTCTGCTTTGCTTCTTCTGGCACTGGAAGCCTGCAGAGTTTGGAGGGTAAGATGGATTCAATCAAGTATCAGCAAATCTTAGGAGAAAACATTATGGCATCTGTGAGGAAGCTGAAGCTTGGACGTCATTGGACCTTCCAACAGGACAATGATCCCAAGCATACTTCAAAGTCCAACAAGACTTGGCTTCAGAAAAAGTCCTGGAAGATACTAGAGTGGCCGTCAGTCTCCTGACCTGAATCCTGTAGAATCAGGGATTTGAAGAAGGCGGTTGCAGCACTCAAACCCAAAAACACTAGAGAGCTGGAGGCTGTTGTTCATGAGGAATGGGCTCAGATTCCTCAGGAACGCTGTCAGAACCTGGTGTCTGGATATGCATCAGCAGGTCATGACAGCAACAGGTGCTCTGCTAAGTATAAGTAAATAATTGAGACTGCAGTAATTATTAAAAGTGGCATATTGTGTTTAACTTGGAGAGACCACCTGTGATATTAGTTGCGTTGAGCTATTGTTCTTGTTTGAGTTGTTCATTGAACACAGCTGAGAGTTGCAATGAGGGGTTGAATATCTTCGAATGCAACTGTATCAAACAGTTTGTGAAACTGACAGCATCCCCATGGAAACACATGTTAATTATTTCTTGAGCTCATCAAACCCAATATGTATCAAATCTGTTGGAATGCCAAGAAAGTTTTAAATCTTTGATCTAATTTGTTTAGAGCTTGTTTAGGACATGACCACAGTCCGAGCTTGACAGACTGTTTAGAGCTTGTGAAGAGCTTAAGAACAGCTTGCTTGAAGCGTCTTGTTTAGAGCTTGAGACCAAAAGTGGGAAAAGAGAAGAGAACTCTGAATAGGACAGAATAATGCAGAGAGAATTAGTGTCTTTGGAATTATACTTACAGGTAATAACTGAGCCTTTCTGGATAAGAAGACAACACTTAATCTGGGCTTCATCATAAAATCTCTCTGAATCAACTCCTGATGCTCCCCCACATTTAGGCGGAAATAGAGCTGAGAAACCAAACACAGACATAGCTGTTACAATGCAGTTCAGACACAGGACAGATGTAGAGACATCTATATGCAGCCTATATAACAGCGTAATAACTGACAATGAAACAGTTCCTCTAGCTGTAGAAAGCAGTGATGGACATTTGGATTCAGGCTTTTGAAATACCTCTAAAAAATGAACTACATTGAAATATAAGAAGTCAAGGAACTACTCAAGTTAGTTTGGCTTCCACAGACGCTGTGTCTGATTCTTGTGCCGATTATCATACTGTAATGCTACTGTTACATTCAAAAGTAAAAACGTCTCACCTCTACGCAAATGGAAAGTGGCAGGGATTGTGACTAGGTCCTCCAGCTCTGCAAAAACAAAAGCAGAGAGCATCATGAGAACGGTGAGGTATTGCTGGGTGCCCGATGCTGATGAAGGTACAAAGGGAAGAAGGGTCCCATCGCTAGAGTAAGATGAGCTAATCAACACAATTTTGACGCAGCCCAAAATCACCACCAGACCACAGGACTCCACTGTGAAGACACAGCTGTAACCAATACTAGCAGAGGCTCACATTTGATACATCACAGTACATAACGCAACTTGACGCTCATCTATGGAGCTCCACTCAAGCAGTCAAATAAATCTAACCTGAAGATTTGTTTGCGAGAAAAATACTCAGTGATAAAGACGTTATGAACCAGAACAGAACCACCCAAGTGATTCAAATACCGACAGCCTCAAAACTTCAAATGTAGAAGTTGTCCACACTCAGGTAAGGAATTCAGAGGAGAAGCTCAAGTTCAGTTTGGTTTAACATAACTGTGGACCTCAAGGTGGCCTGCGATGTGATGGAGTCCATCTCCAGAAACGAGACAGCTACCTTAGAGCTGTGTTTTCCTATACTATTACTCTCATCTTGGTATAAATATAATGATGGTCTACTGCAGCGCTTCACATTTCATTAGTACAGTGCTGTTGCAGTGTGAACCCTCACTTCAGCGACCCCCACTGGCAGCAGTGTGAATGGTAACACACGGTTTAATTGTGAGAAACACCTAATCACAAATACTTTGCTCAAATGGAAATGGGTTTGAGACCGAGATCGTGATTACACAATTACTCAGTGACTGTGGAAGCATCGTGTATTTATTGAACTAAAAAGAAAACTGTCCAACAGTGGATTTCCTTTAGCTTTATACATAATTCAACTCAATTGTAATCAACTCTGGCAAGCACATCCAGTCTGCCAAGCCCACAGAAACAGGCCATGCGGCGCAAAGCAAGGCCGGGAGGGTAGGTGGAGACACAGGAGTCTGGTCTACACAAGGCCCAAACGGGGTTAGAAAACGACCTGGACGGGCTGATGAGAAGTCTAGGTGACAGCAGACGCCACGCCTTAGGACACCTGCCTGGAGAGGGAAACAGAAAAGGTACAAGGCGGCGGAAACCTGAGCGGCCTGGAAGACCGACGAGGGCTGGAGCTCCGCTCCACTGCATGCCCTGAAGGCAACCCAGTGAGAAACTATCAGCGAGCGAGGAAAGAGGTGCGCTGGATTTATAGCACAAGACAAAACAAGAGCATCGTGCAGTGTTACAAAATTATTAGGTCCCAAGTAGCCAGACTGCCGGAGTAACAACATGGAAACGGACTTGAGGTCTTTTTCAAACAGGAATTGCACACATTCACAAAGAAGTGTTGATCCCTGTGTCAGCTTTAGCTTGTGAATCTTTCTCACCTGTGAGTTTATACTGACATGCCAACACATCTGCCTTTGTCCGCAGTTTTGTGCATGGCTTGCTGCCAGAGAGAGAGAGAGAGAGAGAGAGAGAGAGAGAGAGAGGGAGAGAGAGAGAGAGAGGGATGGAGGAAAGTGTCTGTGGCAGCTGTGCCCATCACAGCACACGTGCAGAACACAATGTTCACAACATCAGCCACGACCTCTCATTGTTGCTGCATCAGGTCCATTAGTTGTCACTGACTGTGGAGGCTCGGCCCACTGTGACATGGACCCCAAACACCACCTGGAAACTAGCATTCACGGCATGAACCCGCTGAGAAACACACATGCACCTGTCATCTCTGCCCACGGTAGCTTCCTCTCTCCCAACATCAGCAGGAACTCATTATTTCACAATTAAAAGGTTGTCATTAACTTTAAACTGCCAGCAGAAACCGTGTTGGGTAGCATTAGCTAGCTTGTTAGCTGATAAGCAGCTCATTTTCTGCCAAGTATTTGTAGATAACTGAACGAGGTGATGAACATGAGCATACCGTTAAAGCCGTCTGGTTAAACATGAAGGTGCCCGTTTGAGATGATCCGCACACTAACGTGCAACAAAGCGTCTCGTGGTCTTTGGCCTCATGATTGTTGGCAAGTAACGTTAAGGACCGTGACGTTAGCTTAACCACAGCATCAAAGTGCTGGGTGCTAGCGCTTCCGTTAGACAAAACGGGGCTTATCTACGGTACGTTAGCTCGGCCGATACACCGTTGTTAAGAAAGACAGGGCTAAAATGGTGTAGCTTAACGGTGTCTCCGGCGGCGGGTTAGCCGCTAACACAGCAAATGGAAAAGTCTCTTGCGGCGGTACACTGAGTAGCCTAAGCTAGCATGGCTAGCGCACGGCACAGCAGACAGGTCGCCGATATTGAGCCGCCTGTTTCTGGGGCCAAATGCGTGTGTGAGTGTGCTTGTCTGGCCCCCACCGTGTCATTTAAAGAGCTATCGTTAAACTAACGCAGAATTAGTCTGGACGGTGAGCGCAGCCACCATGCCCCATCACCGTGTCAGCTCAGTCAAGCCGGCTAACTGGCTAAAGGCTAGCAAGGCCAGCACATGCATGAGAGCAGCGTTACTCCTCAAAGACGAAACACACCATTCGGGTTTCTCTTCTCACCCGAAGCACGTTTCTCAGTTGATGGTCTCGGCGGAAAAGACTGGAGATCATTCGTTGGATATCCTCACTGCCATTCACACTTGCTGTCTCGGTCTCGGTGGCTACTCGTCCACGGTGGGACCACTTCCTTTCACCTGGGCCTCAGCTACGCCAAAACAGCAACGTAAAATGCGCAAGTGCCGGATGCATCCTGGCACGGCACGCTACTACAGCGAGGGGGAGTCCCGGCGCTCCGCAATGTGCTGGGGGTCCGGAGGCCTCCACGGTCAGAGAGGACACAAGGAGAAGCTTTGGCAGCTTCTCGTGCCGATCCGGACATGTATCAGTAACAGATCACTGTGATCAATAAGGCGAATAAAAAAAAAAAACAAAAACAGAAGGTCACAGCTTTGTCTTGATTATTGCGTTCAAACAAAATGAAAACAATAAAATCCCAAGATTTTCCTGAATTTCTTGAGATTCACATGCATCTTCCAGATTTTATGCAGGTGGTGTTATGTGATCCTGTACAGTGGTGTGTATAAAAGTAAGTTGGTTGTCTAAGAATTAGATTTCTTTCCTATGGCATAGAAAGCAGAAGAAGAAATGGTATTATCTTGCAAATTATGCATTACCTGTAAAAAGCAAAGGGAGTGGACTCGAGGAACAAACCAAGAACCAGGACACAGGTGAAAATGTATTTTTATCACTGTGCATCACTGACAAAAAAGATTTCAAATACTTAATTGAAGTTATGGAAGTGTCAGTGTTGTATGTTGTAAGGGTTTTTTTATCTCTTTATTGAAAGAAATGACTTCTTGCTTACATTTCTGACTCAGGCTCAGGATGTGAAAGCAAAGTGCACCAGCAGGAGCTCGTATTTACATGATCAGCTACTTTTCTTCAGCAGGAAGTTGTTGGCTGTGTTACATGAAGTCCTCCAGGTGGCAGCATCAGAACAGCATTTCCTGATGAAGAGTTCATTGTCACTCTGCTTGTACCAGGACGCTCGTGTGGGATTCACAAAGAAAAAATATCTAAAGATCTATATCTACAGCAAATGTAATGAAATAAATGTATGTAGTGCTTATGTAGGACACTCAGACACTCAATGAAAGGTGCTTATACATTCAGAGTCTCATTATTTCACAGAGATATAAACCATTTATGGTCAGACGGGACATCTCTCCAGGTGAATGTGCATGTGGGAGTGTGTGTGTGATTTGTTGAGAAGTCTTATGGCCTGACAAAAGAAGCTGTTCCTCTGTCTGCTGGAGCATGATTTGAGGGCCTTGTATCTTCTCCTTGAGGGCAGCAGTGAGAACGAGTCGTTCTGTCGGGTCCTGAATGGCCCTCAGGGACTTCCTGAGGCACTGCTGGGGGGACAGTAATGCAGACTGGACTGCTCACACCCAGTAATGTACTTGGATGTGCCCACCACCTTCCCCGGCTCTGAGGATTTGGGGCCTCTGACAGATTTCGTGAGCGCCTGAGGCGGTCCACCCTCTCCACTGTGCGGTTGATGGTGACAGTGGGATGGGTATTAGTGCTCCAACCTTCCTGTAGTCCACAGTGACCTCCTTGGACTTTGAGACGTTCAGTGAGAGATGGTTGCCCTGGCATCACTGATCCAGTCACCTCCTCCTTGTAGGCCGCGTAGTTGCCGTGTGAGATCAACCCCACAACCATTGTGTTGTCTGCAAACTTCATGGTGGTGTTTGAAGCCTGTGTCACCACAGATGGAATACAGGGGGGATGAGGACGCAGCCCTGTGAGGCTCTCATGCTGAGTGTCAGCAGAGAGGTGACACTCGGATCTCAACTCTCAGCCCCTGGAGGCAGCCTGTCAGAAAGTTCAGGATCCAGTCACAGTGCTGTGTTTGGGCCCCTGAGCTTTGGCAAACTATGGTGTTGACCACTGAGCTGTAGTCCACAAACAGTGTCCTCCCACAGGTGCGTACATGGGTGATGGTGTCCTCTGGCTCAAGGGAGGGGGGCAGCAGGGGGCAGATGAGGAATTTAATTAGCCTCTCAAAACACTTGTTGGCTCTGCAGGTCAGCTGCTGTTAAGTGTCTTGAATACCATGTGGAATCCGTATAGTAACTATAATTAACATTCCATCTCAAACACCTCATATTAAACTTACTCATAATCCAACACTCCACCACTGTCTTCCTACAACATAATCTGTAGCTTTCACTCAGTACTCAAAGATGTACTTCACACTACCTGGAACTGGATGAAAGGCCAGGTTAAAACAAAAAAAATGACAAACTAGACTTTTTCTGATTAAATAACTGTAACTAACTACATAACTAATAGCATTTAAGAAGCTGTTTATGCACACGGAACAAGAAAAAGATCAGTAAAATATTCATTTGGACCATAAACCCCATGCTTTTTATTATTCTTACTTATTATTCTGTGTTAATGTAAATGCATGTGTTTCATATAATGAAGTATAAAAAAGAAAAGAAAATATGAACACTTGATTCTTTTGACAGTTCATTTCATAAGATCTGCATGTAAATAAAACTTTTGAGCTGCATTGATCGTTTTTTTTTTTTTTACATTTGACTTTGTAGTAGTTTGTGTTTAGACACCTGATGAATGCAAGTCCAGCATTCACTCTTCTTTTTGTGCGGGTTTGGTTTCCACGGATTCCAGCGAAATATATACGGCTCTTACATCTTCAACTCCACTATGTTGACCAGTCGGTCTTTAACCGTGTCTGTTTGTGTACAGTGGCTCTATCAGAGCATTATCACTGAGAACAGCTGCCAGCTGCTGGAAACACGGCTGATGAGCCAAAATAGTACATAAAACCAAACCAATGAACTGAAAGAGGCTCAAAAACACTAGAGATGTAGAGCTGGGAGATACTTCTTGGTGTGTTCACCCCCTCTCTCATGTAAATGGTGAATGGTCTGCACTTGTACAGCTCCTTTCTGGTCATTTCAACCACTCAAAGCTCTTTTACATCACATCCTCATTCACCCACTCACACATCATTCATTCAGGAGACTGTTCTTTCACGCACATTCACACACTGAAGTTACGCCGTCACTTCAGCTCAGAGTTCAGCGGACACTTGGACGATCTGCCGATTGATGGGTAACCCACTACCAGCCACCCGTGTTCCACATTCCAGTAGTCCTTCAAGTTGTATTGCAGTCATTTTAAACCTTGTGTTGATATCACTTTAAACTGTTCCCATAAATAAAGCAATGAATAAAGCCAAGTGAAAACACAACAAACACAACAGGACACAAAGGGTTTCAAACTATTTATTGCACTTGACTGGTGCTGTTGAAACAATTAGAACAACTGAACAATACAAAAGCTAATATGCTTTTACTAGGTCAGTCCTTTTATTGTTTTGGTGGTGGTGGTGTTGGGATGGGGGGGGGCTGGTATATAGTCCTGTGGCGGACTGGACACACACACACACACACACACACAGTTTTACAAGTCTACTGTATCCTTGTAAAGAATTCAAACTGCTCCCCCTCTTCTCCTTAAGTTCCATCCCAGACTCTGAGGAACTACCACAGTATTTTGAGACACTGGCCACCTGGTGACCCAGTGTATCATGGGAAAGTTGGGGCCGAGCTATAATCATCGGTGTATGGTAACACTTTGCTAAGTAGTTCTCGGTGGCTTGCATTATTGGCAGATATTTTGCAATCCAAAGGTACATCTGGTACAAACCACGAGCTCCTCATCCCTTAAACAACCCACGGACGTTAAGTCATGCTATGAAGATGAACTCAGTTTAAACTCAGATGTAGGATAATGCCTAGAGTTCCATTACACAGAAAAAGCACTGGAGGGTGCTTTCCACTGCAAACACAAGGATGAATGGCCTCCCCTTCCGCTGAGTGAGACGGCCAGTGGAAAACCTGATGCACTCATTTGTCATCGCCCAAATCTTCAATTCTACATCCCAGTCCAAAAACAAACTGAGCTCGTCTCTTACTCTAACCTAAATCTAATCCTTACTCTAATCCTACTTGCGATCCCACTCTAAATGTAAAGTTAAGCCTTCCTCATCTTTAACAATGTTAAGTTTTATTTCAATGCTTATGCTAATTAATGCTAATGAATGCTAATTCTGAACCGGGTTGGAAAGACCATGACTGCCATTACATTTGATTTATTTATTTTTTACTTGGACCACAGAGTAATTGTGTCGTCATTGTGAAAGAATTCAATTGTGATTTAGGAAAATAGGAAAATATTATCCAGCTCTGTTCTGTCACCATTCAAATTATTAGATTTAAATGTTGACTCAACCCAATAACACCTGATTTTTTGAGACTCTTACAATAGACATCAGCAGGTAACAGAACTGCAGATACAACTGAACCAGAAGGGGACTGGCATACCCCTCTGATACCAGCTGAAACGTCTGACAGCCCAGCGTGTATATGCAGTGTAGCTTATGTAACGTGACTACAGGGACTGACCGTATACTGACCGCGTGCCTGAACATGTTACAGAATAATTATTATATCAAGTAGAGGGAAACAATTTATCAATCACATTCAGTTTGCTTGTTTTATTATCGCTGCTTCATCGTAGTGACTCGATTAGCTTTCATTGAGTCGTTTCTAAACATTTTTGTCATAATCATAGATCTCACACATCATCTAATCATCATGAGAAGAAAGTTTCAATGGGATCAAAGAACAATATCATTTGAATTCTCATGCACTTACTGACCCTCCACATAAACCCTAAAGCTAAATGGCCGACTAGTCCTCTTCTGTAAAATGTAGCTCTGTCACCATTGAAAAATGGTTCTTAGTTTGATTCCAATAAGTCAATATGCAGATAGTTTTCCAAACATCCTCTGATGCTCTCACTTGGACACATGCGTTTAATTATAATGGAGTACTTTTACATTGTTCTGTTGGTGCTTTATTTAAATAAAAGGCTCTAAGTACTTCCGGCACTGACTGCAGCTGCCTGTGGTAACTCAAAGAACACAGTTTAAGTAGGAGAAAGGCGGTGGATCATTGGGAAACCACACAAAGAAATTAAAAAAAAATTGGACATTTGTTTGGAAAGGAGCCGTGGCAATGCTCTGGAGAGAGCTAGAGCTTGGACCTGGAGGTGGGATCATCTTGTCAAACTAACTTTTCCAAGATAAAGAAAGTTTCATGCCTTAAGTATTACAGTTTTAGAAAAAAAAAAACCTTTTGCTTTATTTTTGTGTAATGAACAGTGGTATTCAAAAATTTGACTGATGTCAGTTGGGGCACATTTCCAATCATTTCCTATTTGTACAAAATGGTAAAGGGCACTGACTGATAGTAGGATAGTAACTGATAAGACACCATACAGTGTCAGCATGTAGCCTGTACTGTGTGCACTTAGCAAAGAGGATGGACTTGGGACACAGCTCTACTTCTCACAAGGATAAAAGTACAAAAACACACCCACGCACACACACTTGAGCCTCTGATGCGGTGTGCCGTCGGGACGACCCCGTGGGAATGGAATGACATGACTTTTTTGCTGGCCCTCTGTCAGTAGATGGAGGAGATGCATTAATAGTCAGACCCACTGGTCACCTGGTGTGGAGCAAATATCAAATGAAGGGCGCTCACTTTGTCATAGTGCTTCACGACAGACGTTGTTCAAAAATAATATATAGACAGAGATTTCATTGTAAAGCATTCTCTTGACATTGGCAGGCTTGGACAAGCTCAAGGATAGCTTAATCACATAAAACATTTCTTAAAACTTTTTAAAAATCCATTCATACATCTTACGAGCCATAAAATATTACAAATGCATATTCTGCCTCCACTATTTTACAATATAAAGCAGGGGTGATGATTCGGAACAAGAGTTATACAAGATTTTCTGTGTGTTAAGAACAAGATCTCCATTAGTGTACGTGTGGCGAGCTGTGTACTTTCTGTATTAGCACAGAACAACGCTATCTTTGGCAGTTTGTATTCTTATTCAAAAGTGCAACAAATCCAAAATACCCCTTCATTCAGACTGCTTAGTTCTCTTTATAATAGTACAGACACATAAGGCCGTTAAGGCTGGCTTTATCACATATATTCTTGTTTTCATTTCCCTGCTTTAACTCCACTACCTCCGGTTTAATCAGCCTGAAGCGGTTTTACTTTGAACATCTTCATCTGGGTTAAATGGCTATTAAGATAGGCAACTGTGCATCCATAAATCCATGGTATATATCTATATCTACAAATCAGAGTGTGCTGTACAGTCATATAGTCTTACAAGGTCAGCTCTGATGGCTTTGCACAGCAATGAACCACAAACTTCCAATAGTGCCTGTAAAATTCAAAACAGAAAATCTGGACCACTATTTGGAGATTTCAAGAATAAAAGTGTCATATTTTGAGAAACATGTTAATGCCATCAAAGGGAGGTTTAACCGTATCGGAAGTTTCATAAAAGTGTTTATTTATGACCTATTTATTATATTTTATCATAACATTTTCTCAGAAATACAATTTTATTTACTTTACCATCAAAGATTAAGACCTTTTCCTCATAAAATTACTACTTAATTTGTAATTTTACAACTTACTCTCCACTACAATTTCCTTGTTGAATAAAAATCTTATTCCCATTACATTATAGTTTTTCCTCCAAATGATGGCATTACTTTCATAGTATTATGACGTTTCTCAAAATTATGCAATGCTTGTTCTTAAAAATCTCAGGCATTTTTCCCTTGCGGTGGCCCTAACACATTGTCATAAAGAATACTCAAGCCACATCAAAAAGCTAAAAAGCAGAAATATGATAAAAAGCTCTAGTAGTTTAAGTAGTTTAGATCTTTTAAATGCCTTCACTTGATCTGGAGTAATAATATGGAAAGAAGAGTGGCAGTTGTGCTGTATGTGTGTTTCTGTTATGTTTTCGTGACGATGCATTTAAGTTTATACATTTGACAGATTTCTTTTCCCTGTAACTATGTGTATGTATGTGTGTGCGCGTGTGTGTGTGTGCGTGTGTGTGTGTTCAGTGGTTGAGGTTCAGCAGCAGGCTGGGCAGTGTCTTCAGGTCCATCTGTGGCAGCAGCAACAAGCAGTAGAGCAGCAGCCACAGCAGCAGCAGCAGACTCAGCTCCCAGTTCTCACTCCACCTGTGCACACACACACACACACACACACACACACACACACACACACACAATAATAAAGACATTATGATTGAAAGCAGCAACGTAGTCATTAGTCATAGCGGACAGAAAGACATTAAACCTTATTTTTATTTTGTATTTATTATTTGTATATTTAAACCAGGGCCCTGTTCTTTTATATTTTGGCTGTCTGACAACACTATGGAAAGGATTCCACCAGAGACAGACCTGTAAGACCTTTTTGGTTTACAGCCGTCAGCCAGACTCATTTTCCCTCGCAGAAACAGGAGTTACTGGTCAACCACTGCCTCCATTGGCTAGTTTGTTCGTGTTAGTTTATGACTTTGGTGTTTCAGATAGTTAGTTTGAATCCAAATGAATCTATTAAGATCAAATTCAAAGCAAACTCCTGTATTGTGCGAAGTAAAAGTCATGTTTTTGCTCCGGGAAAGAGAGCTTTTTTGTTTGGGATGAGCGCTAGGCTAACCCTCCTGGCTCACGTCCACTCACAGGAAGGTGGAGTGGAAACGGGACTCAGGCTAGCCAAGTAACAGGAAATCACTGTTTGTGCCCACATCTTCACAGAGACCTGGCTCCATCTCAACACCCTGGATCAAGCTACTGAACTTGATGGATGGACTGTGTTCCAAGCAGAGATAGTGCAGGTCTGCGGTGAGACAAAGGGAGGCAGACAGGCGTCGGTGATTCTTGGTGCCCGAACGCAGTCAGTGATGATGGACCATATTATCATCACTATCCTATTGCTCCAAATGTATATGTATATGTACATGAGTATATAAATAAGTGTATGCATTGTTTTTATTGTATTTTATATTACATCCTGTTCTATTGTAACTGTATTTATATTATATGTGAGAAGCACGAAGGAGCTGTGCCACCCTGTGTTGTAAAATGACAAATAAATGAATCTTGAACCTTGAATAAGTGATCTATTAGGGGAGGAACAGGCTGGGAGAAGGAGTTGAAAAGCTGTCCCCTATTGTCCGATCTTTTTGGAGCAGATGGCTAAATATTACACAATGCACCTTTCACAGTGTCTTTGTCCATGTAAAGCAACATTAAATGTGTTCTGGGTTTGTTGAGTAAAATGAGGTGTCAGAATCCAGATTTGAAATGCTGCAGGTGTGTCTGCTCATGGCACTAAAACCGGGAGGACAGGAGAGAAGAAGCCCCTTGAAAATCCAGAGGCCTTAACTTGACATGAGGATATGAACAGCGGTCTCCTGTAGGTCTTGTAGGTACGTCACTAACTTCCCCCCTCCTTCCATGTCCGCTGTTTCCAGTATGACAACAGGCTGGCACATTGGATGGAGTTGATGTTCTATCATTCTAGTTGCATCTATTGTAAGCCACTTTGGATGAAAGTGTCTGCTAAACAAATATGATTTAATGAAAGTAGTAACAGAAACGATCAGACTGCTATTTGCAGAAATGGAATATAACCGTCATGATTATGTTATTATTATCATGTTATGAACTTAAGTTAAGTTTTAAAACTCAAAAAAAAACAACAACTATAGGCAGTCGGACCTACGTGTGAGGAAGTCCATCGTATTCTACACCTCCACCAGTGATTCAGATCATCCTGCTATTAAAAATGTAAATGGAACCCACATCAGTGTTGCTGAGTCATACTAATACTTCAGAATTTGGTTCAATTCAAGATTCCCATTCAACATTTGACCAAAAAAATTAAAAATCACACTCGGCTTCTTGTATAGGATTATAGAGCGTAGATCTTTTCTCAACCGTAACATCATTGGATCATGTCAGTCCCTGACACTGGAGATATTCTGTATTGTAACGCTGCCTCCTCTCTGCAGCGGCTAAAGCCTGTGCATCATAGCGCTTTCGCTTTATCACTAATGGCAAATTCTACACTCATCAGTGTTCTCTGCAGAAGGTTGGATGGACTTCCATTTAAAAGAGGCGAAACTGCAAACTGCCCTCAAACCGGAGTGTACGTTCCCCTTTTAAAGATTCATTATCTGGTGTTTTCTATGATTCTTGTAAGTTTGCTTCTTCTCAGGTCTCTCTTGGAAAAGATATCTGATGAATCTCTTAAGAATCTCTATGAGACCACCCGGTTAAATGTTCATTGAATTAAATAAAAACTAGTAAAAGCCCTATGTAATATATAGAGACTTCTTACCAAACATCAGAGGCATTGTTGTCAGCTTTTCTGGTCGCTGCAGCTATGGCTGTCTGATTGTCCTGTGAGTGGGAGAAAACACGAGGCCAACACTCAGTCTACAGTATCAGATGGAATATTTCTCCGAGGATAGACATGACCGTGGACGAGGATGTGGAGGGTTAAACCGACCGTGGTCTCCGTGGAGCGAGCCCCCTTTCTGTGACGGAGGACCGGAGGGATCTGGCTTTCATCTTGTCTGCTGGAACTTTTAGTGTCACTCCTAAGAGGATGAAATCCATCAGTTTACGTCTCAACAAGAGAGAGCACGTCCAGGAAATAAAGCAATTAAAGCCGTTCTAAATACTTTCAAGTTCTAAAAAAAAAAAAACCTAAAAGGCTGCTTGTCCAAACCAGATGTGGGTAAATTCTAAACAACGATGAGGACTGTAAAATGTGATGGGCTAAAGGCTGTGCTGTGTACAGTGAAGTCATGGAGGTGATGGGTGACGTAATGCAGGTGTGTTTCTACAGTCATGGACACTGCGGGAGCTTCCTGCTGCTAAACCCCCACCCTCCTGCGCACACCCCTCTGCTTATCTGTCAAACTGCCAGCTTTTTCCTGTCAGTTCAACATCCACTCCCCCTGAATTACCTGCCTGCCAATCGGCCGCCAGCCAGCTCAGTCTCCACTCACCTGTTGCTGAGCAGCTCATTGTCTCATCGTCAGTCTGCCCTTGTTGTTTACCAGACTGCTGTTAGCGCTCAGTCTGCTTCGGATCCCACCTGTCTGTCTGTATGATCTTCTGGATTTCTGACCTGTGCCTGTTTTCTGACTTGTTTCTCTGCCTGGTTTTTGACTTCTGAACACTGCTCTGCCTTTACCCCTCAATAAAGCCGTTGTGCTGCCTCACTCCTCTCAGCCTCTGTCTGGTTTGGGTCCTCAGAACACTGACATACACAGTGCACGTATCTACTGTGGACATGCATGTTCACAAGGACTCATATGCATGCATACAAATGTCTGTTTAAAAAAAAAAAGTACAAATACAATTGTATTAATTAAAATGCTCGCTGGCTTCTGGTTTGTTTGCACGATCGCACCCTGAAATGTCTGAAACATCACGAACCACGCGTTAACTCATCAATGTAATGAGCTAACCTGATGACAATAAAGCATGACAAATGTATAACCATGTGAAAATTTGCACTTGTGATCACATTTTGCTTTCCCCATGATGTGAAAACCCTGCTTCCTCGTGCACGCATCACTTCCTCGCGATCTCTTGTGTGCAATTTGACCCTTGAACATAATTTGACTCTCACATGGAAAAAGACCCAACATTTAAAAACTACTATATATAGCGGCGGTTACCAAATGAAAATACATTGAATGGCTATTACTGGAAACACAACATTGCTGACCATAAACAGTATTAAAATTGGTTGGGATTTATGCAAGTCTCACGGATTACAACTTGAATTCCACTGTTAAACAGACTCAAGCTCTCTTTTATTAATTAATTCAACCACATTAATGTCTGTAACTCTAATCCCCTTTCTTCAGTCTCTCAACCCTCATAAGGCTTGTCTTGATTCCCATCACCAGCCTACATATTTAACTTTGGTCAGTACATTTAAGGAAATGTACTCCCTCAGCAAACCGAGGGAGGCCAGGTCAGAGCAGCCCCATCCAATGCCACAACACTGCTTTCCTCCAGGGTCCACTGTGTTTCTCAGTGTACCAGGGAGAGGACTAAGAATAGAAAGCCTACCTCACAGGCTCTGTGTTTTCCCTGGCACAGCTTGAGCTCTGTTGCTCAGCCCCGCCGAGATCACTGCCGTCTGCAGGAGCAGCACCGCCCCAGGGTCCTGCGACCCTCTCGCCGAGCAACAAACAGCGTTCCTGGGATCCAGATGCTCTGTCGGCCTCCTGGTTGGGCTCACTGATCACCTAACGAGAGTGGGAAGCAGAAAGAGGAGCGTTGTGACGTACAGGGGGGAATGATGGAATAAAAGTCCAGTGCATCTTTAATCCACATATATACCTTAATCAGGTATATGGAGGCATAAAAGGAGGCCGGCTTTAAACCTCCCTCTTCTTCTCTTCATTCTCTGCACAACTCCTTCCATTAGTTTTTCATATGGACAGCTGTCTGTCACACCATGGCTGTCTAAAGGTTTGCACTACTATCCCTATTAGTGCCCTGTAGGCTCTTCTGCCTTGGGACACAGGCAGTGACACATTGTACAGTAATGATAACTGCAAACAGTTTGCTCTAAGGTACAGTATGTATTCAGCTATCCTTCCAGTCCGCTGTGTAGACACAACCCCACAATTAAGAAGGGAAATAATTCACTAATACTGTTTCATCTCATCATGCTTTTACATATCGAATGAATACTAGCCAGTTCCACCTTTAGTCTGTCACAGTGTGACATCTCTAATGACTGAACATTTAGTTTTTGAGGATTTTGTAAAAGGAGCACACAAAAAACACTGGATTCAAATGGATAAAACATGAGTTTAGATAATTATCCCTGTTTCTGTGAATTGTCCTGATGTACTGCCAGTGCTTCGAAGTGGTGGTTTTCAGGTGATATTCACTCAGTTCACACAGTTCTTGTTTTTGCTATTGAAAGGATCTCTACAGAATGTGTTAAGTAAGCCCAAGTCTACCCTGAGTCACACAGAAACACAGACAAACTAACTGATGGAGGCAGCAGCAGGCCGGCAACTCCGGTGGATGTACCTCGACAGGCACAGCTGCCTCAGAGGAATACACCGCAGCTACTGAGGCACATTTGCAGCCCATTCGCCAAACTCTGTTTTAACTCTGGAACCTTTAACTCTGAAACTCCAGTAAACACTACGTGATAACAGCAAAACATTTGCATGAGTACACGGCACAGACCGGGCTCAAGCTCTCAAAGAACATCAGTGGACCAGATGGTGTTATTGTGGAATTATGAATGACTGCAGGTCGTCCGGTCATAAGGTGAGATATCGTGGACGTGTGAAATGTCATGTTGCTTCGTGTTCCTATTTAGGCACTAGACAAACAGATACACACACAGGCAGGCTGAAGGCAGTGCTTTCTGAGATACCACTTACTTTGCAGGGAAAACTAAGACTTCTGTAGATTTGACTTTTGTTATTCAGCAACACCAGCCTAAACTAATTTCAATCATTTCAATTGGAAAATGTGGTTAAAGTGCTACTTCAATAAAAACTGCCTCCCCGGAAATCTAACAGATGAGAACTCAACCAGCCTGTAACACATGTAACATTTTGCTGTGGACCCAAGCTGCCATATTAGTAACAAAAGTCAACTCTTATGTACCAGATGCTGAACAGTTTACTGTGTCTGCATGCAGACGTTTTCTCATTAGCACTGAACACAAACAGTGAAGTGGGAAAATAAGGTCCCCATGCTCTTGAAATATTGCCCCAAGGGTCTCATTTGCAGCCATCTTGGATTTTCAATGAAAGTTGAAAATGTATATAACTGCTGAACAGTGGGACATGAGAAATGAATTGAGAGTTATTGAGAAGTTATTGTCATCTTAAAACTCATGTGATAACCTGTATAATTTACCATTCAAATCACTGACTCAAAATATCTGTCTACATATATACCAAACTATTCGATCCATGCAAACTCTGGAATCAACTAAAATGAACAAGGATTAGTGGAAAAACAACGAAATATATCTGGTAATCTCCATTTTCTTTTCTTTTTGTAGAATTAGGAGGAACTGGTGATAGTTAATCAGGCTCAAATAAACAAGATGCAAGAGAGGTAATAGTAGTTAACTTTACATGTAACTGGCATCAAGCGTCTAGATTTCATACCACTCAGTCAGTTACGGGATATACCACTGCCAAGCTGGCTCAGCTGATCACATGAAGGATGTCTGTTATTGTATTCCACACGGTCAGATTTAGAAATGAACGGCTATCATCAAAGCTTCTACCAAAGCTTTACTAAAAACCAGAATCACTTGAAGTGTAGTGTCACATTTAATGAAGCCTCAACATCACACTAACCCTCATAAACTGACATCATCCTCTAGAGCAGGGGGGTCAAACTCAATCAAAGAAAGGGCCAAAATTTAAAACATGGTCTTCGTCGCGGGCCAAACGGGCTCAACATTTAGTGAAGACTCTAATAGTGACTCTTTTATTATAGTATATAATATAATATAATAATAATAATATATATTTTATCCAGAAATACGAATTTAAACAGCCAAACTTCAACAACTTTTCCTCAATAAAATAAATAGAATTTTAAATATTTTTTTTCTTTTTTGTACTATCCTGATGTTTTGTCTCATAGTGTCGTCTTATATTTATATTCTTTAATTATGGCCACATCAGCTCCACAAACAAGACACACAGGTTCACCTCCGATGTCGACAAACAGGTAAAATTCTGCCCCCCACCTGCTTTGAAAGTCTCTGTTTTCAAAGTCCACTTTTCGTTTAGCCATTTATTTTGAGGGGGGGTTGGCTGAAGTGTCACTATAACAGCGCTGAGCGAGGCATTGATCCGCTGATCGGTGTGTCATTACACCTGCGGGAGGAGGGGCTGCTGCACGGGTCCTGACTAGCGCGGCAGCTGTTCAGTGCATTGTGGGATTTGTAGTATGAGAGGTGGGAGTGCTGTTTACCGACGGGCCGTTCTTAATAGTCACATGAAATTATCTTGTGGATGTGGCCCGCGGACCTTGAGTTTGACATGTATGCTCTAAACTGTATCTTTTGTGGAAGGCTTGAAGTTTCGGGAAAGACTGAACAATGCATCAAGTTCCCTGTATTTAAGGACAAGGATGAAGCATCGACGCAGCCTAAATGGACGCAGATTGAGCCTCAGCCCTAGAGCCTGGGGCCTGGGGCTACACTGCCTACACTGCATGGTGCCAATTTCTCACAGGAGGTTCAACCAGACATGTCTAACAAACAGTATGCAGTGTGCTAGATGAAAAGTCAGGGAATGACCAAAGTTAATCCAATTCATCCTGTGGGGAACATAAATATCTCCAAATCTCATTACAAACAAAAGTTGAGTTAAAATTTAGTCAAACTAATGTCAAAATGTCAAGAAAAAAGTTATTAAGATTAAAGGACTAAGAATACTTGTATGAAATTTAATGGCAATTCATGACATCCGCTCTGAAACAGAAACACTGTGATTGTACAAAAGAGGCAGCGCTTAAAAACTCACATTTACCTCGTCATTCTCTTGGATCGAATCCTCTCCATTCCTCAAGCGTTCGCCAAGAGGGTCATCGGACGGAGTCTCTGACGCTGGCGCTGGCTGGAGGGCAGACACACTCAAAACAGAAGGCCAACTCTGCATTTCATTATCAGGCGGCTCCGTAAACATGGGCTCCTCTTTGTCAGGGTAGAACAGATCCATAGGCTCGACGGGGTCGCTGACCAGATCGTCTGAGGGAGAGCTTCGATCAAATTCGGTGTAAAACAAGTCCATGTCTCTAGACACGCTGCCAGCTTCACAATCTGAAATCCCTGTCATGGAATTGAGGTTTGACTTGACAGGCTGCTGTGTGGTGGCCGTCTCATTGTCAGGAAAGGTGTCATCCAGTTTGTCCTGCTGTCCGTCCGGCTGATTAGTTGAATCTGTTTCCTGCTCGCTTTTCACAGGTTCAAATTTAGCATCTGTTGAAGAAGTCTGAGCTGTCGAGTCGCTGTGAGTGCTATCTGTCTGAGAGTCCTGGTAGGGAGACTCACATTCCTGTTTGCCTTCACGTTTTTCCGTGTTATTCATTAGGTCTGGCCCACCTACGTCTACATTTGATGTTCTGCTGATGTCGTGTTCCTCTTTATCATCCAAAAGCCCGCTTTCCTTGTGTCTTATTTGTTCTGGAGTTGTTGGCTTAACATTTTCTGACACCGGGCAGGAAGGAACCTCACCGGGGTTTTTGTCATCATTTATGTTTGAGTCGTAACTGAGTTCAACTGGATTTTGAGGACTGCTGACGTCTGTGTCAGTTCCCTTACTTCCAGTTGCCTCTGCCTGACATACCTCATCATCCACAGCATGATCTGGTCTTACTGGGCCACCTACATTCTGCCATTCTGCTTCACTGGAAATCGAGATCAGAGGAATATTTATGGCCGTGCTTGGGTCCAGACTTGTTTTAGATGCCCCGTCTTGGTTAGTTAGATGTGTGTCTTCTAAAACATCACAAGCCTCCGCGCTAAAGCTTTCTTGAGGATCTTGGTTGTCTCTTAGAATGCCTTCCCTTGCTTTGTCTCCTGTGTCTACAACTCCTTCATTTAAAACCTCAGACTCTTCTCTTGACTCCCCTCTTGTCTCCTCTGAAGGAGAATCTGTTTTCTGACATCCAGTTTCCACTTCAGCCTCCACAGAGTTACTTCTCTCATTCAGACTTTCAGCTTGACCAATTTGTCCTTCGCGGTCCTGTGCATCTCCAGCTTTCATTAAACATTCAGGTTCTCCGCAAGTGCTCTCTTCAACAGTGGTCTGCTTGATGAGTTCTTCAAAATGGCGAGCCGGTGGTAGTTCAGTGTTGGACATGAGTTGGGACTGGTTGGTTTGACCAAATTCAACTTTTTGAAGCAGACTTGTTTCCATCTGTTTAGAGGCTACTTCTTTTGCAATCTCAGGTTCACCGTGATCAGGTACGTCTTCTAATGTCAAGTCCTGGATGTTGTTCTCAAGACTGGCCTCTTTCTTTACCACTACTTCTGCATGCTTTTCCTCAGAATTCCCTTGGATTCTTTCCTGAGTACTCTCCAATGAGCTTAGGGAGTAAATCCCTTCATCGATATATGACGCAGTGATCGCCTCCTCATCATGGACTCTATCCTCTATGGATGGGACAAATCCATCATCAAGAGTAGTGATCTCCACCGGGGTGGCGTGGTACACATCCCAGGCTGTTCCGCTGTCACACAAAGAACTGTCACTTCGGCTTTCACAAAGCCTCTCAGGCATGACCCCAAACTCGCTCTCCACCCAGGAGTCCGGTGAGCTGATTGCAGAGTCGCCAATTACTGACTCAGTGTTTACAGACTCGGGCACTGATGAGCTAATAGGCGAGTGAGTGTAAGACAGTTGTGGGGAGTTAGCGGTTGAGTTGTTGGAGACTTCGCTGCCATATTCCTTGGGCTCTGCCGCCGCACTGCTGGATATGTCCTCCACATGGGGGCGGTCTGCCAAGAAGTCTTCACTTGACCAAGAGCGAGCTGCCGCTGGCCGGAAGGGGGGTGACATGGCGCTCTGGTCCACTGACACAGAAGAAATCAAGATTTTGGGTGGGAGTTGGGGACAGTCCTTCTGAAACATGTAGGACCTCTCCTTCACTCTGCTTCGGGGTGCTCCGTTCCTTATGTGGTCACTGTCACAAAAGTTGAGTCGGCACATAGAGATGCTTCGTTCAATCACCTGGCTGGGCTCCTCCGGCTGAGAGAGAAACAGAGGGAGAAATGAAGTTGGGGGGGATATATTATCAGCGCTCACATTAAGAAATGAGTGTTTTGCCAAAATCTGATGTCAGACATATCATCCGTGCACTGTAAGAAGGGTTTATTACCTCGTCTATACCAGGGAAGTGCTCCAGGAACTGTGACACATACGTCATGATGGACTGCTCATCTGGTGTGTTAATGGTCACGTCTGGGCAGATAAAAAAACATGGACCGCAGTGGCATTTTACATAAAAGCTCTTATGTCAATGAGGCTTCCTCCAGTTATGTCTCACTCTTTATTGAGTGAAAATGCCAGCAATCCTATATGCAGCTCTCATGTCTAAATACAACCATTAACTACAGAGAGACGTATTAAACGCACACCTTTTTTTGCCTCATGTCAGATGAGCCTATATAGAAATTGATTCGACTTATTTTCCCCCCTCACTGTGCCAGGCAATGTTATACCTAGTAAATTCTAACATTTGAGCAAATAAATCTATGGAGCAGCTGGTTGGAAGGGAAATGGTCTTTTTCACTGCCTCGTCTGTATCAGACGCTAAATAGTACTGCAGATCTATCCATACTGATCCTGTCATGTCTTTATTAGATCAATGAAGCCAGCAACCTTTGGTAAAGTCTGAAAGACTTTACTAAACCGCTAATCCTTTAGTCACATTCCTATTGTTAGTGCTATAGTCACTGCTAGTACGTTGGTTGCTGTTTGTGTTGTCTCTCTCTCTCTCTCTCTCTCTGTCCAACCTCCACCCAACACAGACCCCTACAGAAGCCGCCCACATTGAGCCTGGGTCTGTTCGAGGTTTCTTTCCGTTAAAGGGAAGTTCTTCCTGCCACTGTTGCTCAATATAATATGTGATGCTGCTCATGTGGGGATTCTTGAATCCTTAATGTTGAATTCCTGAATCGTTGGGTCTCTCTCTAATTAGAGTTTGGTCTAGACCTGCTCTTTATGGAAAGAGTCTTGAGATAACGCTGTTGTGAATTGGCGCTCTATAAATAAAGATTGATTGATTGATCAAACCACTAAGCCAATTTGAACAGATTTTTATCTTTTAAGTTTAAGTTAAAGTGAGAAAGTGAATTGCCAGTTGAATCTCACAAACACTGTGTGGGATTATGTAGGAATCTACGATGACACTTGTGTATGTAGTCCAGCGTTAGCTAATAAAAGGCAATTCCAAATTTCCCTCTGCTTATCTTCTCAAGGCTGCTTATCTTTTCATGACTTAATCAGTACCCCGCCCTGGTTTTGCATAGAGGCACGACATGAGCGTTGAATGGGAATAACTGTGAGAGTACCACTCTGTGCTGCTCGCTCTGCAGCCTAGTTTTGGTTGCAAACAAGAACATGTTATAATTGTGGTAGAGTGGCCTTGTTAAACTATCTAATAATGAGAAACCTGCTGAAACATGCTGTAGCGTATGGATGTTAAACGGGTTGGTGTGTCTTGGAAGCACCTTTCATTTTTCACCTACGAACAAGTATTTATAAACTAGGCAAACATTTCCATGATCATCTACTAGTGGTAAGTAGCCATGGTATTATAGTGCAATGTGCAAACGAGATAAGCAATAGCTAATATAGCTATTATTGTTACCCTCGGGCTCCAGTAGGCGTGGAATACCGAGGCTGTAGTGAGCTATCCGGAAGGCATCCTCCAGGTTCTCCTTGGCGGACCTCAACAGTGCCTTCCTCATGTCCACCAGGGTGGTGTCAATGGACTTAATAACAGCCAGGAAGGCCACACCACTTCTCCAGCTCTTGCCAAAGTCCTGCACTGCCACACCATACCTATGACAGAACATACTGTATTCAGTGGCCAGGGTAGATAATGAAAGACCACCAGGCAAAATGAGGGGCAGACACACAGAAGTGTTTTACTGTTTTGGTGAGGCAGAGCATGCATTCTCTTGCGATGTACTATACAGTAGTCCCTCGCTATAACGCGGTTCACCTTTCACGGCCTCGCTGTTTCGCGGATTTTTTTAATGCAATTTTGCATGCTTTCTTTTACAGTGTATGAATGCGCATTGTGTTCTGCGTCCTGATTGGCTAAGGGACTGTAGACCAATGTCAATCAATCTCCTCCGTGCCGTGTCTCTGTACAGTACAGAATGCGTTCGGCTTGCCAAATTTACATAAATGTTCAATCACTAGCAGTGTGACTTTTAAGTGCTGCCCGTTTGCGAGACAAACAAACAAGTCAAACAAGAGATAAATGTGAGAAAATGTTAATGCCTGTCTGAGAAAAGTGTCTAAACTGTATGGTGAGGGGTTTTACAGCCTTAAAATATATAGAATAATTGTAAAAAATAAAGCTGACTACTTCGCGGATTTGCGGGTTATTTTTAGAACGTAACCCCCGCAGTAAACGAGGGACCACTGTGTATTCATCCGAAAAACCAACAGAATTCATTTTATTCAGATTTCTAAGATTTAACTTAACAATCTCTAAAATGTCTTCAAAATAGCAAACCACACTCACTTGCGTGTTCGTTTCTGTACCCACTGCAGCAATTTCTTGATGGCCTTGCTGTGTTCTCGCATGGCCGTGGACAACGACTGCCTCTCGTCTGACGGTGTGCTGCAGAAGGACGTGTCAGAGTCGGAGCTGGTGGGGATGGACGATAAGCTGGACGAGGAGGGGAACTGGCTCCTAATGTTCCCTGTCAGCTCCTTAATCTGGAAGGACACAGAGAGTTGGCCGACAGATGTGGTAACTGTCTTGAGTTGAATCAACGAAGCATCCAGCTGTGCACGTGGGTTTGATAAACCCCTTGGACTAGTTCGTCCATTTACAACCCCTTTGAATAGCTAAACATTAGTTTTCACACTTCACTAAAAATGGCCAACTTCCTGTTGGGTTTAGGTTATGGCACTTGGAGTCTTTTTTTTTCGTACATCTAGCTGAAACGTGGCATGGGGGCTGCATTTTTGTTGAAATATTGTAGGGGGCACGTTTGAGCCCTCTTGCAACATCCACTTGGATGTCAATTTACAACATCCGGACACGATTTACAACCCTTCCGCATCACCAAAAATGCACTACAAAGTGAAATTCAATCCAAAATGGCCACCTTCTCCCAACTGCGAAAGTCTGTGCGTCATTTCCTGCTGAAGCTCTGCTTCTGTTCATTTGCTCACAGTAGCACAAACAAAATAACCCTTTATTATTAAAAAGAGTTTTAAATGATAGTTTAAATTATAGCCGGTGCTCTTGTTCTACAATAATTAAGTTCTTTAATTTAATTTAAGTTGATTTAATTTAGGGCCTATGTCACATGGCTTTACAGTTTTAAAATTAATTCCAAAATGTATTTGAATGTTTGAGCTCTTCTCTTCTCCATTACAGTACAGTTATAACATTTATAAAAAAATACATCAAAAGTTGTTTTTTCAGAATGACTTTTCATTTAAATATAAGATTTCTATAAACGACCTGTTTGTGATTGCAGACACTGTTGTGACCCCTTAAGTCTTAAGAGGGAAAATCACACACATAAAGATTAGTTTACAAATCACAGTCGGCCCTACTCAGCCTGTGAAAACAGTTGTGTAATGTTCCAGATGAGTGCTTCTTAAGTCTGTGAAAATAACTGTTGATGGTCAGACTTGAAGTCTACAAATGCAACGAAAGCCTGTGTCACAAACTGGGGATGCGTATCGCAATTCAGTCGGCCAAACTGAAACACTGCAGGACTTATTATCAAAACCAACATCACATTGCCTCTGTAGGAGTGCAACACTGAGGTTAGTTATAACTGCGATGGATTCATTTCATCAGCAAACCGGTGAGGTCACCCATCAGTTCCACAAGACCAATATTCTGTAAGGGGCTATCAGAAAAGCTCATTATTACCATTCATCCCGCTGCAGACAGCTTCATACAGTGAAATTCTTCCAAAATTAGAGGACAGTCTGTGAACGGCACAGATAATTGTTCCCTCATGGTGTCTGTCCAAAGCATTGAACCGCAGTCTGGAATTACATAAAGTACCCAGTGGGCTGCACTTTGGGCTTTTGTCAATGGAAAGTCCACAGGCTGTGAAGTAGACCACACTTGACCTCATTCTGAGTGACAAAGACAAAGGGGGGGCGGGGAGATGGAAACTCAAAAGTACAGATGAGAACGGGTGAAGAGGTATAACATGAGAGGAGAGATAAAAAAAAAAAAATACCTGAAAGAAGAGGATGATGTTCCAGATGAGTCCCAGGACGATTGAAGGGTTTCCATCGGCAACATCAGCTGCATCGATGCTGACCAGCTTTACCTGAGGACACGAAGTGCGGCGTGTGTTAACAGTTCAGACGGTCGTCGAGCAGTAAGCAAACGTGTCTGCATGCTATCTGTCGCGGCACTCACGTTTCTCTCCTCCAGGAAAGACAGGACCTTGGCGATGTTGTTGAGTCTGAAAATACGATGTGCGGACTTCTTAAATCCGTGAAGCTGGAAAAGGATTCGGCCAGAAACATATTAAGTAGAATAAAAACTGGCAGCTAGCACAGTCACTCTTGCTACTGGTTCTAATTAAGGAGCTGGTTAATGGGCTTATTATAAACAACACAGTGCAGCTGTAGGTACAAAGTGAGAGTCTGACCAGTTTGCAGCCGGAGAGCTCCTCCAGCAGGGCCATGAGGATGTGTCCATCCTGTATGTCCCGGAAAAGGTCATCAACTTCAATGGGTGGGTCACACTGAAGATGGAGGAACAGAAAGAGGGAAGAGAGAGAGAGGTGAGAGTTAGACCTTCAGTTATTAGTGATTTATTTACTCTTTTGTTCTAGTCATTTCTGTTGGGCAAATATCACGTCCTGTGGGTTTGGCCTCTGCCCCACCCCTTTAGGACACTACAGGGGCACTTCAGTGACAATGAGCACAGGTTATGACAGATCCTTTTGCCCCATAAATAGCGGGCCCAATTTTTACCAAGCCACAGCTCTTCTGAACATTCTAAGTTTGGTTGTTGATTAATGATAGATTATTCATGTGCCGCACAACCCCGTCTGCTTTCATTCATCCACGACATGAATGACACCTCCAAATGGGGATGGGGAGAGGAGGCGACCGCGGCAAGAAAGACAGGAGACAAAGTATCGTCCACATTTCAGCCCTGGTTAATAGTCCTCTGGTTTCTGGTGGTGACGTCTAATGCATTTAATTATACAGGTCTCAGAGTTCCTTTGGAAATGATGCATGTATTTGCCGCTGGCTGAACACACATTGAGCAGGAACAGAGGAAAAACAACTAGTGTATCAGTTCACATTCCAAACTGACACAGCTGAGTTCATCTGTGCTTCACTGTGAACGGTACAACAGGCTTGGTGAGGCTAGTTGTTTAACTGTCTACCACTAACAAGCAAGCAAACTGCGAATATACTAGCTCTAGTCAATCTAAATAGTTCTTTGAGATTCTATTTTCCTGTACTGGGTTGTTTAGTCCTCATGACAACTTGTTCTCTTACAACTGTACATCATTTTACTCTATAAAGAGGAAAACAAGTTGGAAAACAGTGCCTTTGATAGCTAAATGGTACGGCGGACTATCGTTAAGGCCAACAGTTTGAATTATTTCATCCTCGCTTCTGAAAACAACGAATTTTTGCTGTCCGTTTCTATTGGCAAAAGCAGCCAAGAAAGTTGGGGCTCATTATCAATGAGCCATTGCTATAGAGGTGAACGCAGCCACAGAGGTGAACGCAGCCATGGAGGTGAACGCAGTCAGCTTTGCATTACGTTCCAAAACATTTAATGCACTATAATACTATTATGTCATTAGACTAGATATTTGATGCAGTTCATAAACATATCTTTTTACAACCCTACTTTACATGTTGTCATGGTGACTTCGGCGTGTGACGTCATCCACTCCGCCATCGCCCGGGTACGTGAACTGTTTCACCAGAGAGGAGAGGACCCTGGACTCTGGACTCACCTGATTTACTTTTGTGTTTGAAGTTTATTCTTATTCTTTTGGAGCTGTGTGTAAGAAAAAGCAATTTCCCCCTGGGGATTATTAAAGGAATTCTGATTCTGATTCTTTGTAGAGTGAGAGAACTGCCTCCTTTTCTAAAACACTAACATAATATCGGACCTAAGCCAACAAATGTTATTCTTCTCAACATAGATAATCTAGATGCAGTGTAATTACTAGTTATGGTGCACTAGGTATGTCATATATTCAGTATATATATCCTTTATGACCCTAAACTGACAACTACAACTGTGGTGCTGATTGGTCTTAAACTGCATGGTGTAGCTCTAGGGAATTATAGTTTATGAAGTTTGAGGCTCTCAGTTGGTCCTGTGTGCGTAGCTGCTTATGATGCTGAATTACAGGCCTTCAAACGTGCTCTGAGGTCAAGGCTCAAAGGTTGGTATTACACAGCAGGAGCCACGGAGAATCTTCACACTGAAATGTTTTACTTGCTCGGTCGAAGCCTTTCTAACAATGTGTCTGGTTTAGCTCTGTGAGCGAGCTGATGGCTGAAGAAACTTGAAATAAGATATTGACTATGCAAAGAAAATATGGACTGTACCATGGATAAACAAATGAGGTGTAGGTCTATGAAATATATGAAGGCGACAAGAGCAAAAATGAAATGTGACGTGGATAAACAATTAAACTGAGAAACAGTGGAGGCGCAACGTTTGAGTGCCTTATTGTTTTAAGAAAGGTAATTACATATAAAGATCCTCAGCCACATATTCTTTTAAGAATAAATTTAAATGAGCAACTTCACATTTTACAGTCTTAGGCTATAAAAAGCCTTTTCTCAAAAGATGCAGGCTGTTTGGATTTGGGTTGCAGCCGACTGGCAGTAATTCTAAATGGAATGATGCCAACTGATGAGAGCCCAAAAACAACAGTTGAACATGCCCACAACACAGTGTACTTTTCTTTAAAGGATATAAATAACGCATAAATCAAATATCTAGTTCAGCTGAACAAGAAATGGCACTACATGTAGCTGACTTACTTAGCTTGTGAAATTATTTCGTCTTTGGATGTGACATCTGCGATTATGTAGTCCTCGTCCCTCCACCTTTTTTTTATATTGATATTTATTTTCATATATATATATATATAAATTTTTAGACTTGATGTCCAGACGTACCAACGTAATTTCGTTGTAATGCTGTTGCACAGTGACAGTTGCACAATGACAATAAAACCTCTTATGTCTATGATTACATTCAGTATGTAAACGATATATCATCATTATATCATAATAATAATCCAAGTTTTTTTCTTTTTTTAAAGTACTGCAAAGCAGGTTCGTCTCCATATAAGTGGTGAATAAGGCTCAGTGCTAATGACGCAGCTTCCACTATGAAAAACAGACATTGTTTTAAAACTGAAATAATTCAATCTAGTGGCCTCAACGATAGTCCACCGTACTGTTTTGCTATTAAGGACACTGTCATGGATGAGAAATGTTGAACAGGATGTGGCAGTGACAGTGAGGAAAGGCGGAGCGGTCTTCGTCTTCACAGAAACATTTGAGCTGCTTTCACTTTTAATAACTGACAAACATCATGATTTTTCAGGATCGGAGGAGAAATGAGTTAAAATGTATGGTCACGGCATAAACTGCTCGTATTCTTGACTCATCAAGAACATGTTTTTGACTGGCAGCGGACCCTGCGGACCACCACTGACTGATATGGACTGATAATATAAAGAGAGGAAAACAAGAATAACATCTCGTGGTTAAATGTTGAGTTGCGGTTTTAGTAATAAAATAAATATAAATGAGCACACAAATATTATATAATATCGTTCTGAGTATGGCAATATTACAAATTTGATAGGGGTCATTTAAACAGCATATTCTGTTTGGATATTCCAAATTAGGCCTTATTCTGAAAGCAGCATTTTTAGACACGTAGGACACACTGATGTTACTCAGGACATTTATACAGCACATTCAGAATATGCGTCTCAGTTGGTGCTTTTCCCAGACACCTCTTGACTGTTCTCTCTACTCTGTGTGTTGGAAAAAAAATCAACTAGCCAACAGTTTACAAAGACCTGGATATCAACAGGTGATTGTTAGGGACAAATATTGCAATGCCAACTTTTCAAGAGGTCTTTGAAGGAATCAAGGAGCGAGGAAACTTTCCACTGCTGGAAAACTGGCACCAGTGGCAACAGCTGTTCCACTCCACCACGTACGCACAACTATTACATACATGGCTGCATGTAAATAGGAATATTAGTGGTACCGTCTGTGTAAACAGCTTAGAAGGAGTATTGTCATTTTTTGGATTTCTGGAATATTTTCTGCATGTAAACGTAGTCAGTGGTGCCCATGAATTACTTTACGTTTCTTGAATTTAAATGAAAATTGCTATATGGAGGGGTAATTTGGCTAAATTGAGATGGACCCAAGGTATTAGGTCGAGAAAATCTAGAGATCCTGTGACATTTACAGTAATATGTTATCTACAGATAATATATAGGGCAAGTCAAACCTGTGCCCATGTTCCTCTCACACTCACTGCTGGAGCCTCACCAATAGAGAACATGCAGCATATGGAGATGCTCATACTGACAAAAACTTGACTCCAGAGCAAACTATGAGGATTTATGTTTAAAAACCAGTCAGTAATCCACTGCCTGATCAAACACTTAGCCCTGTCACCACAACAAGTCAGTTTCTCAGGCATTTGTGAACTTGTCTGAACATGGTGAGTGGATGAATGGTGGCGGGGCTAAAGTGACAGTAACTTTCCAGGACGAAAGGAGACAAATGTGTCATTGTCAATTATTGGGTCAGAGATTTGATGCAGCGCCAAACAGTGAGTAAGAGAAGAGAGGCTCATTGTATGAGAGAAAACAAAAGATTTGATCACTTTGACGCTCAGACTCAAAGCTCACCCTGACTCACTTCTAGTTGGGCACTGAACCATACTAGAAAGACAGATAGAAGATAGCAGTTGCACAGTCTACAGAAGTCTGCTTCCACAGAAACACTGTGAGTCAGACAAGGGCATGACAATTTCAACACAGACTGCACATTAGTGAGGGAAGGACACAAATGCTTTAGTTTTATGGACTGGTACTGGTACTAGATCAGCCAGACGGTCAACTAACTTTCTAGTCCAGATAAAATGATGGTCAATCATCTGAAGATATACTTGGTTTTTATAACCAATGAATACTTTTTGAGCAGTAACACCAAACTGAAGACCTGTTGGACTATATAGGGGACTGAGCATGTGCTGTTAGAGCTCCTCGGCTGTGTAACAAGCTGTCTGAGGAACTGAATTCTACACCGGTTCAGTAGGTGCGTTATACAAAAAAAAATAGCTTTTTGTCATATTTGATGAAACTCTCCCTGCATCCTGACTGACACAGGTAGTCTGTTAAAAAGATCAAGGAAGAACTGTTTTTTTGTTATAGTTCACTGTGCAGCCATAAAGTTTAGTTGATGTTAGTTTGCTCACACAGACACAGAGTCTATAGACTAACCATCCTCTCCTAACCTGGAACCTTTATCTACACACTCACACATACAGTTTTACAATAGGCCTCGACTGAGAGACAAAGCTAAGCTAACAGCTACAGCACTTAGCTTTCCTTAGCCTGCCTCTGACCCACACACCGTGTTACATTTCTTTGCATATTCACATGTCTACACCCTCACAGTCACACTTAGATTGTTTGTATGTTTGATGTTGTTTTCATAAATGTTTTAATCCACATGCTGTCTTCTTTAATGTTGTACAAGAGTGAATACTGCCAACCTCTACTCTGCCAAGAACTCTGAAATCCTCATTGTGGTCATTTTGGCTGTGGTTATCTTTTTCCCTGTTTATCGAGGTGGTGCCCCAATCAAGGTGAACTTTACACGAAGTCCCATCAATCAATAGAATTATTCATTATCTTTGATAATTGTAATTATTTTCGATTGCCAAATTGCCCCAGAAATGGCGGAAACCCCAACATTTATTCGGCACCACTGTGTAACGTAGACTACTGAGCACAACACTGACCTGTCATTTATAAATGACTGTGTTTTATTGTGTTAAACGCTAAAAGCAATAAATTGATTTATCCAGCAAAAACACAGCAGACTAATCAACAATAAAAATTGGTTTTAGTCGCAACCTTTTGAAAACTTTTTGTCTACTAATCACATCAATGGGCCCAGGAAGCAGAAACAAGAATATCTGAAGCCTGAACTTGAGTCTGTTAGGGTTTATTTATGGAAAAAAGAATAACTAAAATGACAATGACTTGTGAATGATGCACATACTGATGTGTAAGACTAAGACTAATAACAATATATTGGTCACAATATATTTCATACGAACACATAAACAAATATTTTGAGGAAGCAGGATTCTCTTATTCTCTATTTTTTGTAGAACAGTGACCAAAATATCTTGTTAATGTGACATTTTTCTGTTAAAAAATAAATCTAATAGTCAGAGCTCTCTGTGTGGAGAAGAAAACTGCCTCCTTGGGCCAACTAGAAGGAACTTTGCCACTGTTCTCTCACATTAACACTTTACAGCCTAATGAAACTTTAATGCTGCATACAGGCAGTTCCACAGAACCGCATGTATAATTCAGAGAGCGAGCTGGAGAGACCGCAGCTGTTGTTTATGAACAGCACGTGTCTCAGCTGCAATGTAAGACACGTACAGTTAGAATGTTGGGGTACTGTCAGCTACAGGACAGTCTGTGGAGACGATGGAGCTACTGGAGTTTCGAGGCGGAGCGACAATAAAAGAAATAGTCTTGTTCCACCTAACTAGTAAAAGCTCAGTGAGCAGCTCTGTAATGACTGAGTGTGAAGACCATGATTACTGTTTTTCCTCTGTGTGTATTTTCTGCAGCCACCACTTCATGATGCTACCAACAAACCTTTTCTAAATGTAGGTTCATCCAGCGGGTGAAGGTCCTCTTCTGAACTACTTCTCTTTCAACTGCAACACAGAAATAGAAGAAAAAACATTTTAGTCATCAGGAAACTGAAGTACTCAGAGGGTGTGAGGAAGCAAGAGAGCATTCATCACCTGTCACTAAAGGCTTATCACCGTAGCAAAGACAAAGCATGGGAAACAGTGGCACAAACTCACACCCCCCCCACACACACACACCCACAGACTTTCTCACTCTGTTATCTTGCCATCTTTTATACTCTGACAAAAACAGAAAAATCCAGTCTCAGATATCAACAATGAGTCAGACAATTAAAGAAACAAAAAACATCTCAAACACTGTATTTTGATATTTTTGAAAAAAGCGACCTTGGTTGCGTGTTCAAGAGGGTAAAGATGCTCAAGTGTTTGTGTTGACGACTTCTAGCGGCCACCGTTATTGTGACAGGAGCAAAGCAGGAAAGGAGTCCATGTAGTGAGGCGGTCAGGATGGATGGACGGGTCAAACACAGGGTTTTCCACCCTGGAGACCACGGTTTGTGTCCCGTGTAAAACCAAAAGTCAACGTTGGATTTTTTTATTTTAACCAACTGATTTTATGCCACTTCTGTCTGTTCATATCTAATGTACTCATTTTTTTTCACCCTAACAATAAAAAAACAATACTCCAAGTAGTTTTGCTGTCTAAACCTAACCTGACTGCAACTGTTTCACAACGTTTAATCCCATATGTAATGTAGCTTGAGTTATTTGTGTGCTTGTGGCTGTTCCCACTCTGTCCAATAGAGGGTGCTGAAAAGGCTCATATAGGCCATTTTGAGAGTCATTGGAGGATCAGTGTGAGAACGTTAACAAGACACACTCCAGCTGCAGTAATCTCCACACTTGAAGGGTCCTGCACACCTACACAGGTATCCACACATTCGGACTAATTGGACGTCTGCTCTGCTCTTCTGAACGTGGGCACAGATATGATGGGAATCCAACTGCATGAACCACTGAGAATGATAGAGCTGTTAGCACACAGCTCACACAGTGAGGCAGGTGTCCATCAGTCCGTCCTGAGAGGACAATCCTGTGGAAACACCTGTGTACTGTCTACCAAATGTATTAAACTAAATAATGCATTGCTTTGAAGATATTACCATGGCAGGTGGAATTGTCCTCTTCCTCTACGGCTGCTGTACAAACTCACACCAAGTGTGGATAATGTAATAAGTGCATAATGTAATGGAACAAAAACTGACTATTACCACTAAATACTGGTCAAACATCTCTATTTCCCTACATGTATGTACACAGTATAGATGCAGCACACTCATATTATGTACATTCATAGGCTTTTTGGCCAATATCTACTTTTGTCTTTGGCTTTTTTTCGAAGTTGGATTCTGCCAAGGTTTATTATTTCAGAATATAATCCGACATAACAGTGATTTAGTGAGGCGTGTGGTATAATTTGGACCTAAACATATTTCAGACCCTTAGTGACAAAATGACATATGCAAATGTATCATGTCTCCTTGTTCTCAATTCAAATCGACCATGTTTTTTTTTCATCATTTCATTATCACATCCAGTGGAAATGAATGAACCTTGCATTCATTCAACACATTTTGACAAAGCATTTGCTACTTTTGGAAACTAAGAGAGACAGTTATGCCAATTTACGTCGTTACAAAGTCAGTTTGGTTAACATATCAAAACAGATTAATACAAATGCAGTCCATATAGGCCACTTAGTTGCGGAGGGCTGAGCCACTCATTTGTTAATGTGACCAATGAATGGAACTGAATGGCATAGCGGTCTATCCTGTCTAGTGCTTCTTCACAGGGAAGCGCCTCAAATGCAGAGAATTTCCCCCACTGTTCTCACACAATGCAGGAGTTGGGTTGGTATTCAAGAAGCGTAGCTGACACTTTAATGCATGAATCTCTGTCGGAGCAGACAGAGGGAGGTGGCAGGGGAGAGGGAGGTGAGAGAAGAGAAAGAGGATGACAAGACGATGAGATGACAAGGAAGGAATGAGAGAAAGAGCCCGAGGAGAAATGAGCGAGATTAGAAATGAATTAAATAAAGGGCATGTTTGAGAACACTGATGAGACAGCTACTGCAACACACTGAAGACAAAATGTAACTAGTCGTTGGCATTAGTCCTCAGTGGCATTGATTGAAGCTTCAATAGACCCAAATATGAAACAAGACAAATGCTTCTGAATAAATGGCTTCAATCATGTTGTACAACCAAAACCAAATGATCGAACTAACAGCGTATCTGAAAATACATCCATTTTTGATCAGAAGCAATACGTTTATCGCCATTTTTAACCGAACGTCAAACACACTAAATGACAGTAGCACACTATCATAAAACAACATTAGAGGGCTAAACCCTGCTACAGCCCTGGGGGCTGCATTAGTCATCACACCATGCTGGGGCTGGGTTCTGATAGAGGAGCCTGATAGCTGAAAGCTCTGGCTCCATCACTACTTTAGAGGACTTTAGGAACCACCAGTAGGCCTGCAGTCTGGGAGAACAGTGCTCTAGTGGGGTAGTACGGTACTATGAGTTCTTTAAGATATGATGGAGCCTGACCCTTAAGAACCTTGTAGAGGCTACATGCAGAGGATGTGGGATCTATGGATGCTTTGAAACCCAACGTCTACAGAGTGGCTCCAACAGATTCCAGGTACAACATCTGTGGTCTCCGTCAAGAAGAGCAGATAAGACATTGTGCAGCACCCTCAAACTCCCAGGCCGGTAGAGTTCAGGTACCATACGATGCATTCTGAGGCCAAGGAAGTGTATTGGTTTATAAACGGAAAACCCAAAGCATAGTTTGGAAGACACTGAGTTCTGACTGGCCTGAACGGCAGACCCTCTGTGACACCAGAACAGGCAACCAACCGCAGAGTGACAATGTAAAGTGACTACTCACTTGGCCACTTGCATAAAATAAATCACAAGAGCTTCCACTTAGGCACATTCAGAAGGATATATTCTGATGTATCCCAGCAAGTCCGGATACTGTGACCTTTCATAAAAGTATCTGAAGCCAATGAGCACTCAGCGGTCCTTCCCTAACAGAAACCAGAGCTCCACTATAGCCGGAAAAATGACATCAGTTGACTTTACTTCTACTGCACATAATGGGCTTCTTTTAAACTCATGGTGTGTTTTTATTTCACAAGTCTGACTGTATGTCTCCCCACAGTGACAATTATGTAATGAATCACACAATAGGTGTAGTTAATCTAACAGAGTCATAATGATACCTCTGTATGGATCGCCTTGTTAGTTTGGCAATTTGTACAGATACAGATAGGTGGGTGACTACGGTCTAATTAAAGTAGAGGTACACAACTTTTTTTGCTTCAACTTATCATTATGAAGTAACTTCTGACGGCACATTGTAATGGCTGTAGAATAATGACATCGTCTGTGTTTAGATAAGACTCGCTTTCACGATGCAGCTCTGTCTGCAACCGGATGCAATTTCCCAGGAAAATGAGGGTTCAATTTACGGCACAAAAGGAAGTGCATCAACCACTGCGCAACCAAACCAGGGAGAGGATTGTTTTCCCCGGTAGCTATTGGTAGCTTTCCTGAGCAACCCCCCATTGCCACACACACAGACACACATATAGTTTGAGAATTAGAGAAAATTTGTCCAACAAGAAACAAAACCAAGTGACGCTTGTGACTAGAGCGTAATACTGCTTTTAATCACAGCACTGAGATACAGTGGGTTCAAGTTGGGGTTCTTACAGTTGTTTTTTCATAGGACAGCTGCCAGGTTGCTAGCGGTTGTCTTTGCAAAAGCAGCACAATAATACCACATTAATAATACCAACTGCAAATGCTAACTGCACTGGAGTATTTGTTAGACTGTTGTATTGTTGAAAAGATACTTTCACTGAATCCGCACAGGCAGCGGAACAGCTCAGGTGTTGCCTTCACTACACTGTACCTGCCTAAATGTGAGCTGAAGCGGATTTTATCACACTTTAAGTGTATTTTTCAGTGTTTGTCTGTTCGGCTCTGAGCACCGCTGAAAAAAAAGAGTGACCTACTCTCAGTACTGTGCCTGAATGCATCTTGTGTACCAAACATGGAGCACTGATGCAGTTGCTACTCTGCCCAGTAACCTGCATGGAAGTGCATCACTAATGATTCTATTACTTAATGCATGTGCCTGACCCAGTGCGGACTTCTGGCACACAGCCTTGTTGGGGACTGTCCGGGCAGTGACTGGCTGAACTGATGTTTGATTGCTTCCTTGCAGAGAGCTACATGATGTGATATATCTTGTGTCTGTGTGATGAGTACTGAGCTCAAGACATGGTTACCTTAGCTTGACATAAAGATTGGAAGCAGGGGGTTAACAGCTAGCCTGGCTCGGTCCAAAGTTGAAAAATACACCTATGCAGGGCATCCTACTAGCTCACCTGGTAAGGCATGCACCACTGCAGACGCTCGGTTTGGAGTCCAGCCCCGGCCGTTTGTTGCCTATCACACCCCCCCTCTCTATACCCATTTCTTGTCTGCTTAAAAAAAAAAAAAAAAAAGGCCATACCTAATGTGATCTTATCGCCTTCCCAACAAACAACCCTCACACAGTGTTTGGCATTTTTGCATTACAACATAACTTAAATGGTCAATTAATTATCAAAATTGAAGTAGTCAGCTTTATTTTTTACAATTATTCTATATATTTTAAGGCTGTAAAACCCCTCACCATACAGTTTAGACACTTTTCTCAGACAGGCATTCACATTTTCTCACATTTATCTCTTGTTTGTTTGTCTCGCAAACAGGCAGCACTTAAAAGTCACACTGCTAGCGATTGAACATTTCTGTAAATTTGGCAAGCCGAACGCATTCTGTACTGTACAGAGACACGGCACGGAGGAGATCGATCGACATTGATCTACAGTCCCTTAGCCAATCAGGACGCAGAACACAATGCGCGTTCATACACTGTAAAAAAAAAAGCATGCAAAATTGCACTAAAAAAATCCGCGAAACAGCGAGACCGCGAAAGGTGAACCGCGTTATAGCGAGGGACTACTGTATTGTCAAAGATAGACGTTTTTTGACCTTTGATGTGTTGGACTTGTCTGAGAACTGATCGAGCTACTGACAGACAAACTAACATCTTATTAAAGCCCACATTCTTTGGGCAAGTCGAGAAGAATGTTTGAGTAGAGGACATGAACATGGTGTCACAATGCTGTGACTACATCTAGTTCAAATGAAAAAGAACATAGTTAATGCTGCACTGAGAGCCGAACCCACAACCTCTATCTTTGCCTATGCAAATGAGCTCTCATCACCACCACACTCTCACAGGAAAACATCAACCCAGTATTTTCCATTTCATAAAACCTTGTTCATTTGTTGGCATGCATTGATGACACTGTGTGAGTGTCTCTGTGTTACCAAGATTGAGCTCATGAATATCTTTCCCCACTGAGGTATGGCAATACACTTGGAACCAAAGTGGGAACAAAGTGACAATCAGATAGTGTCGGCTGGTACTTTTTTTTGCCATCATCAAAATCTACTCATTATGTCGTGGGTCTGAATTTAATGGTGAGAGCTGATGATGATGATGTGTTAACCAGCTGCAAAGGTGTCATGTGTCAAACAGTGACTTAGTAATCAGGCCTTGAACCCAACAGTCTGTGACGCTGGAAGTTCAAGCACAACAGAACCAACTCCATTAATGATATTGCGTCTATGTGCAGTGGAATGTATTAGTGGGGCTCCCTCATCATCAGTACTACCAGCAAGCCTTTTTAGTTCATCAAGCATCCACTTTGCATAGCTGGAACCAAGCCAAGACTTGGCACTGTGAAGATAGGTGGGGCCTGGAACATGGCCCATCCCACCGATGTAAGTAGGGACAACTGTATTGTAACCTCTAAGGCCTTCCCTTAGAGGTTTTCTGGGCACGTCCCACCAGGAGGAGACCCCGGGGCAGACCCAGAACTCGCTGAGAGGGATTACGTCTCTCATCTGGCCTGGGAACACCTTGGGATCCCCCAGGAGGAGCTGGAAAGCGACCCGACCCCAGATAAGCGGAAGATGATGGATGGAACTGTATTGTTTTCAACCCACTTCAACAGCCCTTTATAACTTGCAATTAATTCCCAGAATCCAGTTTTAGTGTAGATAGTAGTCCATTTAAAGATTGAAAGCACACCATTAGTTTCAGGCCTTGAGAAAAACAAATTGTTATATTCAGACACTGATTGGTTAGAATGGGTATTTGGAATAGAAACCAAAGAAACCATATGGTTTGTAGGAATGGGCGATCGTTTTTGAATATCAAAATTCAATCAATTATCCATCAATTCATCCATCTATCAACTATTCAAAAAAAAACTTTATGACTTTATGTATCTATCATCTTGTTTTAAAAATATATCTTCCCTTCCCTTTTAATCAGCGCCTGGTGGTTTGTCGGGAGCAATGGCTTGATCCTGGGTGAGATAAAGCAAGGTTTCTGTAGATGTGGGCACAAACAGATATATATATATATATATATACATATATATATATATATATACACACATGACACTGCGGGGGCCCTGAGCAGCTCCTTCAGCAGCAGACTGATACACCCACGGTGTGAGGAGGAGAAGCGTTACTGCAGGTCGTTCATCCCCACTGCTGTCAGACTGTTTAATAACAGTGTTACATAAATCTTATGACAATATCACAGCCACCACCTGCACTTTATCACCACTCATTTCTGTTAGTGTGTTTTGTGAGTAGATTATATATAGAGGGAGATTTTTATATTTTGTTATATCCCTTGTTTTTGCATTTCTTCTGTTACTGACACTTAATTTCTGCACCTTTTCTGTCTCCTCTGTCGCTGTAACAAGTAAATTTCCCCCGTGTGACGTAAACACGTCTCTCTTATCTTACCTCAGGTGGCTGCCAACATGCAACATGCTCAACACTGCTGTTCAACATCAAGTGTTTTGAAACCAAACGTATCGGAGACATCCCAACATCAGAACGGGGAGTGAAAAGTGATTTATGCTTGGTTCCCAAACATAGGATATTATCCTTCACCTCCATTTCATTCATGGCTGACTTAAGTCTAAGATAAGCCCTCTCTGACTTGGAGCCTCGGGTTGGTCCAATTCATTTGCCATGCAAACAGAAGAGGCTCAGCTGAGTACACAAAGTCCTCTTGGCTGCAGCAGTCTTTTGACTGGTGCATAAATGATGCATTGAGCATGACAACTCCTTTATTGCGTTTCTCGTTGTCAGAAAAGTGGAGGGAAGGGCGCAGGGAGCATGCAAATACAATCAAGTGGCAATTAGCTCTTTGAAGGCTATAAATAGAGGCATATTTACAAGGGAAAAAAAAACTACACGGGCAATTAGTGACTCTTTTGTGGGGTTTTGTGGCGTCAGTGTCTCTTTGCTTTACGAATCCCAACCGTCGCACACAAGTTGTCTTGTATTCCTTCAGAAAGAGAGTTGATGGATATCAGGGACACACAGCATCCGTTGTATTCGCTATAGCTCTGTTATATCGTGCAGGCAAAAAGCTTGATCTGGTACGCCTTATAGCATAAACTTTACTGAGTCTTATTGAGATTGAGATCTCCTTTTTAAGAGAGATCTTTTTTTTTTCAGTACATCATCTCGACCTAAAGGCTTGAGGGCTAGACTTACAATTATGTTGTTGGCAATGGAGCACGTATAAGTTTGACCCACCTCTGCAGAAGCACAGGGAGTCTAGCAAAGCCAGACAAATGCAGAGCGAACACAATGGCAACTACGGTAACCACTGCTCACCAAGTGAACGTTACAGCAGCATCGAGAGAACACCCACTCACAGAGGTTCCCAACCTTCTCCGGCACAACATCCCAGTTTAAGCACTAAACGTTTTCACCACCCGAGATATTTATAGAGGGCATTTTGCTGCTACTCAATATTCTATTAATAAGAGGATTTAATGAAGAGCTATGAAAGAATATTTTCTACAGTATGCTATGCTACGTGCACACTTGATGTGCAATGTGCATGGCGGGGTTAGACCAAATATATTTGAATTCTAATCCAGTTACAAATCCTTTCTAGTCCGTTATCAAACCTTCTTGGGTTTACCTTTCAACATCTGAAAGCGCCTACAAGCTTAAAAAAAAGTTTGTTTGCTGAAAGGGGCGGAAAATCCTGCAGGTTTTGATGGCAGCCAGAATAATGTTCACTACCTGATGATACGGCCTGAAATATGAGCTGAGCAGCTGGAGATATGACATTCACATGTAGTGAAGAGCCGTAGCTTAACCCTTTGAGGGTCTTCAGCACTTTCTAGTGTGTTATGATTTTTATTTTTAGCATATTTTATCAGTTTTTCATGCATATTGCTTATAATTTTGCAAGATGGTGAATTTTTCAGAGTTCTCAATTTTTTTCATGTATTTTTTGTGTATTTTGGACCATAAAATGATGCGCATCATGACAAAAACATGGCAATTTAAGGGTTAATTTTTTAAAAAACTAATTAAAATTTGATATGTATGATTAGGGCTGATGCTGGTCTAAAAAATTATTTAAAAAAAATTTTAAAAAAAGAAAGATTTTTAACATTTTTATGGCTTGTTTTTATGCATACACACTCTCATACAGACTCTTAAAATGAAAATAAAATTTCTCCAAAGAACAGTCACCACTCTGTTGGTCCTTTAAACTACAAAAACACACATTCTACTGGTGTTCATGCAGTGGTGATGCATAGTGCTGAGTCTAATCGCTCAACAATCTTTGGCTTTGGTTCTTTGGGACTAGCTGCAGAGAGCATCTTAACCAGACAAAACACTGCACTTGGTCAGAGCATGCCTGATTCTGGATTCTGGATGCTGGATTTCAAATAAATGACAATGCTAGTCCAGGCTAACTGTGACAAATGAGATGAGATGTGCACTCTTCACCACGTCCCCTACCTTCAGGCTGCAGAGTGACAGAGGGACAGCCGCTGCTTTAGACGAGGGGACTTCAAATTAAAATGGAAAAACTTGTTTCGCTCAAAGCATCAAGAAGAACAGCTTTGAGTAAAAGTTCTGGCTTACTTCTGATCTTAACACATATTACAGGAAAGCCCCCTTCGTCTCTGTGTGCAAGGATAGGCTTCAAGAAAACAAGCAGTGTGTTCAGACCGTCGTCTGGTGAACACATTCATAACGAGACGTGATGTGACAGGACTGTGGTCACTTTTTCTAAACACCACTTAAGGTTATGGTTATGTAAGAGAAAAAGAAAAGCTTTCAGCAAGTGTTCTAACTTCTTAAAAATGAGCCTAATTTAAATGAACTCTGACATTAACTGTCTGATTCATTGATTTCATTTCCACCATGTCAGCCTGAAATGAGTTTTTTTTTGCTTAGGTATCAGTCCAGTGACAGAACTCAGAGCTAGGCCAGTCTTAAGCAGGCTCACACTGCAGGAGTTTTGGGTCAATTTCTCTCCAAATTCAGCCAATTCAGTCAGTCGGAGGACAAATCTGGCCTGGTACCTTGGTCAGTAATGATATTTGGCCCAGATTATCTGCTAATGTGAAGGGTTTACAGATCCAGTCCTGCACCTCAAGATCTACTCACGGACAAATCAAGGCCGTACCAATACTTTCAAAAACGTTTGACATTTAGGATTCAAAATCTGAATAATGACGTCACTGCTTTCTGAGCCAATGAGAGAGAGGCAACAGTAATAAATCCTAGCCCTTCAGGCTTGAGTTCAAATTCCAGTTCTCTGAAGAACTGACAGCCGGCGTTGACAACGTCTCCCCGGCCATTTTTCCACCCACACTTGTTTCGCCTTCTGCTTATGTTTTTTTCTCACTACAAAGCATAAACCAAGTTTATCACATCAGTCTCCATTCTGCTTACATCCGCTTCCCCTTGAGATCACGAAAGGTCGTCCTCTGCTCCCTCCGCCATTATTTTCATATCCTGTAGTGTGATCATGCTTCATGTGAGAGAGAAGAGCTTCTTTGAACATTCTCCTCATGTGTCAGGATTTTTAGATTCCTGAAGTGTGAGCAGTACAAAAAAGGGCTTTCCTCCCGCTTCCTACGTTATTTCATTCGATCTTCCCCGAGTCGCTAGATGCTCTCTCTGTATTTGTGGTCCTCTGTGCCACGTCACACCATAATCACACTGAGGGTGTGATTATATGCTTGTGTCTGAATGGAGCCTAAGGTAACAGTCCCAATATGAAAAACACACGGGAGCTTTTGCAATGAAATATTTATCGAGCAGCTAACGGGGGCATCCCCTCAGACTGCAGTGCTGCACCAACCAGAAGTATTACATAACTGCAGAGTTCATAGAAAGGCTCATCTCATGTGTTTGCCATTGCTATTTCAGATCTCTGTAAAGAAGGACAAAAAAATGCAAATGTATGTATCATGCCATTATCAAAGTGTGGACATATACACTATCTAGCCAGCCAGCTGTGTGCTGTGTGTGTTGTGAGAGCCTCTGAGGACCACGAATATCTATCACAATCTGATTAGTAGCTGTCAAGATATCTATGTCCACCACATTTACAGTTCTCTGGTTATTCTATCCAGCAGAGATAATGAATACAAAAAAAAGTGTTAAACAAACCCGAATATATTTGATATTTTAGAGTCTTCAGAGTGGTAACCATGTGTGCCTTGAATTTTGAATAAATGACTTGAATAAATGAACTGTTACCAGCACAGCCCCCCCCCCACACACCATCACACCTCCTCCTCCAGGCTTCACTGCTGGAACCACACATGCAGAAACCCTCCGCACCTTTTCTGTGTCTTGAATCCTTCATTTTGAATTCTTGACTCGTTCCGTCTCTCTTCATTAAAGAATTTGGTCTAGACCTGCTCTTTAATGGAAAGCGTCTTTTTTTTAATCAAGCAGTTCTCCTCTTCTTCTTGTTCTCCCTCAGTAGTTTCTTCTCTGCAGCAGTTCCACCATGAAGGCCTGATTCAGTCTCCTCTGATGATGACATGTGTCTGCTACTCTACTCTTGAAGCATTTATGTGGCTCTAATCTGAGGTGCTGCTCATTTGTGGTTTCTGAGCCTGGTAAGTAATTAACTCTTCCTCTGAAGCAGAGCTAACTCTTGGTCTTCCTTTCCTGGGGGGGTCCTCATGAGAGGATGATAGTTTTTATGACTGCACTGAAGGAAACTGCACAGCACAGCACCGGTCTGGGTCCAGAGCACAACCCCAAAATGAAAGTTCACCGTCTTGTTTTACCTGTGCCTCACTGAACCCTCGGCACATGTGCGCTGCAGGTGGAGCCAGTGTGGCACATCGGCTGGACTTTTTTCATTTGGAGTAAAGCAGCCTACTGTTCAACAATAGAATCATACATACCTTGATGACTTCTTTGTACCCTGTCCACTAAGCTCAATAACGACATAATCGACCACACGTGGACCAGCTTCTCCTTGTGTGAGATAACTGCTTTCTCTGCATGTACCCTGACAAGTAATGTCCTGACAGAGCAATGACGAGACAAAAGGCTGTGGCTGTTCATCATTTACAGGAGAGTCATTGACTGTCTTTCTGTGTTTACTCACAGCTACAGGAAAATCAAATAAAGAAATACCTACATATGGTTTTGATACGTCTTGATATGTTTCTATTTTAATTGCATGATCGATTAAGTGACTCACTAAAAAGCAAAGCCTTTAACTTTGAACAAAGAAATATTTCCCCTCAGGTCCCTTCCTGTGTGTTTATAGGCGGTTGCACATGACTGACATCATATTTACCTGTTAAAAGGTGCCTATGAAGACTAATAAAGCTGTAAAAAAAAAAAAAAAAAAAAAGCCATGTTAGTTGTAAAATGTCTACAAATGATTGGATGGAATGAAAACTGAAAGATAAGAATTGGGCCAATCACCATCCGTGCAGCTGAGGTTACTCATCAAGCTTATCTGATGAAAAGGGTTGACAAATCACGGGACAATGGTTTTAACACACGGCGTGAGGAGAATTTACTGCTCTGGCTTTGATTGTTCTCAGGGTTCTCACTCTAAATCAAATGTAAACTTCCCTGCCTTTTCTGTTTAACTTTCATGACCTATAAATGTAACATGGCAATAGACTGTATAAAGTGGACGTAGGGTCTGTAGGGTCTGTCAAGTGCCTTCACCCTGCATTCGTTCACGTGGCCAGCAGGGCCGACTGGTTGCAAGAAGACTTCCAGTTGTATGGAGGTCTACGGGAAAACGACCTTACTTCTCACTTCACTTATTAGGAAGCTTCAAGTCTTCATCAAGACAGCATGATGTTCATTTAGTAAATTGTGGTTCCACAAAAAGCTGAACTCGAGGCTTCGAAGCGGCGGTCCACAAACTAATGGGTGACGTCACGGCTAAGAACGTAGGTAACGTTAGGGCAAGAGCTGAGACAGAGCCCTAACATTTCATGTAACTATATCTACATAAAACATACATGAAACACACATTTCCCTGATTTTCCATGACTTGCCTCAATTGTTTATTCGATTCCCTGACTAACCCTGTCTGGAAAAGACTTTCCCTGGGACACCCTGGTTTCTTTTGAGCTTAAATCCCAAATGTGGATAATGAGCAGGTGTAACCTCAGGGTGGTGTGACAGTCGGAGCTTCTATAAAGAGAGGACTTCTGCCTTTACATTCACTCCCCTGGATTAATATTTAAGTGCTGCAGCTGGCTCACTTTTTAAGATCAGTCATTTTGGTTTCTTACAACGTGGGTCATATTTTCCTTCTATCGGACAGCAAAGTAATTACAGAGATCTGAAACCATGGCAACATCTCTACAAAAAATCTGACGGTAAACAAGCCAACATGTTATCCAGGTCATCTAAACCACTTAAACCATGCAGAGGACTGTTCCATTAATCCACTAATCATTATCTTTCTTCTTCGGCGTCATCTTTACATTGTTACACAAAGCAACTTGATGTTTTCTTAGAATTTTGCCACCACGTTGTGCAACCACTGGTCACTGGCCGGAGGCATGTGCTTGTCCTTGTGTCATTGACCCTGGACCACACACTGTCTACTCAGCACATAGTCACCACTCAGACTGTATGTGCCTCGTTTCCCGGATAACCATGTCAAAAGCATTGAAAGGGATGAGACGAGTCTGTGCTCACAGAAACATTACCCTCTGTTGTTTAGAAGACAAGCAGATACAAGTGTTCGCCTAAATGACGAATACGTTTTGAGGCCTCTCTTGCAGCAGAGCAGTCTCTGAGTTGGTTTGATGAGAGAATAATGTAATGCTTTTTTGCATTTCATTAGTGTGGGTGGACTGAAACTCCAGCAAAACATCTTTTGAGTCTTTAGATAACGCTGCATGAGGAAGACCAGAGTAAATGTACTTCATGGCCTTCCTAGTCTTCAAAGTCCAGGTAGCGCCTAGAGACTGTACCTATATACACCAATGACAGGGGCTACCAGCCTGCTAATCATGGCCAGTATCTTGATCAAGAAGGACTGGAGCTGCTGGTTACCATATCACAAATCTTCCAACTAGTGGACGTCGGAGAAAATCAAGCTGCAGTTTGTTTTGAAACCATTTAAAAAGAGATACGGAGCAACAAGCGTCTCAGCCAAGTCAGTCAGCTGCACCCAGGCTCCTACCTCCATCCAAAATACAGATTTCTGGCTTCAAGACAGAAGAAAGGTATAAAGCCAAACTCAGGTAACATGAATAGAATAGAAAAAAATAGATTTACTGTCAGTGCTGCTCCAATTTGGTGCAAGAAAATATGAACAAAAATAAAATAAGAATAGAATAGAATAAGAATAAATATAATAAAAGGAATATAACAATATACACAGTATATATAAAATATGTCTGGAGAAGATGTCCCTGACTACAACTCGCATTCATAACGCTGATGAGTGTGAGTTGTGGGTTTGAAGTGAGGGCAGAACACAATGATTGTCTACTGCATACTTCACAGACAACTCAAAGGGTTAATGGATTTCTGAGCCTTCACATCAAACCTTTGGAAAAAGCTCCTGTCTGAAGTGTTTAACTTGACTGAACTGGGGTCGACACAATGCACTTTGGCTAATGTCACCCTGCATCAAACATCTTCCACATTCCAGCAGCTTCTCCTGAGAAGCTCAGGGGTCCGGTTCAACAATGAGCTCACACACCTGAGGATAAGAAGCAACTGCAGTTTTGTGACCAAACACCGAGAGTTCAAAGAGGAGGAAGGGTTTGGCCTCCTTTGAATGAGAGAGACACAGATGCAATAAAGACATGAAACCTTTTCTGACTGCAAAGGGGGGAAACAAAGTGAAACAGCAGCAGAGATAGCGACTGCAGCTCAGGCTGAATCATGGAAAATTGAAAAGCAATCCCTGGTGGGTGTCTGTTTTTCTGTTGTGCTTATACCTGCTCAGTGAACGCCCCCGGGGGCCGCAGGCCAACCTGAGAACACCATCTCCTAGAAACGCTGCGTGGTGAGTCACACGGCTGTTAACCCTTTGTTGTACTGTGCCGTTTCTCTGGCCCAGCAGTGGAACCACCTGCATCTCATAAAAACCAGCCCTCCTGACCAATCATACACTGGAGACTAAGAATGAGCGGGACCGGGCTTACATAACCCACCGGCGGGGGTTTATCTCACAATATAACCACTGACCTTTTTCGAAAGAGATGAGGTATTTTTAGAGGGGGGACTGGGCATGGCTTTGTAAACGGAGCACTTCTTCCCAGGCAAGGGCTTTACACGTAATTGCCTGGTGAAGACAGTGGCAGTAAGTTAAAGCTGCATTAGGCGAGAGGAATTTATGTCAGTATGTATGGAGTTGGGCAAAAAGACAGCATTTAATCTTAATTCTTAGACTTGCTGCCCACATTACATTCTGAGGGGTTGGTAGAAGTATGTACACGAGAGACGTTCAAAGATGTCACAACTTGCATGTTTTATTTCAGTTCTGCTTTGGGTTAGGATCGATTACTAACTCTCTAAAACCTTAAGCCAGTCAGTTTACTGTGAAGAAAACCTGCAAATCCTCAGCAGATCTTTGCTAGAAAAATCACTGTACCTCTGTATCTGATCAAACAGGACATCACAGAGTCACATACGGCCATCAGGCAACATGATGGAAATATATTATGGCATTTTAGAACTTTGTCCACTATACTATGTACAGATTTCCCGATGCGATGCCCCATGTGATCCTAAGGATCAGTATTGGCTAAAATAAAGCTGATCAGACGCCAGTCCTTTCTTAGCTGTACTCAAGACCTGGTTGGGCTGGTGAATACCTTCAGTAAAAAAAAAAAAAGGTGTCATAATATGTAGTCTGAGCATCTTTGGCACACAAAAAACTTTTCAGATTGATTAAGTTCTATCTTTTCTCGTTTTCTGTGCAGCTGTGTTCTTTAGGGAAATATGAGCATAGTGGTGGTCTTGGTATTGGCAGAGACCCAGCACAGAAGGACTTGGATCGGGCCCAAAGAAACTTGGCTGGGACATGCCTAGCCGTGATATATAAATGAAATTAGCAGGTTCGAGGTGTTAAAGTCATCTTGTTCCTGTCCGTCTGACCTTGTTGTCGTTTAATGCATGTTTGCTGTCTGGATTACCGACCTACGTGATCCTGTGCGCGTTTGCCGTCCTCTGCATTCAATTACCCACCATGACTTCAATCACATACAGACACTGTGGGACTGAGATGAAAGCAGGTACGAGCCCACAGAGACTCTGTCAAAGTTATGTAACCTGACAGACGCACTATTTCAGAGTCAGCATACCAGTAGAGTTGTATTGTGTATTTGGAAGCGAAGAAGAGACTTTCTGAAATGAGGATACCTTCCACAGCCTCTGAAGCACAGGCCTACCACTGCCTTATTGCTGGCTGACACCGCCGATCTCTCATCACCTCCTCCACAGCGCCCAGGTGCTTATTCATCATCATCATCATCATCATCATCTGCCTTTTCATCATGTGGTCTGTCAGCCCCCACACTTGAACACACCCACGCGGAGCACAGCGAGGCCCAGTTTGTATCTCACTCTTCATGTTTCAGCTCCTCGCTCGCTGTGAGAGAAGGTTTGCTGAAGGCCACAGCAGAGATAACAGCATGCAAATGTATACTGGCCACAAATCCACATTCACTGGGACATGAATGGACTCCAGCAACGTTCAGGTCTGCTTCAGTCACTGCCAGCTGACAGCGTGCACTATGGAGATGAGTTAATAAAAGGGAAAAGCACCTTACATAAAAATGATCCCAGGATATACCAGACAATACTTTTTATATCAAAAATAAATGGGAGCTGGAGTTAAATATTATAATCGAAGATGGAGAATGGGAAACAATGTGCATTGGATGTCATAAGGGCACTAATAGTAACATGTGGAAGGAGTTTGATTGGAAGATGAAGACAAGGTTCTTTAAGACACCTTCGGTGGTTTCCAAATTTACAGACAACCCAGCTGCAATAAACTGTTGGAGAAAATGTGGATTGGTTGGCGATCACTCGCACATATTTTGGGATTGCCCAATGATGCTTCCTTTTTGGAAGTTATGGGAACTGATTTACTACTCACCCCAAGTCAATTTCTTTTAGATCTAACTCCTGAAGACATGTACACCAGAGAACAAAAGTACCTATTACATATACTCTTGATGACTGCTAGGAAAATGGTGACAATAAATTGGATGAATCCACAGCCACCTACAGTGGCACAGTGGAAACAGAAGTTGAGGGAGGTGTATGAAATGGAGGCCTTAACTGCTCAATTACAATTGAAGGCTGATGTCTTTGTGAGGAGGTGGCTACCTATAGCAAGATCCCTCTATAACTGAGGGGAACCCCACACTATGTTGTAATGTCTTAACTGTCCATTCATTTATTTTTCACTTATTGATATTAAGTTTTCTGTGATGTTGTCAAGGAGTGTTCTGTTCTGTATTGTGTCTTTCTATGTTTAATAAAAAATAAAGTTCCAAAAAAAAAAAAAAAAAAGATCCCAGTGGGCAATACCTGGATAAGTTACAATACAATCAAAGAACAAAAAAATTCAAAACGTCGCTGTCTTTTGAAAATCTGTGATACGCACAATACTGTGGTATCAAACAGCTTTTGGAGGCCACACCTCCATTATTCCACCGCGGAATTAAGGTCAGTAGCCTTTCCTTAGTGGCAGGTGGCTGAAAGGATGCGCGAAACAGTCGAAAGATGAGTGGTCAGTGAAGCGCTCTGTGAGATCGAAGGGATTCAGTGGATAGAATGAAAGAAAGAAAGAAAGAAAGAAAAAAGAAAAGAAAACATCTTGGTAAAGAGAAGCAGGATCACACTGTAGCTTTCAGCCGTTACAAGGAACAGAGAGTGGGAAAGGTCTCATCGAAAGATTCGATTTCACCCATTTGTAAGATTTTCTGAAAGGAGTCCATCGGGCTCTTCTGTTGTTGTGACCTCAACCTGTTTCAGCAGTCCTCTGCTACTTTGGACTGAAACATCACCACAGAAGCGCAGCAGCTACTTTATCTAAGCGAATGAATATTACATGCAAAGTCTGGAAGTGGAAGAAAAAAGCCTCAGAGTTCAGAGTATCTTTCCATAAGATCCTCAGAACTCCCCTGTGGAGATAACATGTTTGTGCAGCTCAATAGCAACGGATCCTTTAACAACACCTGCAAAAATAATAATGACGTATGACGTATATTTCTTAGTGATAATGTAATAAGTACATTGTGACCTTGTAGTTCATCATTGGCCACTTTTATGCTTACGTTATCATATATGTCATACTATTATTCAAAGGGAAATGTTACATATACTTCCTGGAATGTATTACACTTTGAGCAGAGACAAGCTTCTGGGAGGTGCGGAAATATGTAAATTCAACTACGTTTACCTTTCTTAGTAATACAGTAATCAATATAAAAGGCAGATCATTCCTGCCTGAGCGTTGTGGGAGAGGGCCTGTCCTTCCAGTCTGCTCTGTCTTGTTCCTCTTATTGTGGCGACGCTGTCGTTTGAAGGCAAACCTGACTTCAGTTGACAACAGTTTGACACTAATCGTCGTCCATTTTCACCGTAGCTAACCAGGAAACCCCGACAGTGGGTCTAAATGCCATGGGAGGATCCTCCCGCTGTGCTTGCAGGCTTGGCCAACCTGGCCAGGCCGACTAGCGCGCCGCAGCTGACGAATAACAACTGGTGCACTGACGGGGCCTCGATTCACAGGGAACACCAAACCATGGAAGCCACAGAGCAAACCGACTGTCCTGTGCAGAACGGTCAGGGATGATTACACACGCTGCTACACTGCAGTGTACCAGCGTCTGCCCACAGTGCTGTATTTGAAAGCAATCTGGGAGCATGCAAAATGCAGCTTCATTCGCTACAGAGCATGGTATACTGTCATGGTGTGTGTGTGTGTGTGTGGGTCCGCAACATGTGTCGCCTCATCACAAATTAGTAGAAGCCTGAGGGTTTGTGTGCATGTGCTGGAAAACAAGCCGACATCTGAAACAGTTTACAGGATCGTTGCTGCAGCAACAACTGGAAGAGGAAATTTAAAGAGAACGAGGGGATGAACTAAAGACAAGGGACCTTTGTTGTCACCGCCCTCTCTAACCTCCAGAAGCTCATAGCACAGTTTGTGAGGGCTGAGGCTATTTGCCATCCACCCTGCTCCTGGATGTAGGGGGGCTGGGCAAATGATCAAGAACACCACACTGGCCCAGTGTGAGGCTGCGCTGTCGCTGCTGTTAGACAGTCTGGCTCAGACGGCGGAGAGACAACAGAACACAATGGGAGAGCCTCGGTGTTTGGCTTGTCTGAACTTTCCTCGACACTCTACAAGTTTGCGTGCAGCACAGGGGGTTTATGGGAAATACTTCACACGTGTTCCTGCCTCCCACAACAGATAATGATTTGACTTCTCTACTGCGCAGGACTGGGCATGCACTCACTGACAGATGGTGGCTGTGCACACCTTCTCAGTCTCAAAGAGCACACACACACACACACACACAGCAGCAGGGAGACATGGAGTTATCTAACACATTAGATTCTGTCAGTCAACCATGTTAGAAACAGACAATTGCTTCATTTGCTGCATCCAGTTTAACACAATGGCTTTTGTACAAAATTCCAGACTAATGTGCTGGTTCTTATGCTGCACTAACCCTACGCTAAGAATGACACCAGTAACTCCTGCATACTATTTCCTGGGGAATGTTATAGTACTAGGCTACAGGGATGGCACCATTAGAGTCGTACTGTCATCTAAAATTAATACACATTCTCTGGTTCGCCCCTCCAGTTTTATTCCGTTGATATAATTGCTATACAATACCGGAGAAGTGCTTGAGCTCACACCGGTAACATTAACTGTACTTTAGAGAAACCTGCATCCCAGTGAGGTGGGGGCAGTGTATGCATGGGTATAAGTGTGTGTGAGTGTGTGTGCGAGAGAGAGAGAGAGAGCTGTGTGGGAAGTGTTCAGCTGAGGGACTCCAGTACTGTAATGCAGGGGGAACTACTCTCCCTCTATCCTCATCTCACCATGTGTTATGCAACAGCCTCCTGGCCATTGTTTTAAAGCGCTAGCTGATCTCCCAGCTTTCATGCAGAGAGCACTCATTGCATGGCTCAGGCTCATCCGTCGGTGTCGCAGAGAATACGAGGCAAGAGCACTAAACGTCTGCTTTTTTTTTTTTTTAAAAAAGTCCAGGTTGACGGGGAGCACCAACAAGGAATGCGCAGAGCTGAATCCCTCATGCAGCCAACATGCAGTGAGGATCTGCGACCTGCTTATTAGTCCACATACTCTGCAGCAGAGGCAGCTGTAGTGAGTTTATCGCATTCCTACAGGCTGGTCATGTTGCCTCCGTGCAGTGCATCGTTCCCCCTGCAAAAATGTGAAATTTGCATTTTGCTCGCTGCACAAGTGACACATGATGCACAAAGAGTACAGTTCTGCGCTGGTGCACATTCCTGTGAGTGTAAGAGTGGCTGAAACTGGTCATCTGGACAAATTAACACCCTCTTAGTGTTGAGCTTCAGTCTTATTTTTGCAGTTTCGATCTAAATCTGATCTGAGAACACCGTGTCATCGGGTCTGTGCAGTGCTGCTGGTGCCTCTGGGAATAATAGAAAAAACAAAAGTTGCCACAATCATCACTTAATTGGAGTGTGAGTGATTCTGACTCCCTCACACTTCCACCAAGTCAAACCTGGCTTTGAACAGCACACATGACTATAAAAGTCTAAAAACTAGAATTTATCAGTGGCACATTCAAACACACCTGCACCCTCCTCATCTTCTCTGTGCCATCTCCGACTTCTGAGCTAAGATAGCGTTACAACTCGCAGTTGTGCGCGTTTCCAGGGCAACAGTTGCTCACCAGATGTAATAAGACACAGAGTTCACAGCGGGGGGGGGGGGGGGGGGGGGGGCGGAGACCGCTTTATCCATCTCCATCAGGTGCTTCGTGTTTCAAAGCGATTAGAGTGAGAAAAACTTTATTGACACTGATCTTCTCATAAGGTTTAAAGAGATTTAAAGTCAGACTGTTTCTATTCAGTACAGTCGGGGGGGGGTTCTGCTACCATCTTACTTGGTCTGCTATGACAGGTAGCTTGTGGGGGCTAATTTTAGCCAGCTTTGCTTAGTTACGTGTGTAATAACAGTTTCCTCACGGTGTAAATGATGTTTGGGTGGTGCGATTAACGGCCCTGAGTCTTATCACGATCACGGGCTAGCACGCCTTTTATCTTACGGTCCACCTCGGCCTGCTCTGCTGTTCTCACCGCAGGATATGAAATGATGTTCTGAATGTATGAGGGGGCGTCTCGCTCCCCCCCCCCCGTCTCAGGCTGCGGGATGAACTGGGTTAGAGGTGAACAAAGCTTTCATTCTCGCCACACTCATTAAATCAATTACTTCCACTTTAAAGAGCAATTGTTGTTAGTGTGCTCCTCTAATCTCCATAAAGCCGTGTTTGGCAAACTGGCAACACTTCCATGTTCCCACATGATTCACTGGTTCACTCCAGTTCAGCTGAGAAAGTCAGATGCTGTGTCTGACTTGTTGCTCGGTATTTAAACGTTGCCCTGTGTGTTTCTGCTCCGGTGCCGCCTGCACTGTGTACAACAACTACTGCTGCCACCAAAAGGCTTTAGATCATACTCCTGCTTGTGTTTTTCCAAATAAACCTCCGCATGATTAAACCCTCAGACAGATCTATTTACATGGATATTAAGGAAAATCCTTGTAACAAGGCTCCAGCCATGCGATGCCTTTAGAATATTTCAGCACAGATTGGCGTTTTAACTGGCGACACTTGCTTGGTGGTGTTTGACATCAAAAGCAAGCAGCACCGTGGGCTTCTTTCAGCTCGCTCCTCCAGTCGCACAGGGACGAATCCACTGGCGAGGAGGCACAGAACACTTTCTTACACCCACAGCAGCAGAAAATAGACCAGAACGTACCGCAGCTGCACGGCAAGGAAGGAGCCTGTCTCTGATCAACTAGCCGAGGAGCTCACAAACTCAAGCTTACGTGTTTGTACGTCCGCTCGTGGCTGGAAGCGACAAAAATCACACCCACTCTGGGGACTGATTAGAGGGATTCTGAGGAGGGAAGGATTAGCATTTGAGACGACACAAGAAACTTCTGCAGCAATCTGAACATCACAGGTTCACCAAAGACGGCGGCACGGTGCTTAATTCCTCCTTTTACACTGCCACAGTCACGGTGCATTTTTACGCTCGACTGATTAGAATGGAACACAGTCTGCGACATAATTCGGGCGGCGGTGAGCACCGTCGCCTCACAGCAAAAAGGTTCCGGCTTCATATCACACTCTACTCCAGGTGTGAGCTTGAGTGGCCGTCTGTCTCTATGTGCCGTGCCCTGTGACTGACCGGCACAAATATAGAACCAGTGTTCCAGGTGCCTGACCCGTACTGGGGCCTAAAGGTCTCTTATGTGTCCCCCCCAACCCACATGGAAGAGCAGTACATAACTAGTACAGTACTCCTTTAAGTGCCTTTTGCAAAGAGTCTACACTTAGTGGCCAAAAGTCAGCGGACACCCCTACTAATTAGAGCTCAGGTGTTTAGTCACACCCAATGCTGAGTGGTGCACAAAAGCCGGCCTTTAAACGTGGCACTGTCCCAGCGTGCCACCTTCAAGGACACACGACTGAGCATATATATACAAAACATCTGAGATTTGTTCTGGTTTGATGGTGACCAAGAAACACACTGGAGCAAACAGCCAACAGGTGGAAAAGTAACTTGTCGACGATCTCTGGTGACAAACGAGCGAATGAAAGAAAGAAGAGGAACCCAGGAAGGTGTGTAGGGGGGGGGAGGCAAGGTTCCAAACACATCTGACCCTCCGACACACACGGGACGGTATACTAGCACCACACGGTGCACCTTTTACTCTGCTGCTCATTTCACAGTTTTATTCAGAGACACACACCCAGAAAGCACACACACACACACACACACACACACACACACACACACACACACTAATCCCATAATCTGTTGAATACAAAGAATAAAAAACTATTTGGGAATCATGATTTTTAAAGCATACTGATGTGCCAAACATGAAATGAGGATATCTCTGAACCCCTGGTTACTGCAGGATGGAGCGGAGGAGCTGTGCGATGGACAGATACTCAAACACTCTTCACATTGCTCACGTTGTCCGAGCAGCTGTCACACACCTGCAGGTGGTAGGTGGACTATCAGAAGTGTTGACCATCAGGGTGACTTTCTGCCATAAGCCATCTAATCAGTGAACCTTGAGACTTTTACGGCACAGACCAAATTGCTTCGACGCTAGGAAAAGCATCGAAAAACGCATTGTCATTTGGTAGCAGGTGTCATTATCCGAGGAGGAAGTGAGCCCATGAGCAAACAGAATGCCTCACACGTTACACATCACGGAGGCATGCAGGAAAACCACTGGTTGCAGCTAACCAGTGTGTTAGCCGGTGCACTGAGCAGTTCCACTACATTGTCGCTTCAAGATTTGAATGTTGCGAAGCTGCTTTGGCAAGGAGATGAAAAAACTAGATCACAGTGACAGGACAGAAACCCATTCTGACACACAGGAATGTCGTTTTGTGTTTGTTCGGGTGGATTTCATAGAAGTGGTGCTGCATGAAGACAAGAGTGAGAGAGAGAGAGAGAGAGAGAGAGAGAGAGAGAGAGAGAGCACTGATCATCAGATCACACCTCTGACACCGATTCCTTCTGCACATCCTCAAACTTTGCCAGGGCTTTTCCTCCAGCCTGCTGCTGGCTCAGGGTGCACACACACACACACACACGCACACACACACACACACACACACACACACACACACACACACCATGTGCACTTGAGTTAAACACTTGCACACAGAGGAGGCAGAGCTCTGTGGAGGAATCGGGGAAGTTTGGGACTAAACACGATCCTAAAAGCGAAAGCAAAGCGCGCAGAGAGTCAGTGGCAGCCTGCTCTCAGTCTGTGTGTGTGTGTGTGTGTGTGTGTGTGTGTGTGTGTGTGTGTGTGTGTGTGTGTGTGTGTGTGTGTGAGCATGCGTGGCCAGGCCACGGAGCGCGGTCCGTCCCCCGGCCCCCTGCTCTCAGACCACCGGACCCGGGGGGCTCCTACCTTGCAGGTTCTGCACTCGCATGTCGCTGATCTGACCGATAAATTCCTCCCGCTCGAACCAGTCTTCCCACTCGTGTCCAGCCATCTGGGACTGTGAGGGTCCTGGGCAGGATCCCTCTCACAGGAGGAGGAGGAGGAGGAGGTGGAGAAGCCGCTGCAGCAGCGGGCACACGGGCTGTCTATTGTCCGGCCGGCCGACCGGGAGCCATGCGAGCCGGGCTGCGGTCACTGGGCGGACATCACTGCTGCTCAGCCCGGGGTTCTTCCGCCCGGTGCAGCGGGGGCACAGACGGAGCTCCGAGGGGAAAAACCCGAGGAGATGAGTGGAGAGCAGGCGAGGAGGGAGCTGCAGCACCTGGTTGGTATTTCCGAGGTGGGATGGAGCTGATTCAGTGCCCGCCCACCTCTCTCTCTCCCTCCCTCCCTCCCTCTCTCTCTCTCTCTCTCTCTCCCTCTCAAACACACACACACACACACACACTATTAAACCTCTGAAGGAGGAAGGGTCAAACACAAGCTGAATGTGTTCTCACCATCATTCCCTTTCCCATTGATCCTGTCAATAACAGTTGAGATGATCCAATCCAAAGTATTATCTTTTTTTGACACCTTATTTAAATGTTCATATAAATATAATAGAAATAAAATGTTTGTTTTTTTTCTCTACTTGACACGTGCTGGTTAATGAATCAACGGAGAATTAATCAGTAACCTATCTGATCAACAAGTGACCAGCCAGAGAGAGCACACGTGCACAGAACACAGTGTTCACGCAGCGAAGCCTCCCCCTTTACACAGAATGTAGTCTGAAAACTAAATATGCACAGTATGAGGAAATCAGGAAGTACCGAGGGGCGGGTGGCGTCTCCACGAGCCACTTCCAGCGAAGCCACTCATTAAGAATGATTAGGAATTATTTTGGGCACACACTCGACACAACAGAGCAAATATGTGGTCGAACAGACAGTGATGTCTCTGAAGAGTCTCTGACACTGGAGCAGCCTCGGTCGCCGCTCATGCTGCTGTTGTGATCACTACTGCATTGTGGGATCATTTTAGTTAGTGTCCAGTGTTACATCCTGTAACGTTAACGCCACACTAAGCACTACACGTATTACCGGCTTCATACTAAGCCATCAGACGCACTAAAGAGGTCTCACACTGTATTAGTGCACTAAAGAGCTGCCATTGTTTTAAAGCAGAACCCAGCAGGAAGCAGTTTGCTGTCTTTCCAAATGTACGGTGAATGACCAAATGATCGCACTTCACAGATGAACTACTGAATTGAGTTTCCGTTGGTTTTGTTCTGGTGCTCACAGACTGTTGTGTGGTGATGTTCATGTCTGACATTAACTCATAGGGAACAACACATCAGTGAAAAGACATCCTCCGCTCATCCAGACTATTGTAGGGCCCACCAGAAATGGTGAGGACTACATGTTTCTCTGTCTTTTGAACAAAGGGCTCCCTCTCTGACCTCCCAGAGTCCTTTAGTTTCACACATAGGTGCTAGAAGCACCCCAGGACCCATCGGTCAGTGCGTGACACATGATCCTACAACCTCAGGTCAGTAAGGCTCGTCTTACCTGAGCCCCTGAGGGTCCAGTTCCAGGCCTGCAGCTTTCTCCTCCAGTTCCAGCCTCAGTGTGGCCTTTACCAGAGCAGACCACCTTCTTCATGCCTGGACCAAGTTTCTCAGCACCAGCAGGTATGATCCAAAGTCTGCCAGCTGATCTTCAGAGCAACAGGAGCACACCAGCTAGTTAGTACTGAGCTGCTAACTATCAAGGAACAAAGGAGAGACCAGATTCCTCCATCCTGCATCCAGGACAGCAAGGACAAAGAACCAGAACCTTCTTCCAGCCTGGTTCATCAACAGGCTGAGAAAGCAGCACACTGAAGGACCTTCTTCTTCCCTTTGAGGACTGGGAACAAACTCTAACTGGACATATACAGCACAGCATTACTGTATACATGGCTAAGTAATGGTTTAACCTTGTTAATGTGTTGGTTCTGATTTGCTTTAATGATCATTCAGTTTGATTATTGTGATGTGTTGTAGTTTACTGTGCCATAAAGCCATAAAGTTTAGTTGATGTTAGTTTGCTCACACAGACACAGAGTCTACAGACTAACCATCCTCTCTCCTAACCTGGAACCTTTATCTACACACTCACACTTTTGGTTTTAGTTATTAAGTTAATTATTAATCATAATATCAAAATGAAACTGAATCTGTTTCACTCTTCAGAGTCTCGGACCGCCCGTCGGCGTCAAAGACACAAACACAAAGAAAGCAAGCTAAACAGTTTTAATGGGAAACACAAAGGTAAAATGAAAAGTAGTAAAAAACGGCCATTTTACCCCAAGACTCTGGAGGGTTAATGGTCTTCTTTTCCTCGTTTGCCGAGGTGGACTGTACACAAGTCCCATGAATCAATATGATTATTAATAATCTTTGATAGTCATGAATTGTTTCCAAACTGTCCCAGAAATGGTGCAAACATCACCATATTTCGGTGCCACTGTGTAACAACTACTGTGTGTGTAACGAAGCCTGATGTATCTTCCTCTGAGCCACAGAGCGACATGAGCCACACTGTTGCATTGGGTGATGTGTTCTTTCATCACCATGAACACACACACACACACACACACTTTATTTAGGCTCAGTCCCTCACACACACACTGTCCTGCTGCCCCAAATATTCACCAGAGCACCACCACTGAAAATAGTTCCCCAACAGATGCACTACTTCCTCCTCTTTAGGTTTTTCTAAATGTTACAGTGTCCAGCTGGGTTAGGAAGTTACTTTTTAAAACTGAGATTAACATAGTTGTGTCTTTAAGATCGGAAGTCAGAAAGCACTGAGAGACAGATCAACACAATGATGATGAGATAAATGAATTTCTGTCCACTGATTGGTCAACACTAGCTCACACTAGTGTGCTGTGTCACTGAGGAGTACAGTACTAGTTGGATTGTTGGAATAAGAGCTGAAGCTCATTTGAGTCCAAACCCACCGTGATTGAGGTCTTTTTGGATCTTCAGTCCAGTGGATACCTGATTCTTTGATTGCTACTGATGGACTCTAATAATGTACCATTAGAACGACATCAGTGCAACAATATCTCGAGTCCTTGTCATAAAAACACAGGTATCACTTTCACTGACATGGCAGCTGTGGAGGGGGTCAGTCTGTAAAACCTTCCAGAGTAGAAAACATGTTTAGACAAATTTCACCCAGTCTAAGCTCATATTACCTTTTTCCTTGGCATAAGAATGTAAAAGTGCAGTACACTTGTTTTATCTGTTCCTCGGATAAGGACTGATTTCGGAAAAAGAGCTTTCAGCTTTGCCGCCCCCGCTGCGTGGAATACTCTACAGACTGATGTGAAACTCTCTGAAGTTATCCCACTTGGAGCCTTCCGCTCTATTCTGAGGGACAGGCAGCGTGAGTCCATTGAACAGTGCTTGTGTTTTAAATCTTGAAATATTGTTTTGCTGTTGCGTTAAAGCTCCTGCACTTTCTTATTGAAAACATTATTGCACCTTTAAAATTGTATGTTTTAAATTGTACTGTCATTTCTATGTAACTGTTCTTATGACATGTGCTGCTGACCTCTTGGCCAGGTCACCCTCGTGAAAGAGATCTTGATCTCAATGGGTTTTTATCTGGTTAAATAAAGGTTAAATAAAAAAGTATCAGCATTAAAATATAAGCTGTCAGACACTTTTGGTCATAAAAAAAACAAAAAAACTACAAGAAATCACTTCATTACAACAGAGTTCTTAATATTCTTTATTTTCTAAATCTTTATTTGTGGTATATGAGATGAAAATAATTGCGCTCTGTGTTTTGCTGATATCATGGGAACTACACACTCTGTAGGCCTGGTTCCTTGTGCAGCAGAATAACTGCAGTGCATCGTTCTTGTGTTTCTATACTTTATATGACAAGATAATTTATAACAAATCTTTTCAGGGATCCGTCTACACTCGGTTTAACCCACATGTGGAAACCCACACGGCTTTCTATAAATAAATATAGATGAGAGAGAGAGAGGGAGCGCATTTGCATGCTGACCCACATAACCCCAGTGTAACTGTTAGGAGGTCACTTTCTCCCTCTGATGCTCTCTTTTAAACAGCCAGTCAGTGCACCTCTGCCCACACAGGATAAATCAGATCAGTCAGTTGCGTAACCATTTCAGAGAGCAAAGTGATCATCCTCCTACTCACAGTGTTTTTAAGGCAAAAAACACAATGAAGAGCCTCAAACTTAAAGTTGATCCTAATCTTTGGTGAGCTAAAATCAGCAGTCTGCCAGCTGATGTTGTCTGGAGTAATCTGTTTAAAAGCCATCTGGCACGTTTCACCCAGCTGTTCTCAACAAATAATCAAATCACACAGCGATACTCCCACTAATGTTATGTCTCTGCTGTGGATTTTTATTTGGCTCGGTCTCGTATGTAATCACGTACTGTTGGTGTGTGCTGCTTCTGTCTCTAAGTGCAGCAGCCTTGTAATGCAGAGGATAACACGGCTGAGAGGAAGACGTGCACGGAGAGATTCATTTTGACTTCTCATTGTGTGTGGCAGAAGGATAAGGAAGCTATTATATTAGGCAACAGTGGCAGGAAGATCTCCACTTTAGCGGGAAGAAACCTGGAACCAGGCTCGGGGGGGGGGGCTTTCTGTGTTGGGTGGAGGTTAGACAGAGAGAGAGAGAGAGACAGAGAGAGACTAAAATACTAACAGCAGCTATAGCACTGACAATAGGAGTGTGACTAATAGTTAGCACTATGGTAACAGTGAGAGTGAGAATAGTACATGAGAATAGAAACATGAGAATAGTTCATATGTGAATAATGATAACAGGACTAATATCAGTAAAAAGTGTTGGTGGCTGACGATCCTCAGCAGTGATTCATGAAGCCAGAGAACCACAGCAGGAGAACCAGGACCAGGATCCACAGGAACCAGAGAACCACAGCAGGAGAACCAGGACCAGGATCCACAGGAACCTGAGGGATGAGAAAAGCACAGAAAGGCTCCGGGGAAGATACCAAGTTAGTAACAGATATTAAAGAGACATGAAGCATCAGGATGGAGAGGAAGAGGAGGAGAGAGGAGCCCAGTGCATCATGGGAGTCCCCCGGCAGTCTAAGCCTATAGCAGCATAACTAGGGGCTGGTCCAAGACCTGAGCCAGTCCTAAACTATAGGCTTTATCACTAAGGAAGGTTTTTAGTCTACTCTTAAATGTAGAGAGGGTGTCTGCCCCCCGAACCCAGACTGGAAGGAGGTTCTACAGGAGAGAGAAATAGGGTGACACCTTTTGTCAAACTAGATTTTGACAGGTACCACACCCCCTTGAACTTTGTTTGACCCCCCCCCCCCCCCCCCCCCCCCCCCCCCAGACCCCTGTCCACGCACACACACGCACCCTAACCCTAACTCACGCACACACAGACAGGCAGACACGTGATGTGACATCATAGGCTGTTATAGGAATGAAATTAAAGATATTCTTAATTATAACCCTAATGATGACGCAGCATGTGGGGGACCTTTAAAAACTCTGTGTCTGGCGGTAGTAGAGGTGAGCGACGGTAGAAGCTATGGAGAATGAACCAGGGAGGTGTGAAGGAGAGCCATCCAAGTGAAGGTATCGTAAAATGTCAATTAGACAGGCCTGTCCAGTCTTACAGACAACACAGCATTATATGCAGTAAAGTCAACACCTAACTTAACTCACTACACTCCAAACATACATTCATGGGTATCAAACAGTCAGACCTCTCGTTCAAATGAGGTTAGCAGATCCTCCTGTGAGAAAGGCATGTCCAGAATAAGCAGACACACCGGCATCATGTCACCTAGATAAAATGTTGCCCAGTCTTGCAGACAGCACACCACTCTACTGCAGTTAAAAGTCTGACCCAAAACCTGAACCTGCAAACGGTCTCACAAAGCAGAAATGTCCTCACTAGAGCAGACTCCTCCTCCACCTCCATCTCCTCCTCCTCCTCCTCCTCTTCACCTCTCCTCCTCCTCCATCTCCTCCTCTTCACCTTGTATTGTCACCACGAGAGCCCTCGAGATAACCTTCAACCAGCTCCCTGACACTGTATCTATGTAGAGAGCATTCTCTCCTACCACCTCCAGGTAAAACAGATAACATCTTCATTGCTGCGTTCACCACTGCTTACGCACACCTGAAATTGTACAGTTATCTGGAGCAGGTAGGAGAGAATGCTCTCTACATAGATACCGACAGCTTAATCTATGTGGTAAAACAGGGAGATTCTCCGCTGGAAGTGGGTGATTATCTGGGAGATTTGACCGATGAGCTAGACGGTGACACTATTGATGAATTTGCAGCCGCTGGTCCTAAAAGTTATGCTTATCATACCAAAAACCAGAAGAAAACAGTGATGAATGTACTGCCATGAAACATTCGCCATCTGAACCGTTTTACAAACTTTTCCACACAATCTAGAGGGAACTGTAAACGTTCTCCTCATTTCCAAATTGTTGAAATGATTGCGGCGCCTCGTTCTAAGTTCATTCTGAGGGGCGGGATCCAAGGAGGAGGAATGGGCCTCCTCGTCGATGTTTCCTCCCCCTTGCTGAATGTCATGAGGAGGCAAATTAGCAGAGAGTGCCTCTTCTAACAAGTGAAAATAATTGTCAGGAGCTGCAATAGGAGGAGGAGGAGGAGGAGGAGGAGGAGGAGGAGGAGGAGGAGGAGGAGGAGGATTTTCATCTGGTATGTTCTCAGGGTATACACTTGGAGCTACAACTATTACTATACTATTACTATATACTCTGCAGCTTCAATTCTGTATGGTTCAGGGGCTGCATTAACGGCTGGAATTGAGTTTAATTGCTCAGCAAATTACTCTAACACAGCGAGTATAGCATCAGGATTTAATTCTTCATCTGAAAACCTGTCCATATTGTAAATGTTACACCAATTTATTGATCATATACAACACTAGACACTTTTCTGGATCCGAGGATGCTGGTGATGTTGGTGAGTGTCGCTAGGAGGGCCTTCACTTTTTGAGGATTGTCTATGAGGGCTTCCACGTCTTTGGAGTCGTAGGCTACAAACAAGTATAGTAAGTTAATAATAAATAGTATTTACAAAATCATTTCAATAACCATGACAAAATTAAAGTTTAGCTCAACTCCCTCGAAGGATTTAAACACATTTTGTACTCTGAGGCGTGGTAAATAATAAATAGTATTAACATTCTCATTTCAGCAGCAATAACAATATTGAGGATCTTAAAAATACATTTTGTACTCTGACATGATTGCAAACTAAAAAACAAGTGTCTGTTGCATGGTAAATAATACAAATAGCATTTACAAAGTCATTTCAACTGCAATAACAATCTTAAACATTTTGTACTCTGACATTGTTGTTGTTGTTAAAAGACAACAGAAGACTCACCAATATCCGATTGTGTAAACTGAATGTTTTCAAATTCATCAGACGTCACTTTTTACAGAGGAAAAGGAGTGTTACTCTATGTATTAGATTAGATTAGTCTTTATTCATCCCACAGTCAGCAACAATCCACACATAGTAGGTAAAAGTATAAATATACCTAAATAAGTTATATACGACTTACCAGGAAATGCAGGTTGTTGGTCATTGAAGACTTTTTTGTAGAGACTTGGACACTGGTCATGTTTCAAACGGAGCTGATGACTGCTGTAGCTCCACACTCCGTAAGTCTCACTTTTTAAACGTTGCTGTGCGTAAATCAATCGTATCTGTGAGCTGTTTTGTTTTTGTTTAGACGACATGATGATGGTGTCTGTTTCCTCCGGAGCTGTGGTTCCTTTGAACGGCCCTGAAGCCTTTTTTATGATACCCTCTGATTGGGATCTAGTGAGTTAATTTAGATGTTGCTTTTACTGCACAGTAAAGTACTGCACAAAAGTTCAAGGGGGCGTGGTACCTGTCAAACTCTAGTTTGACGAAAGGTGTCACCCTATTTCTCTCTCACAGGAGAGGAGCCTGATAGCTGAAAGCTCTGGCTCCATCACTAATTTAGAGGACTTTAGGAACCACCAGTAGGCCTGCAGTCTGGGAGCACAGTGCAGTAAAGAGAAGCCAGTACAGGAGAAATATGATCTCTTCTCTTAGTTCTCGTCAGAACATGAGCAGCAGCGTTCTGGACCAGCTGGAGAGTCTTTAACGACTTATTGGGGCAGCCTGATAATAAGGAGTTGCAGTAGTCCAACCTAGAAGTGACAAATGCATGGACTAATTTTTTTGCATCATCTATAGACAGGATGGGCCTGATTTTAGCAGTATTACGTAGATGGAAAAAGGCAGTCCTGGAAGTATGTTTAATGTGGGAGTTAAAGGACAAATCCTGATCAAAGATGACTCCCAGATTCCTCACAGTGGAGCTGGAGGCCAGAGTAATGCCATCCAGAGCAGCTATATTGTTAGAAAAGGTGTCTCTAAGATGTTTAGGGCCAAGCAGAATAACTTCAGTTTTGCTTGAGTTTAGCAGCAGAAAGTTGCTGCTCATCCAGGACTTTATGTCCTTAAGACAGACTTGAAGTTTAGTCAACTGATTGGATTCATCTGGCTTTACTGATAAGTATAATTGGGTATCATCTGCATAACAGTGGAAATTAATGGAGTGTTTCCTGATAATATTACCCAGAGGAAGCATATATAAGGTAAATAATATCAGTCCAAGCACCAAACCTTGTGTAACTCCATGTCTAACCTTAGTGTGGACAGAGGATTCATTATTAATATGTACAAACTGAAATCGACCTAATAAATAGGACTTAAACCAGCTTAATGTGGTTCCTTTTATACCAATGAACTGTTCCAGTCTCTGTAACAGGATGTGATGGTCAATGGTATCAAAAGCAGCGCTCAGATCTAACAAGACCAGGACAGAGAGAAGTCCTCTGTCTGATGCCATGAGGAGGTCGTTTGTAACCTTCACCAGTGCTGTCTCTGTGCTATGGTTCGCTCTAAAACCTGACTGAAAATCCTCAAATAGACTAATAGAATGTAGAAAATGACACAGCTGATTGGCTACGACTTTCTCCAGGATCTTAGAGAGAAAGGGAAGGTTGGATATAGGTATATTCCAAATCCCCAATAGTCCAGATAATGTTAGATTGGAAAATTGGAAAAACTTTCTGTCTGTTGTCCCTTTAGAGAAGGATTTAGTTTTGTCAGAGATGGTTTTCTGTCTCTGGGGAGGCTTTACAGCCTAGCAACAGAATTTGAATCCTTCATGCTGTTTGGCTGTGACATGCAAATCAATACAGTAGAAAAGGAGGGCTGTATCATTGCCTGGTCCTGTCATGATCCAAACTGTAACACAGACCCCAGTGTATCCAAAAAAAGCTTCAAGAGGATGTTGAGCTGACTTTTTGAATCATTTTGGAACTTTATCTTTGGCTCCATTTGTCAAGATGAGTCCGAAGCCCAATACCAACTGCTCTTTTGACTTTTGACAAAACATTTTGGCTCTACAAAACTGACCAAATCTCCATGAAAAATGACAGAAAGCATTTTGAAGATGCTTTAGTCTGACTTTGTTCAACTTCAAATCATACGCACCTGATTTGAAGCTGACCTGGGTCTGCCATTTTGAAGATGCTTAGACATATTTCAGTCCATTGCATTGGTCTTCAGTAGAGCACAGCACAGCACTGCTTTGGGCTAAGTGCTGATATCAGCATGCTATCTTAATATGTTGTGTGGCTTTATATCACATTAGAGTTACTGTAGTTACTGGTATCCAACTCATAAATACATAAGCATCCAAGCCAATTACAACTATCTCAAGACTCTTTCCATAAAGAGCAGGTCTAGACCAAACTCTTTAATTAGAGAGAGACCCAACGATTCAGGAATTCAACATTAAGGATTCAAGAATCCCCACATGAGCAGCATCAGATATTAGATTAGGCAATAATTGACCTAATTAGACACCATGTCATGTCAAGTTTGAGTTATTTTAACTGATGTAACATCACATACAAAACACAACTTCACTTCTTTAAGAGATGTACTTATTTTAAGCCTTTTCACAAACTTATGGTTTTTGTGCAAAATGATGATGTCACTTCCTCAGCAAGCTTTATTTTGAACATGTAACATGTTGCAGGACTTGACCACTTAATGAGAATGTGTACTTGTGAGGTGAGGTGAGGCAAACGGCATTTAACACAGGAAAAATACTAACACATGACACAAACTGTCCTTAAAGTGGCGAGCTGTTTATATGCCATCCTATGAGATCACATACACTGTGTTCAAGCTTCACATTACCAACTCCACAGTGGTACAGTCATCTTCAGCTGTCCCTTTGCAAAGAAGCAAATGCACAATTGTAAACATTTCTACCATCCATCCTTTATGACGTGAATGCAGCATGAGGAGACGATGTTTACCAATGTGACCATCTTAGAGGTGGGGGCCAGCATGGGGACATTTGCTTGTTACAGAGGTGCAGACTTGGCATCTTTCCACAAAAATTACAGTTTTGAATCCAAAATAATAGGTCATTTTGTGCGATTCATGCAGATGACTTTTTGAAAGGGGGAGGGGTCCGCAAGGACTTTCAGGGAATGAAATGCCTTCTGAATCGTCCCAAAAAACATCTCAAACATGCAAGTATAGCGAAAAACACGGCAGCAGCTGACAGTGAGAATAGGGGGCAATAGAGTCACTCCCTTAAGTGGTTTCCTCTCCGGTGGGGTAGTGGTAGAGACCGTTTCAGCCCCCACCACAAGCTGGGACGTCATGGTCATGCTGGTGTGTTGCCTGCGTGGTGCCGCTCCGGGGGAACAGCTTGGTGAGGGCACTGTGAGCACACTGAGGGAGGGCAGCCTTTGTGTGGCAGGATGTGTCTGTGTTTTAGGAAAAAACACAGACTGTTTCATGAGACAACAGTGTAGACATTTAGCTAAATGGACCACGTGTCTCTGTCTGTCTGACTGTCTGTCTGTCTGTCTGTCTGTCTGTCTGTCTCTGGATTTATTCGCCTGAACGCTTTTAAAACAATGATGTCAAAGCTTCAGAAAATACAAATAAAAAGCAAAGTACAATTTGTCCAATACTTTGGACAGTATGCAATAACATGAACATGAACACACCAGGGTGGGTCCACGTCTTTGTCATCTTTTTCGCCCCTGATGACTTTGCACACCCATTGCTAACACCAAAAACAAAGCAGAAAATCACTTGTTTTGCAGGTAATTTACCTGAATAAAACCAAACAATCTTAAATTTTAACATGGTGGTGGCACTGGACAGAAGAATATCAACGTAATCCACCCAATAGATGTTGAATATTTCAGTCGGGATCAAAGTGACCCCATTCCACCGCTAGTGTGGCTAAAACAAAGTTTGTGGAGGTCATTTGTGTTAGCGCCTTCTCTCATGATGAATATGGTATGATCTGCTTTAAAGCCACAGCACAGAAGGAAAGAAGCCTCTGATTACAGCAACTGACTTGCTCATGAGTCCCATTTCTGGATGAACTCATCATCTTATCACGTTCTGCGTGTCCTGAGAGAACGGTTTCACATGTCTGTGCTTTTGTCGGGAACATTATATCATTTATTGCAGAACATTTGGCTATGACTGAGTTGGCAGGGAAGACGTGAACAGGAAATAAGGCAGAACTCTAATCGTGGTTTCACTTTATTCAGTGGGCGGACAGCTCCTAATTGACCCGTGTCAATTAGGAGTTGCACTCTGTTCCAAGAAATCCTGATTACATATCTGTATCTATCTGTTCATCTGTCTTTAGTGGACAGAAGTGTTTCCTCCTCTGCTGTCATGGAACAGTGTGTAAGCGTTAATGTAGTTTTTCCAACAGATGATAACAGCACCCCCAGGAGACCTCTCCATCGGACCCATAGGTCAGTCCTTTACCAGGAAACAGGGGAAGTGGACAGGACACATGGCAGCGTAGAAATAAAATCCCCTTAAAGCTGCACTAATCAATGTTTTTTTTCAATGAACAAAGGATTAAATTACATGTGTAATGTAAAACTGGTTGCTTAAAGTGATAATTTGTCATCAACTCTGCAGTTCCCATGAACTCTATGTGGCCTCTTAGCTGTACATTGTACACCAGTGGTTCCCAACCTTAGCCCCCCATAGCCCTGTCTGATGAACTCAGGTACCTCTTAATCCACACCACCAAATACATTCTGCCTGACTGTCTGCCTGCCTATCTGTCTGTCTGCCTGCCTGCCTGTCTGCCTGCTTGCCGACCTGCATGCATTCTGCCTGTGAACTCATTGCGCATGAGTCATACAAAGCCAGGCAGACGTATTGCTAAAGCTAGCGAGCTAGTTGCAGAAGAATGAAAAGGAAATGTACCAAAATTTGAGTCAAAGCTCAGCAGCGACAGACTGTCATGAGTTAGCAGCATGCAGCACAGACCCTCTGATGACAGAGGGCTGCAGGTCTCAAACTGTTCCACCACGACAGACGACTTTCAAGGTATTTTCAGTTAGATAAATCTAGCTACTCTGTTTAGTTTCTCCATTGTTGCAGACTTCCACAAATTCATACATATACATATATATATACACTGTTGCCCATAAAGTTGGAATCAAATGTTTTTGACCTCTTCTCATGAAATGATTGTGACAATGTGATTTATTCTTGATAAATAAAGTGTATATCTTCTCAACTTTATCGATCAAACTCTTCCAAACATATCACAGTGAAACTTAAACCACAGTGAACCTTTGCAGACTGTGGATTCAGGCTTTAACATCATTGGGGGTATTGAACAATTATTCCAACTTTATGGGCAACAGTGTATATATATATATATATATATATATATATATATATATATATATATATATATATATATATATATATATATATATATATATATATATGTACACACCCCTCCCCTCCACCCTTCCACCCCTCCAGTACGAGAGGTGTGGTCCAAGGGTTCGCCTATCGGGGCTGTAGCCAGCGGCCTGCCTCCTGCGGTGCTGGAATATCTCCACTCCCCTTTTCCCCTCCCCTGTTGCAATGTTGTTATTGTCATGTGATGTGCTAAAAATATCTATTATATTGTGTGTTTTATGTGTATTCTGTACGTCGACCTTGAGAGCTTTGAAAGGCGCCCTAAAAATAAAATGTATTATTATTATATATATATATATCTATGTATATTTATATATATATATATGCACACACACACACACACACACACACACACACACTACAGTCATTGTTACCCCCCCCCTTTCCCATGCACAGAGACTAGAGGCAGTGAGAGAAAGGGCAAGTCAACACTTGACTGCACAAACACAACGCTGGTTCAGTTTGTCTTATCAGGCAGCCAACCAGCCAAATTTCAGTGAGCATTACAGCATACTCAGAGTGTCAACGTCTAAACTTGGGAGAAAATAAAACTAATCAGAACTACCTTAGAAATCAACAATAATGATCATTTAGAAATAATGTGGTTATAGTACATTTTTACTTGTTTACAACTGGCAGGACTAGTGAAACCAAGATCAAATGTTATGATGTAACGTAAAAGAATTCTGTTTGTGACACTCTCAGTTAAGTATACTGTGGCATCATCAGCATAAGGAGGAGTTTACACTCTTACAAGTGCACACAAATTAAAGCCATAAAAAGGTTGTTTTAAGATTAGAAAATAAAGATGTAATAAGGCAGCTGAAAGATAGAAGAAAAAGAGGAAAGCTATTCCAGTCATATGGAGCTTCGTATTTGAATGACCTGCATCTCGCTTTAAAATTCTGGGAACCAGAAGGGGATTTTGCATATACCTGAGTGAATATAGTTTCAAATAGGAAGGACAATTAAAATGTACTGAACCCTGTGACACTGCCCTCTAGATTTATGCTGCAACCAATTAAGTGATTGATATATGAAACAATGGTGCGTTCTGTGTGGACACTGAGAGAATTATATACAACAAGGCCTAAAATGAGTGTTGACGTAGGGCTACGTTCAAGTGACGAAGCCCTCTAGTGGTTGTAAGATAGAGCTGATGGATGAATGAAAGGATGAATGGACTACTCCTAACCTTAATGAAGTTTTCAGTTTAACCCAAACGTTTCCATAATTGCTACGGAAGTGCTTAATTTAACTTCAAAATCAGGATCTTTCCCCAAAAAACTCATTTCAACCTGACTAAACCTTAACAACCATAATGGTGTCGCATCATAAAACAGTGATTCGTAACAGTTATGGAGGGTACAGCCTAATGATGTCCCGCTGACGTGGTGTCTCTCTGTTGTTTTACAGGTTGTGGACTTGTTGAAACTCAACGTACTTCACACAATGACTCACGTGTCATGTTTAAGCGTAACTCCAGTGTCACGGCTTACTGGGGCTGTGCTGGGACAAACATTAGCACTAAGAAGTAAAAAAAAAGAAATGCAGCCTTCTCATTCATTTCAATGAGACCACTGCACGGGCCCCGCTGCAGAGCGGTCCAGTGCTGCAAGTTTAGCATCATCATCCAGCAACACATCGTGCTAGATACATGTAAAGATTCAGATACACTGAAATCATACAGCACTAACTGACTGTTTTGGCAATAGAGACAAGTTGCGAAGACAAAATTGACATATCCGTTTTTTAAGATGATATGGGGAACATGTTAACAAGCAACATTATCATTCATTTGAAGTTGTGTTTCTGACCAACTGATCATCATAAGTCCAACACTCTGATCTTCACCTGCTGGGCTCAGTCTGTGTCTGTAGGTAATGTATAGTTGCTTTAGTTGAACGTTTTCTTTGAAAACAGCTGCAGTCATGTATAATAGTGTACAATAACTCTCTAAACTCATGGATCAACACCGCCCTTTGTGTGTTTTCAGTCTCAATGCAGGCTCGAAGAAATTAAATCAACCGTTTGGCAACACATTCCATTTTCCTCACTTTTTATGACCACAAGTGTCTCTTTGTCTGCTCCTTACGTTTTTGTACTTTGTTGTGAAAATCAGTGAAGAAGCTAAAAAATGATGTCTTACTCAAGAATACTTTTACTTGTAATGACACTTCAATAGTGATTTTTTTTTTCTTTTCTATGAGTCAACAGCACTGTTCTTGTAATCCTTCAGAATGGTTCTGACTGCCAAGCATTGTTCTGCTGTCTGCAGCACCGAGGCTTCTGAAAGCTCTCTGACTAATCAATGTCACTCCAACAGGCTTCTACAAATCAGCGTGAGTGCTAAGCCTCCACAGCTCCTCGCCCAACACTGCTCAGATAATCACTGCTGTCCCTGAATGCCTCTTTCAGTCACTAAACATGGCCCACAGTGACGGCTGCCTGTTCCTGTTGTCTGTGCTTCTTCATCCTGTTCTGTGAGTGACAACAGCAATGGACGTGAAGCAAACGACACGAATACGCGAATATATGAGTATTTAGCTCCATGTTAGACATTTTATCACTATGGTGAGTGTGGTTCTCAGATTCCTGTGGATCCTGGTCCTGGTTCTCCTGCTGTGGTCCTCTGGTTCCTGTGGATCCTGGTCCTGGTTCTCCTGCTGTGGTTCTCTGGTTCCTGTGGATCCTGGTCCTGGTTCTCTTGCTGTGGTTCTCTGGTTCCTGTGGATCCTGGTCCTGGTTCTCCTGCTGTGGTCCTCTGGTTCCTGTGGATCCTGGTCCTGGTTCTCCTGCTGTGGTTCTCTGGCTCCTGTGGATCCTGGTCCTGGTTCTCCTGCTGTGGTCCTCTGGTTCCCCTGGAATCCTGGTCCTGGTTCTCCTGCTGTGGTCCTCTGGTTCCTGTGGATCCTGGTCCTGGTTCTCCTGCTGTGGTCCTCTGGTTCCCCTGGAATCCTGGTCCTGGTTCTCCTGCTGTGGTCCTCTGGTTCCTGTGGATCCTGGTCCTGGTTCTCCTGCTGTGGTTCTCAGATTCCTGTGGATCCTGGTCCTGGTTCTCCTGCTGTGGTTCTCTGGTTCCTGTGGATCCCGGTCCTGGCTCTCCTGCTGTGGTTCTCTGGCTCCTGTGGATCCTGGTCCTGGTTCTCCTGCTGTGGTTCTCTTGTTCCTGTGGATCCTGGTCCTGGCTCTCCTGCTGTGGTTCTCTGGCTCCTGTGGATCCTGGTCCTGGTCCTCCTGCTGTCTGTATCTGTAAATCTCCTTTCTGGTCATTTCAACCACTCAAAGCACTTTTCCATCACATCCTCATTCACCCATCATTCATTCAGGAGGAATCTAAGTTGGAGACTGTTCTTTCACACACTGAAGCTGCTTCAGGAGCAGGTTGGGGTTCAGTGTCTCGCCCAAGGACACTTCGACATGTTGACTCAGGTTGAGGGATGACCCGCTCTACCTCTGAGCCACACAACATACCAATATTAGTCGTGTTATTATTATTCATGTTACCATAGTGCTAACTATTAGTCACATTCCTATTGTCAGTACTGTAGTTGCTGTTATTATTTTGGTTGCTGTTGGTGGAGGAGTTCCAGCAGTATTTCAGAGTGCTTGTGTATTTCAGAGAACGATCCAAAGGATTTCCAAGAAAATCCATGGCTCATTGAAGAAGCTCCAGGGATCTTTCAGGTTCCAGGACTCCTTGAAGAGGTTGCAGTGATATAGTTGCACTCAAAATTATTCAACCCCCATAGCAAATTAGATGTATTAGCAAAGTTGACAAACTCTCAGCTGTGTTCACTGAACAACTCAAGAACAATTGAAATATTAATATTACAGGTGGTTTCTCCAAACTCAACACAAAATGACACTTTTAATGACTACTGCATCCTCAAAATGATTCAACCCCCTGAATAGAACCCCTCAGAAGAGCACTCATTTGTAAATCAGGTGTTGTCTCAAGCATACCTGATGCACCTAGATTTCTGAGGAGGCAGGTGACCAAAAACCCTGGAGTGACTGCAAAAGACCTGCAGCAGGACTTGGTGGCAGCAGGCACTGAGGTTTCAGTTCCTACAGTAAGGTGCATACTAAACACTGAAGGCCTCCATGACTGAACTCCAAGACGTTCACCTCTACTGACGCAAAAGCACAAGAGTCGGCTCCAATAAGCTTGAAACCATATGAATAAGCCACAGAAGTTTGGGGATTCTGTTCTGAGGAGTGATGAAACAAAACTGGAACTTTTCAGGTCTGTTGATCAGCGGTATCTCTGGAGGAGGAAGAATGAGATCAGTTTAAAGTCACCATGTAACCTGCATGAGTTCCTGGAGAGAACATGCAAACTCCACACAGAAAGATTGGATTTAAACCTGGAACCTTCTTGCTGTGAGGCAGCAGTGCTAACCACCACACCACCATGCAGCCCTATTCAATCAATCAATCAATCTTTATTTATATAGCGCCAATTCATAACCATGTTTTCTCAAGGTGCTTTCCATAAAGAGCAGGTCTAGACCAAACTCTTTACTTAAGAGAGAAAGTACAGAACTGGGATTAGAGGGTAATATTCTAAGAAAAAACTCATTGTAAGATTCTAAGAAAACTATGACTGATATTAAATAAGTGGTAAATCTGTGAGAATAAGATGATGATTATTGAGGATTAACTAATCAGATTCCAGCGGTAAACCCTGACCACCTTAACGGGGTGATTCTGGGTACTTCCTTTTCACTAAATCCAGTTACAAAGTATAATTTGAGGTCATCCACTGCAGAAAACATGGCGAGCGCTAACGTCTGTGGTGTGATGACGTCGATCCAACCTTGCCAAGTGAAGCCAATGTGGTCCCGTGACCAAAAAAAAAAAAACCACAAAACACTATTTTAGGGTTTTTTAGTTTTTTTGCCTCCAATGTTTGCCTTTAGTCTCTGTATTATTATTTTTTGATTACGACCACCCTTCCCTGTCCACGCAGTTTCAGTCAGACTTAGAAAGAATCTCTGCAGACTGATGAGGAATGAAACCTTTTTTGCAGGAGGGCTGCTCTGGTGTTTGTGCTCCATGTATTTGGCAGAGTGTGAGCTCCAGATTGCAGCACAGCTCGACAGGCTGGCTGGGGAGTGAGGTGAGAGCAGCGTAGGAGGCTGCACACAAACAGAATGGAAGCACACACACACACACACACACACACACACACTCGGCAACACACTTGGAGAGAGCACTCATACAAACACACACACACACACAGGCATGTAAATCAGAATATGAAACCGTGTTGATGTCTCTGGAGAAAGTGGACTGTAGTAGCAGGAGGTAGTAACAGGATACAGCAGATTCCACATAAAGGAAATCAGGGCTTTGTAAAAGTGTATCTGCTTCCTGATTTATATCAGGCCAATACATGTTGGCCACGTGACTCCAGCTGGTGCTAACTGTTCTAATAGAACGTCTTCAGATTGCACTCAGGGGAGAGTTTCAGTCCCGGGATGGTCTGAATGCTCTTCTACATGCTTTTCCTACTCCACCACAATAAAAGCACCATGGAGCGTCAATTACATCACCACAGATAAAACACACACACACACACACACACACACACACCTAGTGTGCCATTGTACAATGTGTCCACTTTTATAGTGTATTATATATTTTGATATTAATATTGTTTTTTCTCAGTCAGTATTTCCCATAAAAACACCATCGAATGACATCAACAGTGAGTTAGTGTGTCTCTCAGTCTTGAAACAAGGCACACAAACAGTAAATTCAAGCACAGAGTATCTAAATAGCATTTTTATTTTATCAGAATTTAAAAAAACGTTGGTTAAATACAAGCTCTCTTGCACAATAAGACGCATTTCTACTATTTCAAAACATCAATAAAATAGAATTGTATCCTATACAAAAAAAGCTCTCAGTCTTCCATCGTTACCTGCTCATTCAATATGTGCATCAATACCTCGATCTGAGAGCAAACATTTAGGCAAGAAATGCTTAAACACGCTCTGGCAGCTTTTACTCTCAGTATGGAAAGGAGTAGTTGTGAATCAGGAGATTCAAGTCAATTCATATGTTGCATAAGATATCAATGGACACACAGTAATGTAGGATTTGAGCCAGGCATTGCATAGGCTTCCCTAAAGGGACACATGCATAATAGAATACCAGTGCAATAAGCAGCATGGACTCCACAGTAAGTACTCAATCCGTATACACTGAAGCAGTAGCACACACGACGGCACTGAACCTTATATTTAACATGGTTGGATAACAGTTATACAGTTGGTTATGGCAACGAGAACAGCTGATTAACTGGGTGGGATACATAAAGCTTTAAGGCTACGAGAGCTGAATGTCTTCGGTAGTGTGTCATGCTACGTGCAAGCACATCTACACTCAAGCCCTTTTCAAAATAAGCAGTGGTTTGCCATAAAACACCAGCAGGGTGGAAACAAAAAGAGTGCTATTGGCTCCACGTTTCCTAGAAATGTGAATGTTTTGTGTTCTGAGGAGGATTTCAGAATCCACACACACCAACGCTGTGTGGCACCAGATGTGTTTTCTTCACCTCCACCTTTATGTTTGTTTCCAGAAACCTTAGAAACCAGTGTTAACAGCGTTGGCCAGGATGAAATGTTTGAGCCACTGGATAGAAACCTTCCACAGGCACCTGCCTTCTAGTTAAGGAAGTATTTTAATGGCCATGCTATGTCCGTGACATGACTTGGCACCAGAGGCTTCCCAGTAAGCTGACAGGACAGTTCACTTCCTGCTGCCACAGAAATCATTTGCCACATTATTACATTTTTCTGCTATGACATCACAGGTGGTGAAATAGTTGATAAAAGGTCAGACGGCTGTTTGCCTACTTCATCAAATGCAAACTGCCTTAGAGCAGGGTTGCCATGGCAACAAATCTGAAGCCACTGTTAGCTCGTCGCTCGGCGAGGCAGCAGAGACACAGCGAGCGAGCGAGCGGATGACGGACCTCCAGCATGTTTAGAACTCTATATGTGGGCTGCGTCTGAAGTCGTGTGAAGAATGTGTTAGTTCTCACTTGAGCAAAGTTCCATCTTTGGAACAGTGATGACTGAAAGGGCATGATTGTAACATCTTGTAGCTAAATGTAACGGATGGTTCATCAGCCAGCAAAAACAAAAGCTATTTTCCTGTGACAATGTGCCTGTCACAGCCTAAAGTGTGTGGAAATAACAGCCCCTCTTCCTGTTTGGGCCACAACTTTGGGGGGGGGGGCTGCCGGTCATCTCTGCAGTGAGACTTCCATTTTTTTGTGGGAGTGATTTTTGGCAATCTTACTGCCAACTTAGATCATTAACTTTGAAGAGCTCAGGCGTCCTCACCTGACCTCTTTTATTCTAAAACAATGCTGAATCTAACATTGAACTAGGAACATGATGGAGTGCTTGTGAGGTTGCAGCCAACAAAGACTCAGGCAGTTAACAGATTCACTTGATTTGGTCATTGTTACCATGGCAAAAATGACGAGTCAATGAAACACACCAACCCAGCCAAAAAAGGGAAAGTAACTGCGTACGTGAGGGTTTGTCGAGTTTGTCTGGCTGTAGTGGTGTGGTGTGAAAAGGTGGAGAACGCAGGACTCAAAAAAAGTGATTGCCAATGTTTATAATTCAGGAGTTGTGGTCCAAGAAAATGTCAGGGGTCTGCGGTACGCGGCTTTCTAATTGTTTCAACTGGTGGTTTAGGCTGTGAAAAACACAAATCATGGTGTTCAAGCCAAAGAAATCACCTCCAGAAATGTGGCTCAACACCTCTCAGGAGACGGTCGTACAAGTTAAAAACACAAGCACACAGAAAGAACAAAGGAGAGCTGCTTTTCCCCTACTGACACATGCATAGACTTCAAGTGGAAAAACCACGAACTAGCATGAAATAAAGTTTTTAAAGTCTAAAGCTTACATGCAAAAAAGAACTTTGAGTTTGTGCTGTCAAACATTCAAGTCAAAAACAGAATCAACATAAAAAGGATTTTTGGTTCTTCAACAGTACATTCTGCAAACCCTGTCCTTCCCAATTCTAATTCAGAGCAATGGATGTGGTTCCCATGAGGTACTGTGTTAAACCACCGGAGCAAGAACAGCTACATAAGACGAGTGCACCCCCCCCACACACGCATCTTTATTGGATAACCGTCAGTAACTTTCTCTAATCATCATCAGTCAGCTAGGGGTGTTCCTAATGACTCATTTCCTTGATGATAAATGTAGCCTGGCTGACTCGTCCACATCTGTGGATATCTTGTGAAGCTGTAGCCGTGATGAGCTTCGCCATCATTTCAGACTGAGCAGGTCCCCAGCGTCTTCAGGACGGTGGTGGGGGGGGTCCTAACACACTGCTGCGGCCCCGTGGTTATACACCACGTTATTCTGACACAGCTTACACACTGCGTTGTTGTCGTTTACACACGGTATGATTTTATAAGGCGTCCTCTTGACAACCAAGCATTGGCACGGTGAGCTGCTAGTAGCAGCTGCATAACACCTTACAGTAGCAGTTAACTGGCATTACACATGAAATATTTCTTGGTTTAACGGCCTAGGATTTCTTGTTCTGACTAGCGACTAGTCCACTTATCGTGTGGGCAACATCGTGAGAGTAAAGAGCCCATTCTATGTGCTTATGATTCTTCATGTGTCCTGCTCTGACTTCATTGTTACGCTCATATCTGTGTGTCCACAGTCTGAGCAGCATCAACCACTGTTTAACAGCTGAAAACCCAACAGGTTCTGGGGCATTTTGTTGTGTGACGCTTTGAGCTTCTTCTCTCTCTGACTTATTTGGAATGAGTTGCCTTCCTAAAGCCTGAATCTATGGAAAATACATTTTAAAAAAACAATGTAATGATGATGAACCAATACTATTCCTGCTTTGAGCGGTCTTTAAAGAACAACGTTCCCCACAAGCCCATGAACACTGAGTCACCAGCTCAAACGGACTGAAGACTGAAGCGGATATGTGGGGCTATGTTGTCGCATTAAATCAGCAAAATGATCAAAGGTAGCATTATGACAATGAAAATACACCATTTCCCTGCTCAGGTCTCTCTCACTGATCACAGTCAGGTTAGAAGGAAGGAATCCTTAGCCAGCATGCTCTCAGTATGAGCACAGACCATCCTGGTGACGTGTGAACTCACACTTTCTTTTTTTTTTAAACTTAAAAATCTTTAAAAAGTTTAAACACGGCAATTTACAGTAAAGATGTACTTCTTTGAAAACTAGCGTTGCTACATATCGACAGCACAACATTAGCTGATGCGTGGAGTGTCTGTGGTCTAAGCCGGACCACTGGAACACATGGAGGGTGTCCTCAATACTGTCGATGCTGTCGTGGCAGCAACGGGCTGAAACAAAGAGATAAATGCTGACTACCATATTCAAACTGTCAGGAAGGCATGGAAGTGAAAGATGACTTTGGTTTACAGATGTTAAAGCGTCTATGGTCTGGTCATAGTACTTTGAAATTCTTCGCTTGAGCTTGGGATGTGTGTAGTTTCACGTGAAGTTAACAGATGATGATGTCTGGGCTGCAGAGGAGAACTGGATGTGAGGTTCCATGGAGTAGACGTTTGAGGACGTAGGAGCAGAATGAAAAGATGAGAGATTACAGAGATTATTATCCCGCGCCGTCCAGAGGAGCCTCTACGTGGGCGGTGGTCCTTCGTAACGGAGCATGATGTTGAAGGATCGGGCGAAGTTGTTGGAGAGGGAGCAGCTGCTGCCCTCGTCCATGAGAGGCAGCAGGAAGGCCAGGAGCAGCAGAGCCAAGAGGAGCAGCCACAGAGGAAGAGCCAGCCGACACACCCGCTGCAGCAGGCCGGGCTTCTGCAACACAGGGATAGTGGACAACACAGACACACACACACACACACACACACACACACACACACGCAGTGAAGGTTTTATCAATCAAAGAAGTCCAAACTGTGTAAATGACTAATGTGCTAATAGAAAAGGAGATTATGTATCTCCTTTTTAAGTATATAATATCGTCCTTTCATAAAACCCTCCTTGTTGGAATAAAGTAATGACATGTAAATGTGATTATCACAAGCAAATAATACATGATGCTTGGGAACATGTGCTTTATTACAGGCAAGTAACATCAGGTAGTGTTAGAAATCTTATTGACGAAACTAAAAAGACTTAGAAAGTAACATTTCTTGTTTCCCTTCACAATCTTCAGACAGAGCACGTCCATGTGTGCCTCTGCTGCTTTTTAGGACTGCTGCTGTAGATTTAGCAGAATTTATGGAGTGTCTCTGCTTGTCAATATCTGTGATATTCAAGATGAACGAGAAAAAAAAAAAAAAAAAGCGATGATTTTGCAACTGCACATGGGGAAGATGTTTAAAAACATCACACTAGCACTAGCAGATTTACACGGACAGCTCGGTAAGCACAAGAGATGAGAGCAGAAGCACCCCACCCACGCGCTCAGGAGCATCATGTACCACAGTAAACTGAGTCAGCTCCGGCCTCGACACTCTTTCTCCCACATGTGCTACTCTGTGAATCATGTTCACTTCATACTCACCCAACCTCGCTGGAAATAATTTGATAGAGAAGAAAACAGTTGCCTGTGAAGGTGGAATTCACTGAGGCCCAGCATCTGTCACTGGCTACAGTTCATTACACTGCCCTCAGTACGATGGAACATGACGGTCTGGAACCATGTTTGTCTTAAATGATCTCCTCAATGCTCCACAGCATAACACCAGGACATTAACCCTTTAACCTTCCGCTCAACCATATGGTAGAGCACATTTTGACTCACTATATCTTATTGAAAACATGTTTTACTTACGACATCTCAACCGTTTGGTAGAGGCCAATATTTCAAAAAATGTGGGGTCTGTTCATAAAAAACATTGATTTTTGTAATTAGTGCCCCAAGGAAATGAAATATATAAAGAATACATTTTTTCATTGCTTTTTTTCTTGGTGAGGAGGTTAAAGGGTTAAGAGTAAAACCCCTACAGTAAGGCTACACAGTCTGTCTGTTAACATGTGGGTCATGCACACAGGTCGTGACACAAGAAGGACACGAGCCTCCTATGATAAGACACTACAGAGTCACTAAGGATCACATCGGTTTGAATTTGTATCTGCTTTTATCTTCTCAGCCATGTGTATGCATTTACGGCATGAAAGCTTCAAAAGGTTTTACGTTCTGTTAAATCTTGTAACCTAATTCAGCGTTTTAAAAAGCTTGTCATTTCTTTGCGTGCACATATTTCAGTGAAAGGACACCTGAAAAGGTATTAGTGTGTCACTGTAAAGTCTTCAAAGCAGTTTGCAGGAAAACCTCTCGCTACGTCAAACAGGCTGCAATTATTATATGAATCATTTGACGGAGCTCCAGATGTCCGGATATGTGTCTGTCATCAACACCTAACCCTTTGGACTTGTAGCCATGTTTTACTGGTAGCCACAGAAAAGAAACATGAACGTGATTAAAATCCAAACTGAACACTTCAAATAGGAGCAGAGTCTGCTGGCTGCTCTGCTGTGGACAGAGGGAGAGGGAGGCATACACAGTGTTGTGTGTTGGAGTGTGTGGAAAGGTTAATGACTGACGGTGCAGGAAGTGAAAATAGCTAATCACGCCCCCATATGACAAACACTCACTGGGCTAAGCACAGTGTGTTTATCAGAATCAGCACACACCACCTCAGCTTACTGTACAGCAGTTCATGTAATGAAAGAGAAGCACGTAGAATCATAGTGCTCATTGACACTGCCGTGTTCAAGGTTGTTTTTTTATCTACCTTAAAAACCAACACTGATGGGGAGTCACAATAATGTACACTGTACCGTCAGTGAAGCTCAGCATGACGTACAGATGTGTCACAGTCAGAGCCCAGCAGGAAAAAGGAGGGATTGTGTCCTCGCTGGGGGACTTTTAATGTGAAACACCTGTTCAGTATCTTTTACATTGTGGTTCAGGTCAAAATATGGGCATGTACTGTAACTATGAGTTCTGGTAAACACATCTCCTCAGGGTCGTGTGACTGTTGACACCGATGGTTGCTGAATCGCTTAAGAAGAACTGAAAAGTAACTAACTTCTATAAACATAATGTATAACTAGTGTGCTCATCAAACTCAAACCAGCTGCAAGCACAGCTGTAGCACAACTCTTCTTTCTCCATCAATGTCTATTTGACTCTTGTGTAACTTCTCAGTGTAAAGTCATTACTTTTAGATTAGTATTCTGACAATTGTAGTATACTGTAGGTAAAAAAAGTGAACAGGGCTGATAAACCTGTCGACCCATCAGAGAGTTTGACTGCTTAGACACACGGAGCCCAACAGTAGCAAAGCAGACAGGATGTCCTCTGTTCTGTCAGCTACTTTAAACCAAGAGCTGCCATGCAGAGAGCGATGCCCCTTATTCCAAAATGAAGAAACACTACGTCGCGCTTTAAAAGACTCGAAGAGACTTCTTCCAGCACATCAGCTATTGTGGAGAAGTCAGAGGTTAGCAGGAGGTAAAGGGCAGCTAGTAGCTGCTCAGTGGTGGCTGCTTTTGCTTCATGGGACAAGAGAAGAAAAAAAAAAAAAGGAGGTGACTCAACAAACCCAGTCAATAAAACAATCACCCCCCCCCCCCCTCTCATGAAGATAAAGGCTTACAGAAGCAAGAGCAAGCAAGAGCAGGACCCTCCGCCTCTAAAGACCGTGTGAAAAGAGTCAGGAATGTTTGGAGGGCTGTTTCAGCTAGGGTGTCTGAGGGGTCAACAGGGTGGAGGGGGTGGGGGGCATTCTTTAATGTGCTCACCACCCACTGCTTACTAAATGAATATTGCTAGGGGGTTGGGTTGTTATGCTCGATTTGATGCCAGACCTGGGTGGTCAGGGCAGGTGCTTGGCTCTGTGCAGCGCAAACAGGAGACACACTCAGACATTTCCCCCCCCAATCCTCCACTACACAGGTAGAGTGCATGTTATGTTTCTAGTTCCCTTGTAGTAAATAGGAAAATTGGATGTTTCGGCTCAACAGCGATGGGCACCACAGCTTAAGAGGCAAAGGAAAGACCTCATCTGCAGAACTTCCACCTCTAAAACTCCTCTAATATGTTTAATGTGTGCTGTGCAAAAAAAAAAAAAACACCAACAAAACAAAAGGAAGCAATAAGCACTTAGCACAACAGGTTAGGTGAAAAATCAATAGATTAGAGCAGGAAGGATCACTGTGGAAGATCTTTAGGTTTGCACTGTTGGCTGAGTCAACCCACATGTGTTGACAAGCTTAATCCTATAAATGGTGAATGGACTGTACTCGTCTTTCTGACCACTCACAGTGCTCTAACGCTACAATGCCACGTGCCAACTGGCTCGTCAGTGGATGACTAACATTCACACACACCATTAACATCAGACAAAGTGGGTCAGGAAGGGTCCTGTTGTATTGGTGCGGTTCTCAGGTCTATATTCTATAACTGCATATGAACATCTTTGAGCTATACCATTAAAAGGGTCTTCTGCAATTATCAAATACATGCTGCTGTCTGTGCAAGGTTTTTAGAGTACTGGTAACTAAAATATGGTGTCTATATTTAACCAAATGCACAAACATATATGAATATAATGAAAAATAACCCTACAAATGCAGTGTTTTCATGGCAGGAAAAAACTTATGAGAGAGATTATGAAATCAGTATATTTATCGACAATTCATGTGAAAGTTTTCACCAATTTAATATTTTCCATTCTCTTCCCCTGTGGTGTGCGATTCATCATCCTAAATTATCCTAATCTCAGCATTAAGCAAAGTAATACTGACACCGACCATAATGGTCAGTCCAGTTATGTTGACTGTTTTTGTCTGAATCCTAAATAGTTACATAGCTGTTACCTTGTGCACCTTTGCTGCGATGGCTGGCTCCTCTCGTTTGGTTAGGACTCTCTGCAAAGACAGAACATATTTGAATCAATCCACAACTCAGCAGGAGCCACACACACAACGCTTGTGCACTGTATTACCATACTAAAGTCAAACCACACTGGATCTCTACCTGACTACTGACTCATGCAAAACCACACTGACGAACTGAAGTTTAGTGTGGCCCAGTGGGTTGTCCTTAGCTGCATCCACCACATCTGGAGAACAAGGTGCCAGTAATCATTCCTCAGGAACAGTCTAGTCTGCTCTGGTAAGTCTACAGAAGAACAGCTATTTAACAGATGAGGGACAGGGGATCTTAACTGTGCGAGCAGTACCCCAAGTGATGTTACACTGCCACCAAGTGGTGAAGAAAGCAGTGCACTTAGGGAATCACATCACAGCACTGAAGACAGCAGTTAATGCAGGACTCTGGCATACATCAGCAACTATAGATCGTTTCTGTGCTCAACATTAAAGATTTGTTTCTCTGTCAGTAACATGTAAAACCAGTGGTGGGCTGTCAGGGCCTACAAGGCCTTCTCTGCTGGCCTAAAAAAGATATCTGAATCACGAACTGATGTTAATTACATTTTGTCCATGGATACTTATTAAATAATTCCAAATGGTCTGTCCGCTTCCTTTCATAGCTTCTCCGGTGGTTGTGCTGCTTCCAGACATGTATTTTCATATTAAAGCATTTAACCAATCACATTTCAGCCATCATTTGTTGCCAGGCAGGATCAAAGTCAAAGAAGTCTGCCCGAAGGCCTTCACAATCCGTTCTGCAGGCCCTCTAACACAAAATAAATGTCCATGAAACTGTTGCTTCAACCAATCAGATTTTGAGTTGGTGTCACCAGGGCCCTCTAGCAGGCGTACGGCAACGTCACCGTATTCAGACCCGTTGATTGGATAGAAAAGGACTTCTTGATGGAACTGAAGCGCACGGATAATCTGTACGACAGAGTAATTGAACTGTTTTTGAGGAAAGAGAGGAGGATGGATTTTGTTTACAAATAATCCCAATTTTTGGTGAGTAAAATGTTGTCATTTTCCTAAATAATATTGCAAGTTTATGAGGTTATTATTGATGCTTTTTATGTGTGTGGCGGCTGTAGCTGCAGTAGAAGGAGACTTGTTCACCCCTGGTTTGTTTATTCAATAAAGGCATTTATTGTGGCTACAGGAGTTATCTATCTGCGATGCAACGGCTCTTTATACTGTATTTCTGCATCATAAGATGGTTTTTCTAACCATAAAATAATTATTGAGGGGTGGATTGATTCAGACGGAGCACTACTGAAGGCCTAGGTGTGAAATGCACGGTCTGCCACTGTTAAAAACTGTAACCTGTCAATTACATACAGGAAACCAGGGATTACCAGGGACCCAAACTCATAAACACACTACAATATCTACATTAGTCTTAAGTTTTTAGAGGCAAAAACAATCATTTAAATACTCAAATTTATTAAACTTATGAGAATCATCACATCACAAACCTTGTTTTATGTTTCTGAACTAAGACTTCATACATAAAAATAGCCTGTTATATAATCTAACTAGAATTACCATCTTGAGTTTGTAATGCTTCCACCCACCAGTGAAGTTGCAGTTTACATCTATTACAAAGGAATTGTGTGTGAAATGAATGCAGGCAGTTCTGATTCTATAATGATTAAGGGTCAGCTCTCTTCTTACCTTTGCACTGCTCCTGGACCTGATGTTACCCACATCCTTCAGTTTGGACTTGTGGAGCATCCAGCGATAGCGAAGTTCCTCCAGACTCGAATCTTCTGCTGGTCCAGAGCCAGTCTCAATGGTCCGACTCTCCTGAAGCAACAGCTGGAACTGCTCTTGACCCCAGGCCACTTCTGCCCTCAGAGCCTGCAGCAGCACATAGCACAGAGTATGCTGTATGTCTGCTTTTTTCCACTTCAGAAATGACAAGCAACTACAAAAGTGACATTTTTAACAACAAAAGTCAGTGTGAGTGCTTTTTAGCTTGATGTTAAGTTATATATATTAAGTTAATAGGGCTGAATACATCTAGGGATTGAAGACGGACTGTCACACCTCCTGGTACCTCCTGGTATGACAGATCATAGCAGGAGAACTCTTCTCTCAAGCATAAAGAAACATTCATCAAGCACCTCAGAGTAGGAAATCGCTCATAACTGGCCATAAATTCTCAAAGCGATGCATTGTTGGTCATACTCTTAGGACCAGGAGTAAAAGCATTTTATCAGCTTTGTTATCTTAGGAAAGCACCCCGTCTGTGCTGATATATTACAGGGATGGGCACAAGTAATGCATGTTTCAGCAAGAAAGGCAATGGTAGAAAGTTAGATAGTTGATGACGATGACTATGGAATTGTATTTTTGCTTGAAATGCACATCCATAATATAATAGCAGAGCTGCACAGTCCTGACAAAACACAACAGCACATCGTCATGGTGTCACACTATCCTAGCAGTTGTTTTGCTCTTGAACAGAAGGTCAGTGTGGGAGGCTTCGCATTCTCAAGTCCTTTTCTGGGTGTAGGAGTGTTCGAGTCCTCGGTTCACGGTCAGTGGAATTCCTTGGAGTGATTCTTTTTTTTATTTTTAACTTTTTTTTTTTTTTCAATTATTTGAAATATAAAAACAAAGAACATGAGGTCATCATGGGGGTTACATTTAAAATCTCAACACATTTTTCTCCATACATCATGTCATACTATTCTAAACAGAGTGCATACATAATCCATTTTTCCCCATTGTTCAGTACATTTCTCTAACTCAAGTCTTAAAGCAAAAGTAAGTCTCTCCATACAGTAGATTTCTTTCACTATCCCACGCCACTGGGCCAATGTTGGAGGATCAACCTGCAACCTCCTTGGAGTGATTCTGATGGGCTTCATAAATATTGGCCCTGATTTTTTTCGATTATCCAGAGGGAGGTCTGAAGAGTTGCTTAAAGTAAAGAAGTCTGACATACTGCATACTATACTATCTCCCATATAAACTTGGAATGTGTCAGGAAAAGCTAGTAAGTGTGTACAAAGTGCAAAAAAGAAGAATAACTGTGGACTCTGCAGCTGTGTCAGAAGATTTGAATAACTAATGCAGGTACCCATGCTATGTTAGCCAACTTTAACTGGGGACAGTGCATTGGAAGCTATAGATGTAACACACATATTGCTACTGACAGCTACAGCTGTTTAATGGCCTAAAAATAAAGAGAAAGTTTACCATCTACGAACAGTTGTGAATGAATATGTATAGCCTGTAGCACCCTGGCTGCCAGCATGTACCTACACCTCCTATGCCAACAGCCAGCTTCTTAAGTCATGACTTAATGAAGTGTCATGTCTGTTCCATGTTGTAAAGCAGGTTACGGCTCCCAGAGCTGGTGAAAACAGTACAGTCTAATGACAGGTACACATTACAGGTGCAACTACAGACTGGACTGTAGAAAAAAGCATGAACAGATATTACCTTGAGGGTGTCTTGTTGGATCTTGAGCTCTTTAGTACTGATTGTTGCTCCCTTGGCGCTGCGGACCCCTGACAGGAGTTCACTCTGCTTGGACAGCCAGGCCTCAAACTCCCTCCTCCTGGATAAGAACTGTTCAGTGCCCACCTGTAAAACCACAAAGAACACAAAAATTCTTGAAGAGCACACTCCAGGACTTTCAACAAGTCAGCATTTCTGTGCCCTTTTTGAGTGTGGAGTGTGGCTGATGTGTGGACTGTTATCAAAATCAGTAAGAAAGGCCGTTCAAGAAAGGTTTGATGACAGTCATCTGTCATCAAACGTCTGGGCTTCTTTGTTTTCCAGTCAATATGACTTCATTTCTAGACCAATTCTTCAGCCAGACAAGTGCAAAATGGGTGCGACGGTGATTACAGCCATTCACAGCTCACCAATGGTCTGCAACTAAAATTGGAAAGATGGCAGAGTAAACATCCCAAGATGCCCAGGCGGCTGCTTCCATCACTGGAATGAATGGTAAATTCTGAGCGCACTTCATCCTGTTTCGATTTAACTAATTCTACCCTTTAGCTAGCTGCAAAAGACTACAGTAACAACCATCAGAGCAGAGCAGAAATGTCAGTAGAACTGTACAAGGGAGGTAAAGTCAAAGACTAGGAGCCATTGGGGAAGAGTGAAAACATATAAACATATACTTAGTTAGAAAGATGCACCTATTAAGTAGCTGTGGCTCCATAGTTTTCTTTTTTTTTTTCCTTTCTGCATTTGTCTTACTAGAATTCACTTGACTGTAATATTCAAAAGGCTAAACTGACAGTGTTCCGGGTATATGCTCAGTGTAAGCAAACATATTGGGTTAGCTGTTAGCTGATTTGTGCAGTGTGAGCAGAGATTTTCTGCACTGTACTGGCCAGGCAGACAGGCGATCTGTGACTGAGCCTTGCCAGTCAATTTTGCATGACTGGATGTTGGATGTTTCCCCACCTCTGACATGGGGAACCAAATCCCTCCCATTGAATTATGAGTACAGACAATGAACTATGCTGGAAATGTCCCAAAGATCATTTCTTTAATACTTTCAGCAGCTTGATTTAGTTCTCTTGCGTATTTTTGTAATTCAGAAATGCGGTTCTAGTGAGGTCTTTTAATACTCCTGGGTGCTGCAGTATGTTGTACTACATTAAGGGATGAAAGCTATAACGTATCCTTAGAATACTGTCAAATTATCCAGAATAGTCCTCTATTTCTGTGTGGAGTTACAGATTAACTGTGTGTTTCTCTAAGTAAGGTGTGAAAATACATTTACAGAGAAAACTACTGGCTCAGCCCAGTTCTCTACAAAGTTAACCAAGGGGAAGGAACTACAGACAAAGATACCATTGTGTGTTGCGTTGGTGTTGTTGATGGTTGTATGGCTGGGTCCCTCCTGAACAACATGAACGCTCCTCCTCCTGGGCTCAGGCCTTCCCTTGCCTCCACGCTGCCTTCTCCAGAGCTCATTCTTCCTCCCTCACCGTAGCTGACCTTTGTGGTAAATGCTGCCCCCCCCCTGTCTCGTGCCAAGGTGCTGCTATTACCTGCTGAGGACTTATCACTGTCAAGGCTTCCATCGGCAGTAGAGACTTTCTGGCCTGCTCTGCTGTGAACACTCCAACCAGAGGAGTCTACACTGTCCGTGCCTGTCGTTGGTGGACATACACTGAGATGTTCATTGTCCTGTCCGGCCAGAATGAGGTTACCTTCACCATGGCCCTGGATCCACCCACACTGCCTTGTCATCACCCCCTCTCCTGCCTCTCCCTCCAGGCTTTCTCCTCTTCCAGGCCCAGAGCTAGCCAAGGCTCCATACACCTCTGCTGACCTGCCTTGTAGCTGGCCTCTCTGGCTCCTGGAGCCTCCTTCCCTGACCTGACTCCCCCCCTCCCCCAGACTGAGCTCTGTTGTTAGGGATGTGTCTACAGACAGGCTTCCAGTCGTCCATAAGTCAGACTCATTTTGCTCTGTGGAGCTGTTCAGAAGCCTGGGAGAGAAAGAAACAAAGAGGTTAAGTGTTTTCACACTCTAATGCATCACAACACATTTATGAATCACTTAGTAGCGAGTTACAGTATTGTGATTACTTAGTTCTTTTCAGTAACCAGTGGTATAAGGGATTGCAATTTGAAAATGTACTTTAGCAACAAAGAGGCAATGTTCTTCTGACTACTCTTCCCTCCATCCAGTTTTTTCATCTGTGCAGCAATAAACTTGGTCAGAGAAGCGTTTCTATATAGCTTTTGTTGTGCATACCTTTATATTCTGTCCTACAACGACATCTTAACACTCCAATAAGCTCAAATGTATATTCCTGACCTTAGATACAGCAGCTCTAATGAGAAATTTGAGAGAATCTCACTTGAAATGTGACTGAAAGCTTCATAAAAACCGAGTAACTGGACCTTGTAATATAATATTTTGATCAAGCCTTAGTGACATGGTATGAAAGCACTCTTGGTTACTTGATGACATGCATTAATGTAAAGCATCTGTCATTTTCAACAAAATGCATCTGTCGTTTCACATAGAAATCATTCATGTTGGGCAGTAATGAATCACTTTGTAACGTGTTGCAGTAATGTGATTACTGTTCAGTTCTATTTAGTAACAAGTACTGTAGGGGGATTACAATTTGAAATTCAGTAATTAACTTCCAGTCCCAAGTCCTAGTAATGCTCAGTTACTTTGACATTTGTGTTGACTTGGTCTGTGCCATGGTGGGAATTAGATGGTGGATTAACATCAGTTTGGTTCTAGAGTGGCAGAGTGGAGAGACTGGTCTGGGATGCGTTAGCTTGGACTAAAGCATGGGAAGACACCTAGCTTCTACCAAAAAAGGAAAAATGCGACTCCTGGTACTATCTAAACATTGCGTGTTCTTAGCTGACTTGCTGATGTTCTCAAAGTGTATGCCTGCATTCAGGAGTCAAATGCATTTGTTTAGGGCTGAAAGGGTGAACCCCGCAGCTCAGGTCAAGTCCTCTGGAGAGCTTCGTGCAGCCACAGAGGCAAAGCCAACATACTGCTGAATGGTCAGTAAAACCCTCCAAACTGTCAGGCTGCCTTGTTGTGTCTTGTTGTCTATTTCTACACGTGTTCAAAACATGTGACCAATGTGTAATGAGTCATTGATAACAGTTCTCAAGTAACTTGCCCGTCATCGATAGACATTGGTGAGAGGTGGGGTAGACAGGGGTGTTTACAGGGGTGTAGACAAGGAGTCCGGGTGGCCAGTGAAACTGAGCTAAGAGGACTTTTGAGAAAGTCTTGCTGACTGTTGCAACATAGTAAACCAAACATCCATCCATTGTCTATACCACTTATCCGTCAGGGTCGCGGGGGAGCTGGACCCAATCCCAGCTGACTTTGGGCGAGAGGCGGGGTCACCCTGGACTGGTCACCAGCCAATCACAGGGCCGACACATATGGCGCTTTTCCACTAGTACCTACTCGGCTCGGTCTTTTTGGTTTTCCACTAGCGATAGTACCTGGTACCAGGTACTGTTTTAGTACCTCCTCGGCCGGGGTTCCAAGCGGCCTGAGTCGAGCTACGTCAACATACTGCAGGCCACTGATCGGCCAGGGAGTGATGTCACTGGATGAGTCATGAGAGCGACTCGTTCACAAAAATCAAGCCTGCCATTTTTGCAACAGCGACCAGGTGTTTCTATCATTTAGCGAAAAGTGAAACATGGAAATGGCTGCACGTAAACTAACACCGTGGTCCAACGAGTTCTTAGTTGTGTTGTGTATTGTGTCGCATACAAATGACGTCAGAGGAGTTTCGGCCCGCCTTGCCATGACGACCCCACCCACGTTGAGGTGGTACTCAATTGTAATGGAAAACCAACCAAAGCGTGTCGAGTTGAGTCGAGCCGAGTAGGTACTAGTGGAAAAGCGCGCACAACCACTCAAGCTCACACCTATGGGCAATTAAGTGTCACCAATTAACCTGCACGTCTTTGGATTTGTGAAAACCCACACAAGCACAGGGAGAACATGCAAACTGCACACAGAAAGACCCCATGTCCCAACCTGGAACCTTCTCGCTGTGAGGCCACTGTGCTGCACAAACATCCAATTTTCTTTATTTTTTCCTGTACCTGTGAAGATTGAGACTCATGTTGTACAGGGCCAACCAGGACTCTCGTAGGCGTTTTATGTCTCGCAGAATGTGGACTTGTCCCTCCTCTGAAGTCCTCTCCAAAACACCCTGACCCTGGACCTCCATCTGCTGCAGCTGAAGCTCCTTCTCTGGAAACTCTCCCAGTGCTCTCTGTGGATGGTTGGACAAGGAACGTAGACCAGACAGTTCATGGTGGTCAGAGAGAGGAGACCAAAGGTCAGAGGTCAAAGGACCAACAGTCAGTCATGAATGTGCAGTGTGCATTATCGTACAGGTGTTTCATCAAAACTAACACATTATTACTTATTTTCAGTAATCAGTCACAGTCTGTATTTTGTATAGCGCCTTTCTAGTCATTTCCACTGCCCAAGGACACTTCGACATGCTGACTCATAGGGCTGGGGATCAAACCAGTGACCTTCCGATTGCTGGACGACCCTGTCTACCTCTGAGCCACAGCCGTTCCAGATACTGTACGTTATTTGTCCAGGGATTAAAGCAAAAACAGATTTTCCAAGCACAATATGTAAAATGGTAAGATTTCAGCGCCACCCTACACCAACCAATGCTGCTTTTCTCTAATGCAACCATCAAGTTTAAAAAAGGCTTTGACCTTCACATGATTTACACACTCAGGATCAGCAGCATTTTAAGGGAAGAAGTTGCTGTTTTCAGTCTAAAACATAAAACTTTTTGCAAGGCTTCATACCGTTTTCAGTCTGCATAATTTGTCTACACAATTAAAATCTATATGTTTTTATTTATCTTATTATAACACCAAACTGAACACCATTCCCTGTTTTAAGTGAGCCTCTTTCACATTTCAGAGAAAAAACCTAAATGAACTGTCTAGCTGCCAGCTAGTGGACACTACTGCCAGTTCTGGTTTGACTGACTCATGACTCAGAGGAAAAGGGCTGCTAAAACTGCATCAGTGTGGTTCAAGGGTTAAATCACATACTTTCAGTAACATCCTGTCAGAAACTGGCCAGATGTGCTGCTTTAGACCAGAGAAACAAGGAGGACCAAAACGCCATGGATTGTTGAATGAAGCTTTGCAACACTCACCTACTTACTGTCTGGTTTCTTTCACACACATCGCACAACACATCATTTCCTGTCTGTGGCGAAGCGTGCATATTCCTCTGTACGGCTGTTTAATGCAACAAACACACTGAACCAACGGTGTTATTTTTTGGAATGGATTTCTCCTCTCTGGTCTCCCCTGTCTGTTTCAGGCTGAGTGTTAGTTAGTTAAAGGATATGTCAAGAAAAGAAACTGTTTTGCACACTGCTAGATGTATTTGATATTGGTATTTGATAACAATGCTGTGAGTTAATGAAATGCCGAGGTGAAGAATCTGAACCCATGTTGGTGATGAGATTGACAGGGAGGTCGGTGATATAATGAACTCTATAATTATAAAGGTCTTCTAGCTATTCCCATTAAAATTCATGACTGGGGCCATCATTTATGGTCACTTAAGGTCAATGAATTGATGAGTTTATCCATCATGAACCCAGACACCTGCAGGTCTACATGTCTGCGCTACAAGCAAAGCAAAAACCTTCCCCGGGGCTCCTCATTCAAAATGAGGGCAAACAGACTGACTGTAGAGACGAACACACTGGACGTCTGTATCATGAAATTCCTTTTTGAATATATTTGCATGAAGATTACTTATAGGACCATAACAGAGGTTTAAGAGCCCAGTAAATCCCATGTGCTTACAACGCACATGACTGACAAGCATTCCACTGCTCCAAGTGGCTCCAAATTGATTTCAATTCAAAGGAAATGAAAATTGCATAAATGTATATTGCGACATAACTATTATCATTATATATTATTATCATTGGTCGTTTAGTATTTATTCGCTGTGTTTTTCAAGTGTACATGTATTTTATGTTTTGCTCCCACTGCTGCACAACTAATTGCCCCATTGATATACTGCATCATATTGAATACTGAATCATTTGCACTGACCCCTTTAACAGCCCCTGCAGGTAATGAGCCCACAGGGCGGCGGCTCCACTTGAACTTCTGGCTCCGCTTCATACAGGTTTTTTCTCTGTCTGAAAAACTGATTCATCTCATATGATCTATATCACTATCTGATGAAAGCTGGTTGGAGGTGGTAATTAAAACAAATGCTCAACCTGAGGGAACCTTTCTGACAACTCAACAAATCTCCATTTATATGTACAATATAACACGATCCCTCCCAAATCCTAATGTTAGACTAGTTGTCATCTAAAAACAGCTGATCGTGAGCGCAGAAGTGCAAGAACACACATTAACGCACACACAGACACACACACACAGACACACCTCAGCTTCTTGCTGGCGACCCTCAATGCTCCACTTTCCTGAGGGGCTGTGGAAGGACTCCAGCTTCTGCTTCATGATCATCAGCCACTTCTCTATGTTGAGCAGACTGTCGTGGAAGCTCTCATGGTCTGCAATGCTCTCCTCACTCTCACGGACCTTCACCTGAGAACAAAAGAGAAAGATCAGCAGCTACTCACTGTGTGCATGTTTAGTCTGATCAGAGTGATGTTGTGCCATGTTGTTTCATATGGAGCCACCAATAGCTTACTCGATCATGCTGGCAGTATGCCCCAGCCAGAATCACGTTTTGGTCAGTTCTCACAGGCAAAGTGGAGGCTTTGTGGCGATAGTGTGCACAAACTGGACAGACAAGCTCGCGGGAATTTTCACACACTTTTAGAAACACTGCTTTTTCTAGCTGATCAACAATGTCATGTGATATTTTCAATTCAGTGGTACGAACTGTGCTTAAATTAGTATGCTCCGAGTGGGATTTAAGCATCCCTGTCCAGTGTGGTTGTGTGTGTGGTGTGGTTGCTATTAAATAAGCAGATGCAGATGTGGGAGTATTGATGTTTTTATTATCTCTTGAACTAAATTCAGTCCTATATTATACATTGTGTTCTTGCTCTGACCAAGGACAATTTATTTTGGAGAGAGACTAAGAAAATCGGGGAAGGCCATCAAACATCCTGGATCTCTGCCATTTCAACTCCTGTGTTTTACCCACTGAGCCATTATGGACACATCTGTGTATCTGTGTATTCATCACACCTGTGGAGTGGCACGTGCACTGCGATTTGTTGCCAGACAAACTGACACAGCAACTTCTGCTACTGTAGCTGCTGGTCGGAGCTACAAATACAAGGGAAAACTGGACACCTGTATATTTTTGTGGTGCCAATAAATAAACAACACGACCCAACTGAGGACGCAGTTTCTCCATTAGTTGTTTCCATTCAACTGTTGCATCTTGAGTGTGAAAATGTAACAGGAATACAGTTGCAGTGAGTAAAAGCAAAACACTGAGCCAAAAGACAGTATGAAGCTCAGAATGGGCTATGAGGAACTGCTAATAAGCAACCCCTAAATACACACCGTCTTTTATCCACTGGAAATACAGAAAAACGGATTAGTTCAGCTTTAACTAGGTGGAGGCTTCATCTGAAATGATCATGAGCTTCATCCATTTAAACCACTCTCCTGTCTTACCCTTACTGCCTTGTACAGATGTTTCCAGTCGGCATACAGCCTCTCAAACTGGGTCCTGTTCCTCTGACTGGATGAGACCAGAGTCTCCAGTGCTGTGATGTGGGCTTCACAGTCCTCCAGGTCCTTCTGGATCACCTGAGGACACACAAGACACACAGTCAACTGAATTATAATCAAATTCAAAACTAAATATCTAATCTTTAGATACTCGATATGACAATATTTAGTATGATACTGTAAGACAGTCTTTTATTATGAACAAATCAATCACTTTGACAACACTACAGCATGCGTTAACAAATCAGCGCTATAAAAGTACATTTTATATAGTAACTATAATGTAGTTAATCAAAAACACTGCATTGTTCATGTTAGTGCTTAAAGTATCCAACTGCGTAAGCATCATTCCATCAAGCTCTAGTGTCTTTCTTGAATATGATAAAGATTTTTATTTTCTAACCTTTCTTCTGCAGTTACCTACTGTAACTTTGCAGAAATTGCATGAAATGATGCGCTTAATCTGAAAGAGCCAACACTATGATAGGTACACATAGAATATCTTTACAGCAGGAATTTGGGCTGATTCTGGGCAGCCTGGAATTAAACTCACCCTGAACTGGTCTGACTGGCTTTTCTTAGCCAGGATGTCAGGCTGGAGGCCATCAGCTGCCACCAGTCGGTCCTGCAGACCAGATAGCTTGGAACGAATCGACTCATAGGCATCACCAAAGTCCTTGGTTCTTGAGATTAAGCCCTGCGAGTGGGGAAAATGTCATTTAAGGTGTTAATATACAGTCAGTCAGTCTGGAATAAACTGTATGTTGAAGCCAGCGTAGGTCCCTTTGTTTTCACCTCCTCCATAATGGAATGAGGTCTGCACAAGGCACTAAAGGGTAGTGCTATTTCGCATCTCTTCAGTTGATGAGTTTGATTTACAGAGCTTATAATAAGCATGATGTCATTATGAGCATGCGTGCTTCACCTCCTATATACACACCCACATTTTTAATACTGTGCTTTCTTTTAACTTGTCTGCAAATCACTCATCTCATTTTTAAACACACTCTTTTAATGTTATTACCTACTTCTGTTAGTATTGTTCTTAGCAAGCTTTATTTACCTGCTGCTGGTGTGTATGTGATATGTGCTGGTGTGTATGTGGTATGTTGTGGTGTGCTGCTGGTATGTAAACTGTACACACACCGATGTTCTGCACAAATGAAGTTCCTAATGGATAAATAAAGTTCTTTGAATGAATTGAATTTAGTCTATTGGCTTAAAACTCTTCTGTTATACATTTACATCTACTTGTATCTTTCACTGATACCTTGTGAGAAATATTGACTTCAAACTGTGAGGCAACCGTGACTACTAAAGAAGGGTACTGAAACAACATTAAAAAAATAAATAAATAGCTCTAAAAAAGAGACGGATAAACATTCCTATAGCTGTATTTCTGATGTGGGGATCAGATTTCGTTGAGTCAAGAATCATAAAGTACTAAAATCTTGCCGTGACAGGTCTGACATACATGACAGACCAGCAGAAGGCAAAACACTTCTGACATGCTAGTCTTTTTGTCAGAGTGTCATGGAGTGTGTGATTCTGGGCTGTCCCAAATGACAGTTGACAACTGTGAGAGCAACATGGGAAAACCTGTGGTCATCAGTTAAAAATGGCGGTCCACATCCTCTGAAGGCCTTTGTAGGATGTGAAATGGAATGTGCGATTACAGGTGTTGGGGAGTACGACTGCATATGTGAAACAGTTTGAATAAAGCCTTGTGTGGCCACACAGGGAGCTGTGAGAAGTCTGACAAGATACCACGAGTTTGAAGAATTTCAAGGTCAAGAACCATGCTTGTAGCAGTACAGTTCATTTTTACAGGATGCTTTCTATTCCTAGAATTTCAAAAGTCGATTTCTCCTCAAGCAAGTATCCACTGCTTCAAAAATTTTAATGAAAACCAGCTATCTTCTTCTTGCCAAGGGGATATGTGTTCACAGATTTCTACTAGGTTGGGATCACCCACTGTCAGATTTAAAATGCAGTTAAACCAAATGAATGACAGTAACATGTTGGTACCTGTAGTCTGCTCTTCCTCTGCAGCAGCTGAGTGTGCAGCAGCTCTCTGTTCCTGACGGCGGCACTCAGCTCGTCCTGCAGGCCACCAGATCTGTCAGGGCCGAACACAGAGTCCAGCAGGTCCCCCTTCACCTGCAGCAGACTGAAACGCTCCTGCAGCTGGACACTGTTCTTCAGCAGACGCTGACATGAAGGAGGACAGGAGGACACATGAAGTCTGTAGTTTTAATACTTTTTTCATGCTCCACACTGCAGACAAAAAATATATTAGTGCAAATATTTACGTGAAACAGCACCGTTTTAAAATCAAATCCAGTTACCCATGCATCACTTCCATTAAGTTCAACTCAAAAATGTCACAGAGAACCTCATACAGAATTTGACTGTTTTTTTCTTTTTCTTTTAAAACAGTGCTGCCACAGTGATGTAACTCTTACAAAAGCTTTGCCTTTGAAACGTATTTTACTGCAGACTTGATATTCGAGGGATATAAGTCTGTCTGATCTTTTTTTAGGAGGATGTAAATTCGTGTCTAGTTACCTTTCCCTTGACTTGTGAATACACTCCCAGCAATGCATTAAGTGACAATGTGAACATTGTTTTATGTGAAGGGGTAACAGCAGAGTGAGAGAGGAAGCTAACCGGCAATAAAATATACTATTATATATTATATTATATAAACCTAACAAACCAACATCAGAATGTAATAGACACAATCTACAAATCATAAAAGCAGAAATAAAAAAATTATTCTACACAATCAAACCAACTGGGGGGGGGGGGGGGGGGGGGCACCTGGCCCTTTGGGCTTCACAGAAACATGCTGCCCTAGTCCCTGCATGACATACTGTATGTGAGTGAAAGTAGATGAAGAAAACAACTTGGAAAATGTCACAAGCACGCTTGTTTGGCAGTACTACAGTGTGAAAATGGCCTCGGCACAACCAAACACCAAAGAGAAAGAGGCAACTTTAGTGTCAAAGAGCAGCAGTGTGTCAGCTGTCTAGACATACTTTGTCCAGCATCTTCTAGTCTAAGCCCAGAGTCATGTGTTGCGCAGAATGTGCCTCGCTACTGTAGCTGCAGCACAAGCTGCATCATCTGTTCCAGCATTTAAACAAGCGTCATGTATGTGGCCATGTATGATGACTGCATGGCTAAAAACCCAACTAGTAATGTGTAAATTAGGCCCACCACCACTGATACCTGAATGAAATGTCAGAAAATCAAAGATGCACTGCAACAACTGGCATCTTTTATTCTGCTTTATTTAGGAGGTTTCGAGTTACAGTGGAATGATGTTTGATTTGTAATAAGGATCCCAGCTTCTATTCTGTGCTATAGAAAGTAACTGAATGTTTCCTAAGGCTGCTTTCACCCCTACCCTGCTACCAACTCTGCCGCATTTGCCTGTTTGACTCCCTGCCATCAGCCTGGTATGAAAGATGTCAAACTCTGGTGTGGGCCAAATAACTGAAAGCTTGAAAAGTGTGTTGTGTTGTGAAAGCAAACCTGAGCAACCACAGGATTATCAAGTAGATAAAAGATTTTAGCAGGAATTCAAAGGCAAAACTATTGTTAGATTCATCTGTTAATTATGAACTGTCAAATCAAGTGAATTATACAAGATTATTTGGTAACCATGGAAACTCATACACGTCAGCATGTGAGTGCAGAGAGTGAAACAGAGGTGTTGTTGCTCATGGAAACATGGGTGAAACATAGTGGCCACCTGTTGTATTAGTATACAAGATTCTTCTTTTTCATCATCACTACTTATGCCATACGAGGTCCAGCTACAGTTTTTATTGTATAATCCGTTGGCTATGCTATATATACTCATGAACTCTTTATGGCATTTGAGAAGATAAATAAACACATTAGGATCAGTAAAGAGCAGCAGCCACTGGAATTAGTCTTTCCCCCACAGGCCCATGTAGCCCTCATGATGCAGGATGACATCACCGGTACTGTCCAATGAATGACTTAAATGCTCCACTGTGTTCACCAGCTAATCACTAACTGTGTCTGTCTGCTGTCTGCTGCTGAACAAGCGGTGTTCAGTGGGTTTTTTGAGCATATTTGCTGAAAATAGCTGCCTGCTGCAGCCAAGAAAGTACACATTGAGAGCAGTGACGGTGAACCTAACAGTTGAGTTGAGCTGTAAGTTGCTATACAGATCTGTACAGCTGTTGGGAGCTGCAGATTCAGGTGCCAGTTCTCTGTGGCTTCATCACTACGAGCAATTCACTCACATTCCACATCGTCATTTGATACATTGTTATCGTAAAAATGTGTCTGCGTGTGAGTTTTACCTCCATGTTTTGGACCAACATAGCGATGTGGGAGAAGTCAGTAACCTCAGCAGAAGCCTCCAGAACCTGAGAGACCATGTGGCTCCACTGGGCGTAGACCAGCAGTGGATCCTGGAGAATGTGTCTCAGCCCTGACTCCGACTCTGAACACAGCCTTGTCACTCTGCATTTCACACTGTAACATGAGCACACAGGGCATTTTCAAGCATTTACAAGAACATTTCAAAAATGACCTACAAGGCGGTATAGATGTATAGATAGATAGTTAAATAGGTACACCTAGCTAAACTAACACAGTCTAATACAACAGCCCCACAAATAACCCTTGTTCACGACGGTTATAATGTTCAGTTTTTGCTGAAACTGTATTAGAAAGTATTTAGATCAACTCAACAGTCATCCTATCATGCTGTATGTACAGTGGATATAAAAAGTCTACACACCCCTGTTAAAATGACAGGTTTGTGTGAGACCACGATAAATCATTTCACCTTTAATGTGATGTATAACCTGTACAACTCAATTGAAAAACAAACTGAAATCATTTAGGGGGGAAGTAAAAATAAAAAACTGAAATAATGTGGTTGCATAAGTGTGCACACCCTCTTATAACTGGGGATGTGGCTAATGTGATAATTTCCAAGGCATTAGATATACCATGGAACACAGTGAAGACTCATCAAGTCATCATCAAGTGGAGAAAATATGGCGCAACAGTTACATTACCAAGGACTGGACGTCCCTCCAAAATTGATTGACAGGGAGGCTGCCAAGAGGCCTACAGCAAGATTCAAGGAGCTGCACGAATTTCTGGCAAGTACTGGCTGCGTAGTACATGTGACAACAACCTCCCGTATTCTTCATATGTCTGGGCTGTGGGGTAGGCTGGCAAGGCGGAAGCCTTTTCTTACAAAGAAAAACATCCAAGCCCAGCTACATTTAGCAAAAACACATTTGACTACCTTTGGACTGCCTGTGCAACCTGAATGGGCTGCAGGTACCACCTCATGCTACCAGTAGTGACAAGGACTCTAGCAAAACACAAGACTAGAGAAGAATCAGCCAGGAAGGACACGGAGAGAGTCTGAGGCCACCACCTGTGAACCATTCCCTTTTTGGGGGCTGTCTTGCTGTTTCCTCTCCAGAGCACCTGTTGTCTCTTTCATTTGCACCAAAACAGGTGAAACTGATTCACAATCACTTCTATTTCCTAACTGGACAGATTGATATCCCTTCAGTTTAACTGACTTGGTGTTATACTGTGATGATTAAACTATAATAAACTACAGTATTTTACTCATAAAGCACAGCAGGTCAGCTGAACATCAACAATCTGAAACATATCTACAGGCAGGCATACATTGCACCTAAGTTTTCAATGATGAATTTATTTGGGTTTAAATGGAGCTGTTCTTTATCGGAAGTTTCTCTGAAATTCAACAGCTGCTTTTAAACCCTGCACAAATTTATAACTAACAAATCCAAAAACTAAAATAATAATCTCTCTGAAGGTCTCACAATTTTGTCTTAATTTTCCTTACAATTACCAACAAATCACATAATTCTTTCCAGGAAACTCAACAAACTAACCGGGAAACTATTCGGAAATAATGGACGCATTTAATATAGGGTTTACTCGATTTACTAGCATCAAGGGCAAAAAGGGTTAGGGCACATAATAAGGGTGTTAAAGCCATAAAATTCACAAATGGGATACTTAATGGTTTGTTGTTCGTCACAGAGCAAATCATGAAGCTGTCTCATTTGTCTTCATGTGAGTTTTAGGCTTTTTCACCAAAATACAGCTGGAATCGTCACTACCTCCCAGCAAAGGGAGCAAACAGCTCAAAATAGCTAACTCATGTCTGAGTTTTAAATATCCAAAACTGGAGCACACCATTAAGCCCCACAAATCTCTGAAATAGCACTAAAAGCTAAGTAGGATGACCTGCTGCAGGCAAACAGAATTAAGACATGTAGAATACTTGATTACTTGATATGATTGGTTGATTACATACATACATTTCCTACCTCATGAATATCTGCAAAACCTTTTTTTGAGTTTGAAAGCGTCTTTGCGTGCAGTGGCTTGCGATCTTCTCGTCATTGTTGCATAATTATATTTACAGGTGCCACTAAACTGCCACTACATGTCAATATGCATTAACAGTTAATGGCAGGCTGGATCACCAGCAGGGCAAGGTGAGTTACTGCCCTCTGTTCTTTTGCAGCGTTTAGTTTGACTGATTGTAAGTTTGTTTAGGAATATGAGTACTGACGCACAATATCAACAGACAAGATATGTGATAAAGACTTCACATTGGTCCTGGTTTAACTGACCTTGAAGTCAGACAGCGCATCTAGTTTTGAGACGATAGCCTACTGATAGTATGTTCACTCAATGCGCATAAAAGAATCACATTGCTACCCAGCAAACCTGGGGCCTGCAGTAGTCCAACACAGAAAAACTTCTCACTGTGCACACTGAGGGTGAAACCTTAAGGGCTCAGCTTCTCAATGGTGCCCCAGGGACCGCTAGCAGGATAATGGGGTCATGATTACCATCCAGTCTGGAGAATGGAATACACAAATAATAAGAGGATCTACTCGACTAAACATAGCTTTACAGCTGTCAAAAGCTCCACAGGGAAGATTTAATCTTCCATTCAATCTTTGTTTCATTCAAAGTCACACAAAAGTTATTGAACACCTTGCAAAGTTTAATTACCTTGTATGTATGACTATGCAAGACCTTTTCTATTCGAATTACGTCAAAGTAAAAACTAACAAACACTTATTTCACGTGATTCAAAACGTAATTATAAACTGTTGATATGAAAGTCTGGATGATTTTTTTCTGGTCATTTTTTTCCCTAAAATAATCTATTCTCCTAACACAGACGTTTAGATATGAAACCGTATATTTAGCGATGACATATTTAACAATGATTTGAAAATGATTATTCCCCTTCAGTTTCAACTAGTCTTTCAATTCAGTAAGAGCATTTAAGTTTTCTTGACTTTGGAAAAAGGAGTTTGACATAAAGTTCTCTTAACTCCGTCTCACATCTTCATCAGCAGATGGAGTTGCTCAACTTAGGTTTCAATATTCAGGTATATAAACAGTAATTGAACAGCTTTCGGCTCATGAATGACTTGCTTTTACCCGTGTATATGCGTATTTCCACAGATGAGGACCGAGTCAGCCCATGCAGACACTGGGCTGTGTTCCTGAAGAAACAACACTTAAGCAGCTTTCTCTGTTGCTATTGTTGAGATCATGGCAGAAAAAAGCAGTAGCGACAAGCTCTATTCCTTTCTATGCAGAACGTATCACCATTTATGTTATGGGCTGTTCTGAGTCTGCTGCTGATCTTACTTTACATGCTGATATACAGTCCCCTAATGGTCATTAGCTTATTTACATCATACTATGACTGATGTAATTTCTATGGGGATTGGTTAGACAGGAGCATATTTACCAACCAATCAACCAACCAATCACTTGTGTTACATTTATACGGTGAAAAGTCGTCTTAATCCATTATTTTCACTTATTTGTTATGCACGAATACTCCACTAGTGGGAGACTAACACTGGATTGAAGGGAGTGACCGACATGAGAGCACAAAAAAAGGAGAAGCGTATGTGTGATGACACACACACATTTCTTCTTTTGCTCTGTGTTCTTGTGGCAGATGGGTCGATAATTATTCACCATACAGCCCAAGACACACACATTTTCAGCTTCTGCTCTGTGTTCTTTTTTCGCTTCTTATGCTTCTTCAATGAATGAATTAGCAGAGCATTGGAATGATCTTATTAGTTTTAAGGTCCACACTGTCCTTACATCAACTAATTCAACTAGTATGACACAATTTCAAGATGACACAATCAACTACTTAACCTTGGAGGACATCTGAAATCCTCCTCCTGCCATTCTACCTACAGTCTTTTAAAAAATAAATGTTTTAACAGCATTGCATCAGAAATTCTATAAATATTCACTTCTTTACCCTGATGCTCTTACCTACGGGCCCTGAAAACTATAGTTCAGAGTCCAATGTGACATTTTTCCCCACTGGCCCAATTAACCAGTAGATCTGAGTTTCACTGGCCCCTTGTATATTTTCACTGGCCCTGCAGCCAAAGAAACAAAATCAACTCTTTTTTTCTATAATTCCATAAGTTTGGTTATTTTTTATACAAACATAATATATACAGCAGTGCAGCTGCCAATAGATTTGACATGATGATGATGATGACATGTTCTAAAACGTTGCAGACTCTGATTGGCTGTCACTGACCCGTAGTGGCCAATCAACTTGCCCTGCATAAACTTTTAGTGGCCTTGGGTTATGTCGGACCCTGTATTTATTAAGCCACTGACAACTCACTAAAGAACAATGTTAGCCTTACATTTTATGTAAAGTCATAACAACGCTGTTTTTCAACAGTTTAACACATTAGTGGCCCTAAAACGATTGTTTTGACATTTGGAGTCCTCCAAGGCTCCACTCTCAGGCCTCTTCTGTTCCACATCTACATGCTTCCACTAGCACAGATTATAGGGTACAACAAAATATTTTAGCATAATTATGCAGACAATGCACAGAGTTAATGTCCAATTGAATATAGTCCCATGTAGGCTCTGAGTAAGTGCACTGAATAAATCAATGGTTGAATGTGCCACAATGTGCTACAGTTTAAGAAAGATAAAACTGAAATGATTGTGTTTGATTTTCCGATCTGTACACTGGCTTCCTGTGTGTGAAATTACCTTTATATACTACTGCTGGTTTATAAAGCACTGGAAAAAAACACATTTCTGATCAGCTGCTCCACCCATGGAGCAACAAAAGAAAAAAAGCCTGCTCAAATATTTTTAAATCAAATTCTTTTAAATTTGGGCTTAAGAGTGTTCTGTTTGCCACTGCACTCTATTAAACTAAATTTGGGACTTCTTACTCATACTCATATCATATATGTGGCTACACTGTAATTTTTGTTTATTTTTTTATTATACTTATTCTATTTTAGCTAATTTATGCTTTAATCCTCTGCATCTATTCTACTTTGCTTTAATCATTTTAAATCCTGTTTGTTTATTTTTATATTGCCTCGTGTTTCTTTAATATCTTGTCTTAATGCCTTTCTGTCTTGCAGTAGCAGTAAATTGTCTTGCTAACTGAATATGCTAAATATGCTATAGAGATTAATTTGCCTTGCAATTAATTTGTTTATGCTATCAACAAAGTCCATGAGATAAGTCAAACGTTTGCATCTCATGTTCTAAAGTTAGACAGTCAAAGTAATTTTATGAAAGCCAAGAAATGAGAATGCAAATCCAAACATTTGGTACTGTAAGTAAGTTTTAACAAGAATTATATGCAGGTATCATGTGGGCTACAATGTGTTGACTTTGAAGGTTTTGAAACAGTGGTACGCTTGCTGTCACAAACCTCTGATGTTCTTTGACAACAGCCAGGACATCATCAGAAAGATGTCGCGAGTCCTCTGAGAACCTGAAGAGCTCCTTGAGCTGAGCCTTGAGAAGTTCCACTTGGGACTCCTCCCCTGCCAAAGTATTCCTCACACCCTGCAAGACAAAAATGTGGAACACAAGCAAAGTAAGCTTAAGCTCCAACAGCAGCAAACCCAAAGGATGTCATATTATTTGGCCCATAAATATTTCCTAGTTGTGATTCAAAGTTGGAGAAATGGGAATTTCTGATACAGTATATCCTGTGTTCTGCACTGTTTTGATTTTGATATTTGAACAGTATTATTCCGCATTCATGCAGTTTTCTCCAGTCTTCAATCATTTTACCCGCTCTCGTTATTATGAGCTTCGACCTTTCACCTTTCAGTCTCTGGAGGCCTGAAGGTAGGGGATGGGATATTTTCGGTTGAATAGTTTCAAAATGTAGCTACTCTTGCTAGTTTCTCCAATGTTGCAGACTTTGCCTTTGGCGAGAGAAACTTCATGATGGGTGTTGGAGCCGTGGGTCGCCGGACAGTTGTGTGTGAACAGGGACTACAGGAGAGGGCTGGGGTCTGCCCATCAGGAAGTTAATGATCCAGTCACACAGGGATGTGTTGAGCCCCAAGTCTTTGACCTTGACGAGCGTGTAGGGCACAATGGTGTTGAATATCTGAACTATATATGAACAGCATTCACACATGTGTCTCTGGTCCAGGAGAGGGAGGGCAGCATGGAGGGCAAGGGCGATGGCCTATGACCTGTTTGGCCTGTTAACAAAATTAAATGGGTCCTGTGAGTCTGAGAAGGAGGAAGTGATGAAGGTTTGATCAGGTCACTGCTCATTACTCCACACAGGTTTTCCAGGGCTTGGTGGGTGTCAGCAGGACACGATGGAATGTACATAGCTGTAAAAGCGACCTATGCAAACTCCCTTGTGAGATTATAAGGACAGCATCCAATCATTAAGTGCTGAACATTAGGTAGACAACCCACTACTAATGAATCCTTAGATCTGCCATTGGGCCTTTCTGTGTGTACCTTATAGAGTTGATTAGACAATGAACATGTCACATCTTCCATTAAGACTGAAATACTTTCTGTGTACATAGCTCTGGAGCTTTTAGGACTTCACATCATTCATTTAACCCATCCTTTGTGGACTTGTGATAATGTTAAAATTTGGTAAGTGGACTGTTTGAGTATCCTAATATATGGCATAAATAATCAAAGTATATATCGAGCAATCGACGCAGAGATGTGAGCACTTCTTTTTACTATTTACTGTGGCCAAAAAGTTTTGGATGGCGTCTGTCTAGAAATTCACTCATGAATTAATAAACACATCAGGGCATACAAGTGTATTTTCTTAAAGGTTAAGGTCATTAGTGGGGCATGCTTTTACATGTTTGGCAGTTCTTTCCATTTCCTGTCAATGCAAATTCTGAGTAGTAAAATATTTCAGCTTTCTGCAATGCAGATAAACTGGAGTTGTTTACAATCTATTTTACTTCTTAAACTAAAAGTGAAAACAGATTGTATCACAGTGAGGTGACAGCCTTTCTAGATTGCAGCAGACAACTGACAGATGAGTCCACCATTTTATTTGGCATTCCAGTCACACTCCACAGAAGCAGCTCCACAGGTCCACAAGTACAGAACTCCTCTTCCTCTGTAAGCTTCTCTGTGAACAGTCTCCTGCTGATTCTGCCCGTTATCCGTCACTTGATGTAAATATTTGTGTAGAAAATTCATGGAAGCTGAAGTCTATAGAGGCAGAACTCTCTACTCTTCTACTACACAATGGTAAGAGACTGCTTTTTAGTCCACAGCCAGTGGTGAATTGCCAGACAAAGAGGTGGATGAAACTTGTCTGTGACAATGTGAGACACCCAGATAGAAATAATAATCACCACCACCCCTCTCTGAGGCATTCAGTGGATTCGGTGGAAGTGCTTCATTGACAGGGCTGCAGGATTCTGTTTTCAGTCTATCAGGCATGTGAGGTGTATGATTGTAAAAATATACTCTAAAACATTCCAGTAAAGAGTTATTCTGTCAGGGGATGTAAATCAGGCTTTAAGAGAAAAGCATCAAAATGACAAAGGAAAAAGAAAATCATAATAAATGTGTTCAACCATGGAGAACAATGGATAGTTAGAAGGAGAGAAGTGATGGGGGAGGTCAGATGTAGTACAAAATATTTTGGTATGCTGAGAAGGAGTGGAGTGAAATTGGCAATGCTGGAGCAAAAAAGATTCAAACCCACGGCTGGGTATGAAACCTCAATCCTTTACTGCTACCGACCAAAATGTGTCTGTAGCACTTTGTATCAAAAATTGTGAAGTACTAAATTTGGTATAAATTGTATTTTATAAAGATAACATTTGCAAAGCTTTCATGTAAGAACATTAGCCTTTTTCAATAAAAAGGTTTTGAAGGGTATCGGAAAACTGTATCAGTTCAGCAACTGGCACAGTTTTGAGGCTGCATGATCAGTTTTGGTAATGGATAAAATAAACAGACTTGCATGTCTCTCACTCCCATCATTTCCTGTTGCTTCTACAGTCAGGTCCATAAATATTTGGACATTGACACAATTTTCAGCATTTGGGCTCTGTACACCACCACAATGGATTTGAAATGAAACAATCAAGATGTGCTTTAAGGGCACACTTTCTGCTTTAATGTGAGGGTGTTTACATCCAAATCAGGTGAACGGTGTAGGAATTACAACACATTTTATATGTGTCCTCCACCTTTTTAAGGGACCAAAAGTAACTGGACAATTGGCTGCTCAGCTGTTCCATGGCCAGGTGTGTGTTATTCCCTCATTATGTCATTCACAAGAAGCAGATACAAAAGACATTAGGTGTGGCAAAATCAACGGTTTGGTACGTTCTTAAAAAGAAAGAACACACTGGTGAGCTCAGCAACACCTGGAAGACCACGGAAAACAAGGGTGATGGATGACAGAAGAATCTTTTCCCTGGTCAAGAAAAAGCCCTTCACAACAGTTGGCTAGATCAAGCACACTTGATACAGCTCAACCCTACCGAGACGAGCAGTACAGTTTCATTCTGTGGTACTTGACAGCCAACAGCTCTCTGTCTACAAAGATTTTCAATCCACATCAAAATATGTATCAAGATATCGCAGCAAATCCTAATAAAACTAGTGGCAAGAGGAGTCGCTGCACAGGCAGTACAGGCCCTGGCCACCAGTGTCAGCACGGAGTGAAATGCTGCTGAGCAGCACTCCAGAGAAATGATGGCCTGTTCTTTGGATTTTAGCCACACTTTCAAGTTAAGTCATGTCCATCCAGGACCACAATAACCACAATTCCTGCATCTAGACCACACTTCCACTAAACTAAAATACCACTATTACAATACTATCAAAAGAACACTGTAAATAAGTGAAAAAAAAAAAGCCCTACCGTGTATTTCCTCCACTGGCCCACCATCTGCTCCTCGGTGCGGTCAGTGCGGTCCCCTGCCTCGTGACCCTCCTCCAGTTCCTGGTCTAGCCCGTGCAGCAGCATCCTGAGGCGGCCAATGTCTTCTCCCAGCCTCTGGCACCTGGCCATATACTGGCTGTGGGAGTCCAAGCTGGAGCGCAGGCCCTCCTCGGCCTCACACAGGCCCTGCCTCAGCCTCTGCCAGCCCAGCCTCAACTCCTCAGCCTCCTCCACCACCACCTCTGCCCCCGCGGGAGAGGTGTTGCCCCTCACCGCCTCAGCCACGCTCTCGATATGCTGCAGGGTCTTCTCCTCGCTAGCCACACTGTCGTCTAGGGCCTGACACAGGGGCACAGGAAAATAGGTTAAGTTAAGTTAGAAAAAATACACCACAACTTGGTTTCAAGCAATTCTCATGAAATATTTGTGACTACTGAAATTCTTACAAAAATACCGGTAGTTGCTAATAAAGACCAGATTAATAATAGTAAGAAGTGGAATTACCTGACATATAGTAGCTCACATGGTAAATTCAGTATAATGTCTGTCTGTTGTGTTCAAATCACTTTCATTTCTACAGCACTTGTAGCCTAATCACAAACAACATGTTGTACTCACCACTCCACTGCTCTCGCTTTCTGGTTAAACATAAATACTGTTCAAATTAAAAATCTGCCAGAAACTGGAAGGGTTGTTTTACTGTAAACAGTAAAAAACGCTTTTAAATACAACCCATTTGTTACATTTAAGCAAACTCTAGTATTGCTATTATGTTGTTATTGTACATAATATGCAATATTGCATATGCTTCCTTGCGAATAGTTCATTTAAAAAAAATTATCAATTAAATGCTATTCGAATCAAAATATACATCCCTGTTTTTAAAAATATGATTTTCCTGAGTGGTCAATTCATTCAGGATTTTTATTTAACATTGAAAAAGTGTGGATTTATTTTAGTGGCACACTCCAGACACTAGTATGGTTGGTGGTATCACACTCAAAGGAAGACATACATCATCTCATCTAGGAACCGTGACGTCATGGTTACAGACAGAATTAGGATAAATCTGCAAACTGCAATTGTATTGCTTGTGCATTGCATACTGCATACTGTGTTATATATGCTTTCCATTTCCTTTGAGCCACACTACTACACCACACTAATTGAATTCTTCCATGTCTGCTCTCTTGATGTTTTGCTGAAGTGGCACCATTTAACATCAGGATAATTATATAGACATATTTAAGTGTATAATTATATTTATATCATTATGCTATGCTTTGACTGGCACATTTAGAGCCTTGGAGAGACACAGCTGATATTTATTCAAACTCCAAATAAAATATTCTTCCTTTTTTCCACTGCTGAAAATAACAGTGGCAGGTTTTGAGACTGTTAACATGGTGACATCAAACAGCTGCTTCCTAATTCACTTTTAGGGAGTCTCACTTGTAAGGCTTTGAGCTTGTTCTCGGCGGTATCCCCCCTCTCCATCAGATCAGTTAGCTCCTTGGTTTTTGACAGCAGCCAGGACTGGAACCTCTGAACGCAGCCTTGGTACGTCTGGTGCTCCTCAGCAATCTTCTGAAGCAGCGACAGACGTTCCTAACACAGCAGGAGACACACCTCGTGGTAATTTTTAGCATCACACTGTTCAAATGAATCAAGATCTTTCAGCACACGACACTTCACACTTCACATTTGGGTATCTGAGCGGATAGCCTAGCCGTGAATGTGAATTCTTATTCTCCTGTGCCATTCTGTTATCTGTTACTTCACCTAATAGCTCCATGAGACATTTTAATTTTAAACAAGAATACAGAGCACAAAAAAAAAGTCAAGTTCACAGAGAGGGTGTGTTTTTAGGAAACATTATCCCCTTAAAATACAGCATTATTTAAATCACAACTTTTGACATTTGCAGTCAAAAGTGCAGTTTTGCCAGCAGACGAATGTGTTCAAGTGAATGCATAATGTAGGTTAAGACTTTTGTGAGTGTGTGGTTAAATCTGACTGACACTTGAAAGAGCTGTCTGAAAAGGGAAGAGGGGGGTAGCATCGATGTGTGATTCATAAAGGAGAAAAGCAGCTACGATGTATCTGTTCGTGCTAATCTAAACAGTCTTTTCACTGAATGCAAATCATTCGGTGAACCTTTTGCTCTCTTTGCTGCGGATCTGGATCTGATTATGGATGCACAGAATAAATATCCGCACACTTTTCATTAAAATCAAATTATGTACAGTTGTGTGGTGGAGAGATTTGCTCAAATAAAGACTGAAGCATGAGTTTGAGTTCAAAATCCTCACTCTTCATGTAATTCAAGGGATCACTGATTTGTGGGCACATACTGCGTGTTTACTTCAATTCAAAATGTCATCTGACATCAAATACAATGCAAATCCCACCAACATGCTTTAGATGCAGCCATCCAGAAAGCCTCCCACACAGCATCACGTCCTTGGAAAACATTTCTGCCTTTTGACCACATGGCCACAATTCCTAGCTCCTTTGATCATTTACAAAAACATACCCTTAAACCTAATCAACTACAGACATGTGTAGGTGTGTGTGTATTGGAAAGGTGAGAGCCTAACAAAACCACTGCTGTTGCAAACGCATGTGTTTCTCAAACTCTGTGCTTCTCTTGCACAGTAAGAAACTGATCCTTATTCCAACAAAAGCCTTCTTCTATTTACTCGAGAGTATTTACATGCTTTCATTTCATGGCCATTTCCATTTGTTTGTTTGTTTGTTTGTTTAGTTTTCCACTTCCTTATCTTCGTGTGCCTTCAAAGCAAATGAATTATTCTAGACACATCCTACCGGCTGATCTGCATGTGCTTCTACATAAACAACGAGCCTGTGGCATGTACTATTGCATTAGCATGAGCAGAGCTGTCACAGGCTGTCAAAGCCTCCACAGGGGAGCATTATGAGTCATTATGCAACATTACAACACTGTGGACACCTTATGCAGCATGACACAGCTTCTCCAATGTGAGCATTTTTAGACTGTTGATCGGACAAAGCAGCCAATCTGAAGACATTACTGTGATGTTGTGATTAGTATTTTCAGGCACATCAGGCCTAGACCTCCTCTTCCATGCGCAAGATATTTTGCCTAAATTAATCTAAGGCATCATCAGATGATAGCCGATGGGTTCCAAGATTGCAGACTACAAGCAGACTACAAATTGAAACCAGAACACTTCCGATCTTGTCCCTTGCCTACAGGATGCGCATTCATATGCAGATAACAAAATCTGTCTGGATGCAACGTACATTTCAATGGATATAATGAACCCTCATATTCAGTCCTGAGGCCTGACTCATGCATGAGCTGGCTGATGTTTGAAACAGGATGACCTTATTATGTATTATCAAGTCTGTAGACTACAAATTCAATGTTTGATATGTTGGGTTACAAATAAAAACCTACAGGATCACGAGGTCCCTAAAGACACGATGACCTGTGCAGCCACATTTCTCACACACCAAATGCATGGCTGTGAGCATGCATACCTGTGTGTAAGTATGTAACTGCAGTGGCACAGTGCAGTAAAGTCTGACCGCATGAATATTCAATTCACCTCAGCTCTGTCTCTGACATCATTGTAGTCCTCCTGCAGCCTCTCCTGGGCCTGGGGCTCCACACTGGGGTCCTGGGTTCTGTTGTGCAGAGCAGCAGCCTCATCCAGCAGCCTCTCCAGCAGCACCGCCTGGCCGTGGATGTCACTGAGCACCACCCTCTGCTGGTCCACCTGCCAAAGCTTCTCCTTCACACCCAGCTGCAGCTCCACCCCAACATCCAGGCAGCGCTGTTGCCTCGTCAGCCACAGTTCAAACTCCTCATAGGCCTTCAAATACTCGCTCCAGTGGAGCCACACCCACTCGATCCGACTGGTGAAACATATGAAGAACAACGGCACAGTTTGGGTCTGGTTAACTACAGGTTACACAAGTACATGTTCTAACTGGGTTCATATGAATATGTTTTAGTACAATTGAACAGTCATCCTAAAGATTATTTAATTCTTACAGCCACCAGCTATTTGTCATTTAACCTCAGATACTGTGCAAATAAAATGTGTCACCATAGCACTGTGATAAGTGCCTGATAACACACTCGGCCCCTGTAATTGGCTCACATGCTGATGTTATCCAATGTGACTCACTATCTATGGCATACTGTGCTACACTCAGCAATGTAGTTGTTTTGAAAGTATACAGTTAACTGCTTATAATGAACCATAATCTATAGTTATTCTAAGGGTATACTCCAGCCCATTTCACCTCCCTCTGCAACTTTCAGATGTGACACAGTGCTTGAAGAACTAATCAACTGGTCAACTGGCTAATTCATTTTTAAGTCAATTATCAAGAAAAATGTTGAGTGTAAGGACTTGTTGCTTTCCTTGGTTTTATTTCATTGTCACCTGAATATCTTTGGACTGCTATCGCTAACATTATGACCTGTAAGCAACACCACAATAGTGACTACATCTTATCTTTAACTCAAAGAAAAAGCCACTATTTTTGTAGTTTGGTTAAGTTTTCATTTGCACCATAAAGTTGAGGCAGTAAAATGGAAAGAACATCCCACAATGATGTAGACAATAATTAGAGAAACCCCTCAATTCAGTCAAATAGTGTAGCCCACACACTATTTGATACAAATACAGCTTTTAATAATCAATGCTGTATGCGCATGTGGCTTTTTGGTATCTTTGATGGTTCAGGTGTGGGACAATTAGAAGAAAACACACATCCAAGGCTATTTGACACAGAGCTTAATGGCCAAACTGTGAATGCAGCTGCTCATGGCAAACAAACCAGTCCACACTCCAAACACTACAAATCACTACACACTGTACGCCCAAAAGTGACCGAGCTGAGTCTGAGTGAGTAGAGACGTACCTGTGACAGTGGATGATGTAGGTGCAGGTCTCCTCCCACAGGCTTTTCAGGTCTTTGAGCTTAGCGTGGGTGTGGTTCCTAAGCTCTTCCTCTTCACTCTGCAAAAGGCTCTCTGCTGCCACCAGCGCCATTTCCATCTTCACACGACCTTCATGCTCCGACTGATGGATTTTCTACACATTCAGCAGGGCACAGGGAGCATTTTAGTCCATGTAAATGTAAACATAGTGTAACTGTAAATTATATACACTACTCACAAAACGTTTTCAGAATGCACCTAAAATGCACTACAACCTTTACAGGAAGAAGTTTTGAAACTGAACTTTTGAATGCACATGTCCAACTGTTTAATGTTTCAGTACTTATTGCACAACATGCTGTTCTCTAACAAGGTGACTAACCACAAAAACAACGTCTGATCCATGAATCGACCACTAAATGTTCTGGTTCAATGACAATGTGTATTTAAACAGTCCTCCTCATCATGCTGTTCACATTCTGACATCATGAGACCAAGACGACACCTAACAAGAGGGAAGTGTCCACTGAGCTTAGAGTGTCACAGAGTGTCATCAGCAGGTTGCAACAGAGACACAGAGAGACTGGAAGAGTCACAGAAAGGCATAGAAGTGGACGTCCTTTGGCCACATCCCATGCTACGGAACCGGATGGTGAATGCCACTCAACTCCAGGCACGTTTAAGGGAGGTGAGAGGCACCAGAGTGTCACGTCAGACCATTCGAAACCGCTTACATCAGCATGGTCTGCGTGCTAGACGACCTGCAAGGGTACCAGACCACACCACCAGGCACAGGTGTCACCGTCTTGCATGGGGACCAGTGGGCCTCAGTGCTGTTCTCTGATGAAAGTGGATTCACATTGAGCACAAATGGTGGCCACCAATGCTGTTGGAGACGTCAAGGAGAGCGCTATGCATCAGTCACTGCTGTCACCAGACGAACCTTTGGAGGTGGTGGTGTTACCGTGTGGGCAGGTGTGTCTAGTCAATAGAACTGCCCTACACCTTGTGAATGGTACTGTGACACTACCTGAATAACATCATTAAACCAGTCATTGTGCCTCTGCATGAGCAACACAAGCCTAATTTCGTCTTCATGGACGACACTGCTCCAGCTCATCGAGGTCGCTTCATCAGGGAACGGCTGCTGGAGGCTGGGGTACCTCAAATGGAGTGGCCTGCACTTTCTCCAGACCTGAATCCCATAGAAAACCTATGGGATCAGCTGAGTCGTCGTGTAGAGGTTCGTAACCCCGCACCCCAGAACCTCAATGACCTGAGGGCAGCCCTTCAAGAAGAGTGGGATGCCATGCCTCAGCAGACAATAAGTCGACTTGTGAACAGCACGAGACGTCGAGCTGTAATTGATGCTCAAGGACTCATGACAAGTTATTGAGACAGTGAATTTTTTTGTTGTGGTACACCCACCACTGTTGTTAGCTTTTGTTTTGATAAATTGTTTGAGATGAACAAATCACCATTGCATGCTTCTACTTAAATGCCCTACTTTCATGATATAATATCACTGTTGCATGAACTTTTTACATTTTCCATAAATTTCACCCGAAAGTCGAATATCCCTAACTTTCCCTAACTTGAGTAGTGTATGTACATTTCTATATAAAAAGTATATAGAAAATATATGTGTGTACATACACAAACACACACACAAATTATTGTTTTTAATCAATGGTCTGGTGGCTTTGATGCAAGAAAAGACAGAGATGGCTTCAGTTCCCTGTTAAAAGGGCTGTATGATGGAAAGGTAAAGCAGTGAAAATATTCTTTTTTTAAATTATTTATTAAAACAAATATCAATGTTTTGTTGTAGACATTCCCCATTATTATCTTTGAGAAACTGAATGTAAAAATACTGAGATTTGATAAATGTTACTATAATATCATATGGTGTTATCACAGTATGGAAATGTATCATATTTTCACAGTCAAGTGATAAATTCTCCATAGCAAGACATGCAGTAACTCATGGCACAAAGCTGATGTCATTTAAGTAGATGTACATCTCTTTCTCTACACTCACAATTTGCTCATTTAAATGGTAGCTTGCACCACAATCACACGGCATTTATACACTTTACAACGTACAGCCCATCATAATGTCCTTTTTTGAAGAACTATTTCTTACTGTATCTACCTTGGAGGGACTTAACATTGTTGGAGGAGATGTTAACTGTACCCTCGACCCGGGACTGGACAGATCAACCCAAACAGATACAACACACATGCGAACCAAGAAAACACTGATAAATTACATGAAAGACCTAAGATTGATAGAAATTTGGGGGACACAAAACTCTAACGACAGAGATAATCTTGCTATTCATGCTCATATAAAACCCATTCACGCATCGATTACTTTTTAATCTAATTTTTTGAGAATTACTAAACCAAGTTAAAAAATGTTGGTACAGTAGTATTGTAATCAGCGATCACGCAACAGCATCTATGGAGATTAATTTGGGTAGGATTAAGCATTTTTCAAGACGGAGATTACAAATTCAATTTTTAAAAGACCCAACCTTCGTTAGATTTGTAGAAAAATGTATTGATAAATATTCTGAAGTAAATACAGATGAAACCACGGCAGGCATCAGATGGGAAGCATTTAAAGCCTATACAAGGAGAGAAATTATTAGCAATACAAGTTCCAAAACCAAACAGCTTAACCAGGTATTGCGAACGTTAGAAAATGAAATTAAAAGAGCTGAGACTGAAATATACAATGATTAAAATCCTGTTAAATTGCGTAATCTATCAATCACGAGAGCCAAATACGGACCAAACAGGCACATTATGACCAAGGAGAGAAAGCTGGTAAATTATTAGCCTGGAGAGTAAAGAAAATACAAGCAGAAAGAGCAATTAATAGTATAAAATCAACAACTGGCAACCTGACTACAGACCCACAGGAGATAAACAATAGTTTCCGCAACTTCTATGAGATGCTGATTAAGTCAGAATATACAGAAAAAGGAGAAGAATTAACTATGTTCCTTGACCAATTACAATTCCAGACAATATCAGAGGAAGAGAAAAATGCATTGGAGAGCCCATTAACAATAACAGAACTTTGTGCAGCTGGCGGAGACATCAATAGTGGTAAAGCTCCACGTCCTGATGGACTACCAGTAGAGATTTATAAAACATTCCAAAGGCAACTTGTTAAACCTCTTCTCGATATGTTCAGAGAATCTTTTATCAAAGGAACCCTTCCAGATTCACTAAGATTAGCTCTAATAACCCTCATATTGAAACCAAACAAACCCCCGACCGAATGCCCATCCTACAGACCTATTAGCTTAATGGGATGTGACACAGAAATACTCTGTAAAGCACTTTCAAAAAGACTAGAAAAGTATCTCTCTCAGCTGATACATGATGACCAGCAAGGCTTCATACAAAAAAGACAGGGATACCATAACATTAGAAGAGTCCTGAACATACTCCATGAGAAGCGCAATGCAGAGGATACAGCAAAGTTATCAGCGGATGCTTCCCAAGCATTCGACAGAATAGAATGGGGCTATCTCTTTAAAGTACTCCCCAGATATGAAATGGATCCAAATGTTGAGATCCTGACTAATAATACAATATCAAAGCCCTTTAATTTACAAAGATCTACTCGACAGGGTTGTCCCTTATCGCCGTTGTTATTTACACTAGCAATCAAACCTCTAGCTATGGCTGTACGAGCTCACACAGAAATATCATATGATATCGTACTTTTCCTGACAAATTTAAAAAATAGTATTCCCAATTTAATTAATTAGATAAACGTTCACGTTTCAGAGAGTTTTCTGGATATAAAATGAACAACACAAAATCACGTGTTAATGTTTCTTAATAAAGAAGAAAGACACAACCTCAAAGTAAATACTCCATTTATGACAACCAGTGAAGGTTTCAAATATCTTGGCGTTAAAGTTACTCCTGAACTAAACAACACTCTCAGCAAACTATGACCCACTGATAGAAAGAACAACTCAAATACTGGATTGATGGTCTACATTGGCCATATCAATGATCGGACGAATACATTTAATAAAAATGACAGTTCTACCATAATACTTTCAAACACTTCCTTTTATTACTTCACATCTCTACATGCTATCAAAAAATAAACAAATAATGCGTCCACCACCCTTATCAGAACTGGAGGAAATAACAATTGCCGACATAGGAGGTAAAGTCTGTTTCTAAATATTATAATTTATTTGTTGCACGTAGCACTGAAACAACAATAGATAAGCTGAATACTTGGAAAATGGACATGCAGGAGGACATTAATGAGGAAGACTGGAATGAAGCTTGTTTAAAGGCTCAGAAACAAACAATAAACACAAGGTTTAAACTACTGCAGTATAAATGGTTGATGAGAGTGTACATAACTCCTGTCATGCTCCATCACATGACAGCTAATATCCCAGGTACCTGTTCTAAATGTTTAAATGAGAAAAGCACCTTATGTCATTGTTTATGGAAATGTAAAATGTTAAAATTAAAATGTACCCCTAAGTGCTCACCTGTGCATATTAGGAATATACCCAAAGGACTTTCCATATGCATCAAACCAGACACAAATATTGGACTGTGGACTTCTCCAGGCCAGGAGAGCTGTTGCACTTTGTTGGAAAAGTACGGACGCTCCTTCATTGGGAATGTGGATAAAGGAACTGTCGAGCTGCATTGGACTAGAACGACTGACTTATATCACCAAGGGTAAAGAGAATGACTTCAACCATACATGGCCATGATGACAGAGGAGAACATAAGACCTGCTTACAAGTGTATTTATCTATTGGGCACTGTATGTACTTATCTATATCTATTTTTATTCATTTGTATTTTATTTACTTCTTTTTTATATTATAATTATTACTTATTTCATTTTTAATTCTATTTTTTTACATGTTTATGTTTTTTATTTTTAAGAAATTTTAAGAAATATTTGATATACATCATGATCCATGATGGTGCAATGTGTGGGTGTTTATTATGTTATAAGAAATTACTAAAAAACCTGATCATAAAGATATCTAAAAAAAACAACCCTCATAATGAAAAGGCTCCTCAGGTACTGTACCATGCTCAAAGACCAGAAACTGCAGCTGTCTCCACTTTGGAATCTACTGACTCCAAACTGCTGCTAAAGTAGCAGTAGGGGTCGGAGGTGAAGGGTCAAACAGTAAGTCAAATATCTAACCTCTGTCTCCCTAAGGCGCTCCTGCAGGGCATCCCGGGGCCCCTGGGTGTTGTCATTCGCCTTCAGCCTCTCCTGGATGGCCCGCATCCAGGAGAGGGCTGCCTCCAGGCTCTCCGTGAACTCCTGCTGCTCCTGCTGCGTCATGTCCAGTGCCTGGTCTGCAAAGAGAAACAGCATTCAGACTCCATATTAGTAGGCATCGAATGTTAAAAGGGGCACACCGCTCATTTCATTTTAGAGGAAAAACCTATTTACAAACTCGTAATGGAAAGCCTGTGTTATAAACTAGGGATGTCCTGATCACCACCTCTGGTAGGAAATACACTGAGTATGGATAAGTACTTCACACTTCATATAATCTGAACTCTCTCTTTAAATGACTTGAACAAGCACTTCAGCCCATAACTCCACCTCCTGAAGAAATTTCAATGATTTGTTCCCCGCCTTGTTGTGTGCATTTTCAAGAACAAGGCAATGACAAGATTCCAGGATCCTGTCATCTGCATTAAGAGCAGTACAGCATTGTGCACACTCTCCTGTGTGCCCTCAGGAGATGCAGCTGGGAGGAAAAACTTGCAATTACATAACTGACAGAGGTCTTCAAGAGTCTGCAATAAAACGCACTGGAGGGAGGAGTCCTGGCACTGCAAGTGAACAGAGGGGCACCACATCATTTCTCAGAGGGAAAGTAAAAGGCAGAAAACACACACATGGGCCATTTTCCGGAATGACTCATTTCTCCCCACCACAACATTCCTTCTACCCTATATTGACTTGTTTTGTCTCAGACTCTTGAAAGTTAGTAATACTTTGAACTCCCTGTCCTTAGTGAAAGCTAACAAAAACATCCTTTATACTTATCAAAAAGAACATGTCTCATGCCAGTTCTTATGAAGAGCGTGACTGCAGTTATATTTCACTTTTAGTAGAATTATATCATTGTTTGTTAGTTAGAGTTATCTGACCACTAAGTGTAGCCCCATGAACTGGCTATATTCTTTTCTTTAAGAATTTAGGCTCAAACTGGTGTTAATCAATGTATATAAAGGTGCAGGGGTTAGCTCAGCTATGGTGCACCTACAGCAACCAGCCTGGTGCCATTTAGAACTTGTACTTCTCTTTCTCTAACAGTAAACCACTTTATTTCTCTTCTTTACTTTGAACAGACTAACTGCAGTAACATGGGCTATGATAGCCTACAGTCCTGTCCATGTGAGACAAGCAGCCTGTGGTCTGTGAGCATCTGCCACTGCTGTCAGTCTGTCTGTCAGTCTGTCTGACTGTCTCCCAGTTTGTCTGTCTGTCTGCCTGACTGTCTCCCTGCCTGTCAGTCGGTCTGTCTGTCTGTCTGACTGTCTCCCAGTTTGTCTGTCTGCCTGCCTGTCAGGCTGTCTCCCAGTTTGTCTGTCTGTCTGACTGACTGTCTCCCAGTTTGTCTGTCTGTCTCCCTGCCTGCCTGTCTTTCTCTCTGACTGTCTCCCAGTTTGTCTGTCTGTCTCCCTGCCTGTCGTTCTCCCTGCCTGCCTGCCTGCCTGCCTGTCTGTCTGACTGTCTCCCTGCCTGTCAGTCAGTCTGTCTCCCTGCCTGTCAGTCAGTCTGCCTGTCAGTCTGTCTCCCTGCATGTCTCCCTGCCTGTCAGTTTTTCTCTATGGCTGTCTCCCAGTTTGTCTGTATGTCTGTCTATGTGTCAGTCTGCCTCACAGCCTGTCTGTCTCCCTGATATCTCCCTGCATGTATGTCTGTCAGTCTCCCTGCATGTCTGTCTGTCTGTCAGTGTGCCTATCAGTCTGTTTCTCTGCTTGTCAGTCAGTCAGTCATTCAGTCTGCCTGTCTCCCTGATATCTGCCTGCATGTCTGTCTGTGAGTGTCCCTGTCAGTCAGTCAGTCTGCCTCACAGCCTGTCTGTCTTCATGTCTCTCTGTCAGTGTCCCTGTCTGTCTGACAGTCAGTCAGTCAGTGAGGAGCTGAGTGAAGCCCCTCCCCCTCCCTCTGACAGCTCGTACATTAAAGTGACAGTAGCTATATTAAATCCGTGTCACTCTCACGGAAATAGTACTATAGAAATAGTCACTCTTTTTGTTATTGAGCTCCTTTTTTAATTCAAAAACGAATATTTGTAGAGTGCCCAGCATATACTACACAACGTTAGAATACGTCCATCTTCGGGTTGGAATTCACGACCCACAGTGTACATGCTATACTAATTTTGAGCTTCACCGTGAGGACACACTGGTTTACGGTAAGACAGCAGGACGTAGACCTCCGCAGCCCATAATAAGTAAGCTAATGTAGAGCTGCTGGAAGCACCACAGGAGTTGGCGTGTTTGGAGGTGGGGGTAACGTTACGTCTATTACACTACGCTAGCTGCGCAATGGTGCAGCTTTATTTATCGAGTGCGGCTAAAACACTTACGGCTTCGTGTTCATCAGGTGTGTGAGGGCAGCCGGTGCGAACGCCGTCCTGTCGTGTTGTGGACCGTGAAGTTATGGCAGGCAGGAAGTGGAGCCCGGGCCGCCGGGACAGGAGTCAACAGACAGGCTGTCATGCTGCCTTCAGTGACTCCTTGTAAACTACACTACCTCCCTGAAGGAACGCAGCCCTCAGATATTAAGCAACTAAACAAAACTTTCATTTTACTGGGAAATTGTATCTTGCATAGAAATTGACTAAACACAATACAAGGCATTTCAAATGCAATTAAAGATCATCTTGATAATAATTCTGAGGTCATTCATTTTCAAGCTCTCTCTTAAAGAATGAAACCAGGACACTGAGGCTGCACCATTACTGCAACACTGCAAGATAGGATGAAAAGTCATATTCTTATCCAATTTTAGCATGAACAAAATGTGTAAAAGATAAATAAATAAAATACATTGAAAATATGTAGCACCATTGTGTATTTTCCAACAATTACAATATAGCACATGTTATACTGCAACCTATGTTTTAAATCAGATTTCAAAAATCAATCGATTTTCTTATCAGTTATTCTGGATTGATGGATATTTTTAAGAAATAAGAAATGTCCCTAAAAGGAGCAACAGTTAAAGTAAGTAAATAATAATAGCCATCAGAGAAGCTTCCTCCAAAAACACACCACAGAAACATCAGAAGCATAAGTAAGACAAAAAGGGGAAGTAGAGACGTTTCAGTTATCTGTGAACATTTTTCATGTGGTTTTTTGGAAACAACGCAAATTAACACTAACATCGTAGAAAATGATTCCCAAAACAAACTCAAGGAGAACATGCACTCTTCAAACAGGACAGAGCCTCTTACCATGACACCATAAAAGGCTGTCATGGAGCACGTTTACCTTTCAAAAGCATGCATAATGGCCAGTTTTCCTCGACTCACACAGAGTTCCTCTCATAAGTTATTTTGGTGTTTCCAGCAGCACCTGAACTCATCAGCAGACCAGATTGAACCAGAAGAAGGAACAAATCCAGAGCAGCTGCTGGCCATGAGACACACCCACCCATTCAAACTGCAGGGCGCGCTCCACATGCTTGAATCAGTGGGTGTGTTTAGTCCCTCAGAATTGATCCCGGGCTTCATTCACTGAAATCCTCTGCACTGATTATTAGGATCAGAAATGTCTGTTTTATCAAAACAAAACAGACGTTAAAGCATAAAGACAGTCGGCTAGCTGATTAATAAGCTTTACTGTGCATTTCTCTTTGTGGGAGAGAGTTCTGCTTACTTTCACATTGAGTGAGTAGCCATCGTCCTCACAGTTCAAGCAGACAGGCGCTAGCAAGGCTACCAAGAAGATTGTCTCGGTGTGTCTCGTGACTCACCTTCAGGTCGTACAACCCATTGTGAGTGTTTCCAAGTCTGGTACGGCCTCGACAAGCTCCACCAATCAGACGCCTGCATGTTGCCTCAGGGGTTAAATGCGATGTTAAATGCATTCAACACATATGGATGCAACCCTATAGATTGCAAGAATCATGCAAATACAGCAGCTCCATCAGATCAGATGTACTGCTTCAACTGCTTCTACGAAACACTTCGTAGAAGCAGGCTGCAATAGGCTCTAGTCCCAAGGGGTACGCCTTAATGAATCCAAGCACCAGTGAGAGATTCAGGAATTTGGTGTGCATAAGGTGACAGAGTAAAAGTGACTTGCGCTCCTGCCAGGTTTTCATCCAAATGTATGTGCAAGTTTTCACTAAATTTGGAGAAATTCTGCTAAAGAAAATGCAAAATGATTCCATCAGCCACCACTACTTGATTATTTAAGTTGCTTCATCCAGATGAGCAGTGGATGGTGCCAACAGCGCCAGAACAACAGTGCGTCACATGATGTAATGAAAAGAGCGCTGGCCAAACCTCAAACGGTGAAAAAACAGTGCAGAAAAGGTAGCGGCGATAGCTATCCAACAGGTTTTCTACGTTGTTTGTTATTCAACAGAGAGTTACCAAGGGATCTTGGAGCGCAAGGTACACAAGAAGAGTTAATGTTGATGCTATTTCTTGACGGTTGTATTGCACTGTGAGGTGAGACCCTGGACCACAGCTTTGAGGAAAATAAAAGAGGTTCAATAAAAAGGCCCAAGCCTGCAAATTGTATGCAATATGTTTGGAGTCATCGGGGTAACGTGATATGTTCACAGACACAAAACAACAAGTGAATTGTCAGGATCACATCTGTTTGGATTGACCGAACATGACAGGAACCTGGTCCCTGTTCTCTTACACCAGCATCAGAACCATATGTTCCTCAAGGTGCATAAACAAGATATTGTAAACTTGTTGTAGAATCGTGTCACTGAAGCAAAGTACTGTCTCATTACTAGTCATACCATTCCCAGTCCCAGAAGCCTCTTGTACTCAGGGACTTTCCAGGTCAGAGTTCAGGGATTAGGCCTTAGGGTGCCACTTTAAGCTTGGTATGTAAATAAAGAGTCCAGGAGGTGGCAGTGGTAGACAGGCAAATGACTAATCAAGAAGGGGGATCATTGAAATGCAAGGGTCTATCTACTACTGACATCTACTGGACTAGTGTTTTAGCAGTGTAGCAGCAGACCGGGAACCACATGATACCACAAGAGTGTAAACTGTGCATCGACCAAACGTACAAAAGAGCAGAACATTGCTTCATGTGGAAGCGCCACGACATGAGTGCATTTTCAAAAAGACTGTTTGCATATCTGCTGCTGATACCTTTACGTCTACCTCTCTATATAGAGGGAAATCATTATTACTAGTATTTGTTTGTGATATTGCTAGATAGGAAAGTCAAAAATGATTTCAGTCTATAAAATCAAAAAGTTAAAGTTAAAAGAAACTTATTGGCACAAAGGTTTTCTTACATTTAGTTTATTAATCAAAGACTAACCCTTCTCCCCCCATCTCCCCCCCCGAGACTCCCCAGCTATGCAGCGTTGTTGGGGAACGTGCCCAATCAGCGTGAGTGGCTGTTTGGAGTGGGATGATTGCTTTGCCACTTGAGAACCGTTCACTGAATGGATGTGGACAAATACAAATACACACACACACACACACACACACCAACACGGTTGTTATCCAAGACTCTGAGGGAACCCCAGGTGAAGACGCTGACTTCTGTTGTACAACAAAGTCAGATTACTCTGTTCTCACAATCACAAATGTATTCATTACCAGCCCAAATAGTTTCTTTAGAGAGCTAACACAGAACAGAAATCACCACCATTCACCACAATTCTCACCCCACTTCACTTCACCCTGTTGTTGTTGTCTCTGTAATTACATTTTTTTGTGTACATAGGTTTTTACCACTGTATATATTATATTATATTCTGCTATTTAATTTTTCTAATTCTTAACTGCGTGCTTTTATTCTTTTTGTCTGTCCCTTTGAGCTGCTGTAACAGCAAAGTTTCCCCACTGAGGGATCAATAAATAAATATCTTATCTTAAATATCTTATCTTATCTTACCATGAATGTAGTCACTGGTGTGCCTTTGAAATACGCTTCATTTCTTCGAAACTGTAAAAACACCAACGCAATGGAATTCGCTCACGAGCCCCGTCTTAGGGAGTAGCTCAAATCTAGCAGTTAGCTCAACACAAATAGTGCAAACAGTGCATGACAAACAGAACAGCACGGCGGAAGGTGCCCGCTCATCAGCAGTATCTGTGAAACCCACAAATGCAGCTTTTAGTCGCTAAACATGACTTAACCCTTTAACCTCCTCACCAAGAAAAAAGCAATGAAAAAATTATTCTTTATATATTTTATTTCCTTGGGGCACTAATTACAAAAATCTATGTTTTTTTATGAACAAACACCACATTTTTTGAAATATTGGCCTCTACCAAACGGTCGAGATGTCGTAAGTAAAACATGTTTTCAATAAGATATAGTGAGTCAAAATGTGCTCTACCATATGGTTGAGCAGAAGGTTAAAGGGTTAATCATGTTTAGCATAATCACATGGGCTTTTGTATGGTGGATCCAGACTACAGGTGTCTGGCTGTTGACGTGGGAGGTTCCAGCAGCAACAGCGATGGAGGCATCTTTGCCAACTCTTCTCTGGGACTTGAATGCGCCCACTTGAATGTGCTGCTTTCCCAGATTATATTATTCATATTTCTGCTCTGTTCCTGTCCTGGGAGACGCCTGCCAGAAGATCTCTGGGTATTCAACTAGTGCCTCTCCGGAGCCCAACACATTGCTGAGATTATTTTTGGTATTCTCAGCCAGTGCTGGAGAGTGTTTCAACCCTGGCTGCAAGTCCCTCCTGACACAGCTGACAGGCTCATCAGAGCCTCCTTTATCCTGACAAACTACCTCCATGGTGCAGGTGGGAATTACAGCTCTGATGCTCTTTTGCACCTCTATTTATCTCTTATCTATTTAGCTGTACATTTTATTTTATTTTCTTATTATTTTTTTAGTTGTATATACCTTATATTACTTACTTGATACTGTTAGCAGTGTCACCGGGAACCAGAGACACAAGAATTTCACTGCCAGTGATTTCATCATGTAACTGCTGAGCATGTGACAATAAAGTCTTTCAAATCTTTGAATCTTGAATCTTTGATGCTGAGGATGGAGGTGCTGATGGTGTGCACAGCAGCATGCTGGGAGTCCTGAAGGGCATCAGCATCAGATGAGACGCCCCAAAGGTGCGGGAATGTTCTGCCACTATTTCACGGCAATGTGACCATGTCCTCCCGTAACTTTTCCTTCAGTCCCTTTGTAGGTTATATTGTACTAAACTTGTGCATTTTATGTGGACATAGTCTGAAATGTTTGAGTTGTACATGTATATGCTTCATATAGTATATACACTACTCCCAAAAAGTTAGGGATATTCGGCTTTCAGGTGAAATTTCAGGATGAACCTAAAATGCATTCTAACCTTTCCAGGTGAACTTAATGTGACCTTCTCTAAACTTTTGAATGCACATGTCCAACTGTTCAGTGTTTCAGTACTTTTTGCACAAGTTGCTGTTCTCTAACAAGAAGCTTAACAGCAACATTCACTACAGGTTTGATCCATGAATCCACCAATACATTTCCTGCTTCAGTTAGAATTGGTATTTAAACAGTCCTCCTCATCATGCTGTTCACATTCTGACATCATGAGACCAAGACGACACCTAACTATTGATCAGCAGCACCTCAACACTGGAGGCTTCAAACAGGAAGTCCTCAGACGGAGGTGTTCACTGAGCTTAGAGGGTCACAGAGTGTCATCAGGAGGTTGTAACAGTGATACAGAGTGACTGGAAGAGTCACAGAAAGGAGAGGAGTGGACGTCCTTTGGCCACATCCCAATTTATTGAGACACTGAAATTTTTTGTTGTGGTATACCCACCACTGTTGTTAGATTTTCTTCAAATACATTGTTTAAAATGAAGAAATGACCATTGCATGCTTCTACTTAAATGCCCTACTTTCATGATATAATATCACTGTAGCATTCACTTTTTACATTTTCCATATATTTCACCTGAAAGTCAAATATCCCTAACTTTTTGTGAGTAGTGTATGCGTTGTACATGTATGTAAATCATATTTAATCATTCAAGATTAAATTCTCATAGTGCTTCAAATAAATACAATATACACAATGTCTTGTTAAATTGTTGTTCATGATATTGATCAAATGTCTATGGTTCAACAACAACATGGAAAAAGTAAGCACAGCAGGCAAAAATCATGATAGGAGAAACAGTTACAGTCAGTGTTGGAGTTACAGGAAAACATTTACATACTGCACATGTGAGGATGTAAGTAAAGCATGTGCATCATTTCTTGGTTGTGAAAGTAAAGGTAGAGATTTAATTCTATAAAAATATGGAACAGAAAGGTGCAATAAGAACTCAAATCAACGGTTATTGACACTCACCTCAGAATAACATACTGTATCATACTAAATCATCACAGCTCTACATTCTGTGACTGTGAAGCTCCAAACTGCCTGTCTAAAGGCAGCATCTTCATGATTCGTCCTTGTGATGTCATCACTCTCCTCATGTTCCCTGACATACTGCTGAGCCCGTGCCTCTCTCCTCTCCTGGGCAGCTGCAGCTCAAAGGTAGAGTGGGTCAACCACCAATCAGCTGCTCCCGCCATGTGTGTGACTGCATGAGTGAAATATTACAGCACTTTGAGTCATCAAAAAGTCTAGACAGGCTCCACACAAGTACACACCGTTTGCAACACAGTGTCACAAAATGTTGTGAAATAGTCATAGTGTGTGTGTGTGTGTGTGTGTGTGTGTGTGTGTGTGTGTGTAATATACATGCATACATACATTAGAGCACTGCGCTAAAAAGCTTCCTTAGTGATAAAGCCTATAGTTTAGGGCTGGATCAGGCCTTGGACCAGCCCCTAGTTATGCTGCTATAGGCTCAGACTGCCGGGGGACTCCCATGATGCACTGGGCTCCTCTCTCCTCCTCTTCCTCTCCATCCTGATGCTGCATGTCTCTTTAATGTCTGTTACTAACTTGGTATCTTCCCTGGAGCCTTTCTGTGCTTCTCTCATCTCTCAGGTTCCTGTGGATCCTGGTCCTGGTTCTCCTGCTGTGGTTCTCTGGTTCCTGTGGATCCTGGTTCTGGTTCTCCTGCTGTGGTTCTCTGGTTCCTGTGGATCCTGGTCCTGGTTCTCCTGCTGTGGTTCTCAGGTTCCTGTGGATCCTGGTCCTGGTTCTCCTGCTGTGGTTCTCTGGTTCCTGTGGATCCTGGTCCTGGTTCTCCTGCTGTGGTTCTCTGGTTCCTGTGGATCTTGGTCCTGGTTCTCCTGCTGTGGTTCTCTGGCTTCATGAATCACTGCTGAATCACGGTTTTTTGTCAGTTTTTGATAGCGAAAGTGTGTCGATCGTTTCTGTGGAGGCAAAGACGCTTTCCCTCACTGAACAGACACTTAACTTCCTGTTAAATATTTCTGCTCATGACAACACGACAGTGTCCTTGGTAGTTCAACAACACTATTGTTAAGGCCATCGCTTTGAATGATTTCCTCCTTGATTCTAGAAACAATCACGTTTCTTTGTCTGTGTTTCGCAGCAGAAGTGGCATCATTATGTTATGTTGTGCTTTGACAAGTGGTAATGTTCAATTTGGCTATCAGAAATAATTAATAATTATCAAAGATAATTAATAATTATTAAAATAAATGAACTTTGATTAAAGTCCACCTCGATTGGGGCACCACCTCGAAAAACGAGGAAAAGACAGCCGTTTTAATTGATTTAGTCTCATAAAAATACTAAACTATCAATTTGGAATTATGTTTTATAATTAATTTAATAATTACTACCAAAATTACCACATTGATAGCTATCTGAAGGATTTTGGAGTTCTTGACAGTGTAGAGGTTGGCAGTGTTCACCCTTGTACAACATTAAAGGAGACAGCAGGTATTAAAACATTTATTAAAACAGAGAAAAATTCAGGGACATCATTTGTTTTTCGTTAAGGTGAAGGACTTGTACTTTGGTTGTAAGTACAGCTGAAGCAGAGTAGGTATTAAAGACATCTGCTGTTACAGAAACAAAATCAATCAAACAATCTAACTAAATCTCTATGACTAAACTAACAAACAATATGAAGAGTGTGTGTGTGTGTGTGTGTGTGTGTGTGTGTGTGTGTGTGTGCATGTGTGATAAGGCTGAGGAATGTGAGATGGGCCCACAAAGGTGGGGGAGAGAGACCAAATGGTGATGGCCAGACCCCCTGGGGTGTGGGGCACAGGAGACAAAGGAAGCTAAGTGCTGTTAGCTTAGCTTTGTCTCTCAGTGGCCTGTTGCAGACTGTGTGTGTGAGAGAGATAAAGGTGCAGGTTAAGACAGGATGGTTAGTTTGTAGGCTAACATCAACTAAACTTAATGGCTGCACAGTAATCTGCAACACATCACAATAATCAAACTCAATGAACATTAAAGCAAGTCAATACATTAACAAGGGTAAACCATGTATGCAGTAATGCTATGCTAATTATGCCCAGTTAGAGTTTGTTACCAGTCCTTAAAGGGGTAGAAGAAGTGTCCTTGAGGGTGCTGCTTTCTCAGCTTGTTGCTGGAGGAAAGGTGTGGTTCGTGTCCGTTGCTGTGTGGTTGCAGGCTGGAGGACTCCGGTCGCTCCCTTGTTCCTGTTAGTTAGCAGCTCTGTGCTAACTTGCTGGTGTGCTCTTGTTGTTGGTTATCAGCTGGCAGACTCTGGGTCGTGCCTGCTGGCGCTGATCTGCTTACTTCAGGCAGGACCTTGTGTCGCTACCATGAAGGAGGTGGCTGCTCTGGACAGACCACACTGAGGCGGAGCTTAGCTGAGTTGAGCTGGTCTCTCCTCTGCAGGAGGAGAGACATCAGAAAGAGAGAAGTGGTCTCTCCACTTCAGGAGAGACGATGAGAAAGAGAGAGTTCAGTGGGGGTGAACTGGTTTTGTGGGCCTGCGGTCGTAAAATCATGTGTCCCCTCCGGCCAATGGCGACTGTGGAGCTGGGTGCGGGGTGATTTCACACCTATCTGTGAAACTGGGGGCATTGGGGAAAGGAGCCCAATAGTTCTACACAGAAAAGAAACATGCGGTCTTCACCATGTGCTATTCACTGTATAGTGAAGCCCAACAGTTACAAAACTGTTATTATGACTATGATACTATAATATCATTTACATACTGAATTCATTCATAGATCATCTATATGCAGGGTTTTTACTGATTTGGCTCTACTAGATATTTAATAAATTTGATAGTTGTATCTGTGTTGTACACTGTGTTGTGGGTGCGTTCGACTATTGTTTTGGGCTCTCCGCTGTCAGTTGGCTTCATTCCATTCAGAACTGTTGAATTATAGCCTGTGATTGTACAATGAGAAGCTTTCATTTCATATTTAGTAGAATATGTGGCTGAGGTGTGTGTGTGTGTGTGTGTGTGTGTGTGTCACATCCCTCATTTAATCCTTGCACTTGTCACTTTCATAGATTCAAACTGGACTTTCACCCCACGTTTCCAATCTGCAAATATATTTGGAAATTTCGATTTAATTCTAATATTGGGCTACTCTATTTATTTCCTCCAAAGTGCTCAGCCTGGAGAGGAGCATTTATCAGTATGAAGATTCCGCCCTGTGGGTAATCCAGCTCTGATGCCACCGTCTGGCCAAACTTCTACTTATACAAAAGAAATATCAAAATCTGAAGGCCATATTATGGAAGATTACTGTTCAGGATTTTCTCATTTTGGACATTCATTGAACTTCAAAGCTTCCATATATCTATCTATATATCTATCTATCTATCTATCTATCTATCTATCTATCTATCTATCTATCTATCTATGTATCTATCTATCTATCTATCTATCTATCTATCTATATCTATATCTATATCTATATCTATATATTTATATCTATATCTATATATAGATATATATATATAATATTTTGTATTTGAAAGGACTTTTGGGGTCTAAAAAGAACTGTGTACATGATATTGGCTTCATTTTTTACAGGAATAATTTCACACTTTTGAGCGCCTCAACAATATATAAAGATGTACAAGTCACTGATCACTTTAGTTACTCTGGTAGAACCGCAGTGGCCCTGAGATGCAAAAGAAAATATCAGAAAACATGGGGCAGACACATTGAGGCAGTATTGTCTCACAGCAGCCAGCTGGGGGCCTACTTAATCCTGCTGGGGCGTAAGTAGATCTAGAAAAGTGATGAAAGAAATAAATAAAACATACATTTTTATTGACACCTAAAAATTACAGAACAGCACAGCAGCATTTCAAAAACATGACACTTAGAGGTAGGTAGCTGCCATCTTTTTTTGTCCTTAATGCTGATAAAACAGTGATTTTACCTCGCAAAACACAGGAGCTGATCAACCACTGCCTCTGTCGGTTCGTTTGTCTGTTTTATTGTGTGTTCAGAAATATTGGGTTGGATCCTCACTAACCCTTTAAGACACCAAAGTCACATAATGACACAAATGAACCGATCGAGGCAGCAGTTTTTTTGCCAGTGCAGTCTGGAGTGTGTGTGTGCAGAGAGCGATAGAACGGCTGTTTGTGGTTAAACCAAAAGGATCTTCCAGGTCTCTCTCTGTAGGGATCCTTTTCCATGATGCTGTCACACACTCAGAATAACACTCTGAGCCTGTCAGTGGCTCCTGAAATGGAATGTAAAATAATTCTCTTCTGATACACATGAACAACACCGCCCTCAGAGGTGACAACCTTTTTTTTTTTTTTTTTTTTTCGTTTGTAAGACATGTTTTGTGAGATGTGTTTTCAGACATTTTGTGTTTTCTGAAATGCTGACGTGTTTAGCTAAAAGCATCTTGACTGTACTTTCTGAGCTCATGTTCTCTGAACTGTACACTGTGTACACCGTACACTCTGCCCCCCATTTGAAGCTTTCGCTAGCTTTGACCAGACAATATATTTTTTATCTGTTTTTGTCATCAGACATGCTGCAGAAAGCTAAAAAATGCTGCTGGAGCCTTCTGTCCACGTTACTACATAAATCATTATCCATCACTGGTTGGTCATACTTGAGCACCTTATCATTCTAACAGAGATGAACACGGATTATTTTGTCAGCATCAATCTTTTATCACACAAGTGTTACGAGCTGAACGCAAACAAAAGAATTGGTTTTCTGACTTTATCAAATTGATGTGTAAATGATTCCAACCAGCGCAGCAGCAGATACACGTGGGCAGGAAACCCCAGTAGGGGAGAATGATTGAAGTTGTGGGAAAGTTGAACCACCCCTTGTTTCCAGGAAACCATCGCCAGACTAGGTCATGTGACCACACACCTCACCCTGGGATGGAGAGAGGCCAAAGGAATAAGTTGTAAGCACATTAACGTAAAAGTCTTTTTTATGTTTAGCGAGTCATAATTTAATTAGAAATTGAAAGAATTTCACACAACTGCTTGTAGTTTAGGAGGTTACAATATAATGCTAGAGGCCTACATTAGCAATTAAGGTTAGTGGAACACACGTTTACTATGAGGTGGGGAGGATCTCTGGTTCCCTATAAAACATCGTCACTCACTGTGCACACCAGTATAAACTCACAAATGAGGGACAACCATATGTTGGTGTTCTGAGGAACTGTGTTCATCACCGCTTACTTAGAGTCACTTTATTAAATCTAGTCATATGCAAACACTCTCAATGAGACTCGGGTCACATTGCCTCAGTCACTGTTCATAGGGTAAACTTATCTTGAGAAAATAAGTCAAAAACTTGAAAACTACAATGAAAGCTTAGATCAATTACCAGAATACGATTAGAAGCTTTGGAGAGCTTCAGAAGTAGCTCTTGAAGTCAAGAGGAGATTCGTGTATATAATAGTACCTATGCACAATCAAAGGGAGTCAAAACAGCAACTTCAAGTGGGTAAGCATGTTTTGCACACGATGAGAAGTACAAATAACACGTCAGCTGACATATTCATTTCTAAAGAAGTTCGGGGAAGCTCAACGCTCCGCCTGGAAAGTGTAACATGAACAAAAAGCTGCTTCCAGTGTCAAGACAAGAGAAATCACTTGCTGTGATATAGCATTAAATGGAAGCTGCTTTCGTCAGTGGGCTTGCAGCTGAGGTCATTTTATTAAGCTGGCTTCTGGTCATCTTGTTTGCTCAGGAGACCAAATGGCTAAACTGACCTCAGGAGAAAATGTCCCCCTTTTCGATATTCTAACACAGTGCACCATAAATTGAGATTGGCCACCGCAATGTTTTGACAAACTGCAGTGGAAACAAACTTAGCAGCTAAATCCTGGTGTACATGAAGCATGCGACTTAAACGTTCACCGAGGCTTGGTCTCCACCGAAGAGTCAGAAAACATCAGATCAAATCAATACATGACACAAACAAAATATTCCCATGATGTTTTCCTCATGGTTTCCATTGTTTGAGCTTTTGCTCTTTCAGTTATAATCTCATTGAGCCATTTTTTTTTTTGCCTCTGATGGCTTAATGGCACCTGACTGGAGAATTTAGCACCAACAACCGCTTATCTTGATGCACCCACCTCCTCATAGTCACACTCCAGGAGTGAATGGAAATACATTTTCATTTGTCAGTGTTGTGTAAGTTGTACCTCTACCACCACCGTGAAGTTGACATTTTTGGTCATAAGTGAAATATCTTGATAACTGGAGGATTATTTACCATGGAATTTGGAACAGACATTCAGGGTCTCTAGAGGATAAACCATAATAACGTTGTTGATCCTCTTACTTTTCATCTAGTGCCACCAGCAGGCTGACCTTTTTGGCTCAGTGTTAGTTAAGCGGAATGTCTCCACAACTACTGGGTGAACTGCCACGAACTTTTGGGCATACATTCATGTTCTCCGTAGAATCAATTGTAATCACTTTGGTAATCCTGAGTGTTCATCTGATGCCATGTTTAAGTCAAAGTTTCACTTTTTTTTCAGCACTCTTGTTTATGGCAGCACAACTAATCCCATCAGTATCAGCTGTACTAGCAAAATGTTTCTGTGTTAAATTAAGATGGTGAACACGGTAAACATTACCTGCTAAACACCAGCAGCACGTTGTTATGCACATGTAAGCACGCTGACATTAGCTTTTAGCTCAAAGCACCACTAAATACAGCCTCGCGGAGCTGCTAACATTGCTGTACACTCTCCCAGCAGTGAATCATCATTTTTGAGAAAAAAGGTTTAAAATATGGTCAAAGTTTGTTATCTTTGACTCCAGAAATGATGTAGTCAACCCTGTTTACAAGTCATGATAAAACAAAAATGGGCATATAAACTTTGTGATGGTAATTCTCAGCCTGACAATCACAACAAATGAATATAAATACAGAGACCGATGAGCCATCTGCACTCAAAGCATACCGTATTCTATCTATCACTGCTATGAGTTGCATATAAAAATGTACTTTTTCTCTCAACAAACTGTGCATTTGAACAACAGCCGACAGTTGATGAAGCTGCAAAAGACTGAGAGGATTAGCGTCCGCAGTTTAAAACACTATTCAAATGACTGTATAGTTATTCTTTTAGTTTAGAACCTTAATGAACATTCAAATTGCTGCAGGAGGAGAGAGGAAAGAAAAAGCAAATGCTCCAATCAATCTTAGCTCATCTTTTCAGGCTCTGTTACTGTCCAAGTCCTTAAACGTACTGATCCATCATCATGGGACATACAGTACAACAGCACTCTTCAAATTAGTCCAGAAGTGTCCCATTTTGATGCAGCATTCAGACTGTCTACGTAGGACTGGCCTCAGTGCTCACTCAGGAGTGTTTTTCAGCAGTAGACGGACCAGTAGATAAGGTTGAAGAAGATATACGAACCAGGGAAAATCATCCGGGAGTATTTGTCGATTGCATGCGTGTTCTGAATGATGTTGAGGGCACGCAGGCTCTTTTTCTTCTTGGTGGTGGTAGACTCACTGCTCACAGACAGATGGACCACCATGTGTTCAGGTTTCTCTGGAACCTCATGCAGCTCTTCTTGCTCCTCCTCTGCCACTATGGGCTCCTGGGTGTATCCGGCCAGGCTGTTGGTGTCGGCGTCGCTGTAGGTGCCATCCAACATGGTCATGGTTCGTGTCTGGGAGATTCCACAGGTGCAGGGCAGTGACTGGGCAGGGAAAATAGAAACAATATAATCATCATAATGTTTGACTGAGATTGTCAGGCAACCTGTGCCTGACAAAAGACAAAAGGACACAAAAGGTACTAGCATGGATTACCAAAATCTGCTAAGGATACTGGTGGGGTTTGATGACCACAATAACAATTAACAATAAAATTAGCAATTAAATAATAAGCTGCTGCAACAGCAAGAATTCCCAACAGGTACAGGCAATAATACCAGCATATTTAGACAGTGAAATGATTCCTTTGCTTGCAAGTATTTGCATAATGCACTCATAAAGTGCAAGTTTGAATGTGGCCTGTTTGGATGGCTGCACTGGTTACAATGGTGCGTGGATCTGTCCCACGGGATGGTAGCCGGAAAAACATCTGTAAAGCAGTGGAATAATAGCAAAATGTCCAGTATGTTCGATCCAAGAGTTATACATAATGAAGATTGCAGCCTGAAAGGGACTGCAAGAATGGCTTTACACCATCTCCTGTAACTCCTGCAACAGGACAGTGGGTGGAATGAAGTCCAAGTGAACCGCATTGGTAGTTGGGTTTGTTTTTTAAATACAAGAAAAATAGAAAATATCATCAGCCGTGTATTCCAAAGCTTTACACCAGAGGGTCTTCACTTTTTTTTAACTTGTGACCCCTTAAAATAAAACAACAACTACTTGCGACCCTAATCACAGGTTATAGCCTCATTGTGGCCATGGTGCCATTGGCTTTAGCTTATTCTAAGGACATTTAGATACCCGAGGAGGTGAGAGAATCCAGTATTTCACTCATTTTAACGATCTTTAGAGACCAGAGGAGGTGAAAGTAGAAAGTTTTTTTTTTTTTTACTTATTCTAAAGATTTCTGGAGGTGACTGGGTGACATTGGCCATTTGAAGAAAAAAAAAAAAGCAGAGACTCCAGTCAATAACACAAACTGACCAATCAAGGCAGGGAAAGCAATATAGCTGCTCCTGGTTAAAGATCTTACAGGTCCATCTATGTAGACATCCCCTCTGTAATGTTGTCAGACAATCTGAGCCTCCCTCTGGGAAAAAACAAGCACTCAGCGGACGTGCTTTGACGGGCCGTGTTACAGCCTTTGTAGTTTGTTTGCAGACCATTCGATCTACTGGTAAAATTCGAAAAGCTATTGTATCTTCCAGTCATTCTGAAGCTAACATATGTAACAAGGTTTGTAGTTTGGAGTTTTCTCAGCACCAAACAGCATACAGGAGAAACAAACCTGGGATCGTGCCCGTTCCCTCATCTTGCGCTCCCGGCGGTCCTGGACGGTGGACAGGTAGTTGACGGCAGCGTACTCCAACACAGACAAGAAGACAAAGACGAAGCTGACCCAGAGGTAAATGTCAACCGCCTTGATGTAGGACACACGGGGCATAGACGCATTCACTCCAGTGATAATGGTGGACATGGTCAGCACTGTAGTGATGCCTGGACACAACATACACAACATCCCACGTCAGCTACAGCAAACAGCAGCTCGAAAATCAGTTTGTCTGTTTTTAACTTCACGGTATCGTAGGCTGACCCAGTGTTGGGTAGCTAACTTATAAGGGGTGAAAGCAATAACATGACCACTTATATGCTGTGATGCAATGTGGTCCAACAGACCTGCAGTAAATAACACCCTGTAAGGCTCTCAGTCAGCGTGGGTTTGAAGATTTGCAGGTGAGAAGGTGTCAGTGGTAGAAGAAAAGGTAAACAGGACAGTGTAGAAATGCACAATACAAATAGGCACTACTTTGTATACTACTGCTAGCAGCCATCAAATGAATGTAGCACACTAAATGTTTAGTAGGACACAAAATACTCAGGTGAGGTAGAATGAAGTCAACATTGTACTTAAGTACAGTACATGAGGAAATGTACTTAATCACACACAGGTGATTCACACTGAGCTAAAATTAGCTAAAGACACATCACTGCTCCTTTAATAATCTTGATGAACTTATCTGGAAAGCAATGAAGCGTCAAAACTCATTTGTCACTGTTCATTTGCATAAACATACCACCTTGTATTGATTCAAAGCCTGTTCAAATTGGCAAAATATCCCTTTGAGTATTTCTGTAAACTGACATTACAGCACATGGGGACAACATAAAAGACTACAGGGAGTCAGGTCCAACACACTAAGGGTGCTGTCATTAGGGCTTCAAGCCCAACGGACTGAAATCCTGTTGTTTTCGTGCTGGTTCAGAAGTGTTCCCCTGAGATGGTAAAGCCAGGAAACTACAAAACCAACCACAGGATGGCTCAATTTACAGAATTAGGTTCTAAAACTCTTTCATATAAGCAACTTAGAATAAAAAGGACTTTTCAATATTATAATAAATGACTGTAAACACAGCTGCATTTGGAAGATGAACAATGGATTGGACAAATCTTTGGTTCACCGATCCTGTCAGAACACCCTAATATAAAATCAACAGCTGAAATAATGGAGGAAGAGCTGAATATTGCATTTTCGAGGCTAAACGCAAAAGTCACCTGGGGGGTTTTTCTTCCTAATGATACAAGTCTTCTCCAGACACGATGCAGCTTTAACACATGGGAAAATCCCACCATCACGGAGAGAGGCTGCTATCTCTGTTATTCCCATGGGGGAGGGACACTATTAGATTAGAACAAGGCACAAGACAAGGTTGTGAATGCTGCAGCTGCTCTTTGTGCTCTACATAGAAGCCCTTGTTCAGTGTACAAGTCAGACTGACTAAATAAAAGGCATCCCCATAAAACACCACAAGATTGTATCATAACGCAGAAGATGTCTTGGTACATTTAACTTTCCAATTTGTTTTCTGAGCAGTTTCAGCTTTTGGAAACTTTCGATACGTAAGCAGGAAATAGATTAAATGTTCAAGAAAAGCCAGATTGTGACATTACACAACTGCATCAAAACAACTGCAAGATAAATTCATTTGAAATGGGACAGACTGCACTGATATATTCAGAGGGAGATAATATTTAGGTTTGATGAATTATGATATACAGAGGTGGAACTCCATCTCTTTCATGAGGCGAAACCAAAGAACTGAAACTTTTTTTTGGTGCCATGCTGTTCCTGTGGAAATCTCCATAAAACAATTCTGTGGGTGGAATAAAATGATTTCCAGGTTCATATGCTTTTGTGATCAGTTTTTTTTTCTCATTTGATTAGACAGTAACTCAGTCACTTGGGTATATGTACATGCAATGAAAAAAAGTAGTGGAGCTGTCCTTTAAACAGGGAGTGTGGGGGGGGGGGTAACAGATGCCTATCTGACAAGAACAGCAACAGCCCCAATACAGAAAATAATTCAAAAGAACATTGAGAGGGTAGAATGTGGGAGCTTTGTGTGCTCACACATGCATGTGTGTGTTCCCAAATGCTGCAGCCATGTCAGAGCCGGCTTTCATCATTTCACACAGACAGAATTCCCTCAGGCACACACAATCTCTTCAAAGGACATTTGACACGAATGTTTTTTTTTACCCAGGGAAACTCTGGCTGGCACAGCCCTGCGGTCGATCCAGAACGAGACCCATGAAAGCATCACCATAAGTGTGGCGGGAAAGTAGGTCTGCAGCAGGAAGAAGAAGATGTGGCGTCGCAACGTAAAGTTGATGTAGAGACGATTGTACCAGCCTGCAAACACAGCAAGAGACACCAGAGTAGAAACTGGTTCCATGAGGTGTCATTTGTTAATTGCTTATTGACATATTAAGATTGTTTTGTCATCATGATATCGATTCCACGTGCCAGATCAATCACATATTGTACAGACGTTGTTGTTGTTGATGTGCTGTGTTATATTTGACATTTTATGTTATGTCTATGCTAATAAAGTCATGTTGTCAGGTGGCACTGAGAGTCTTTTGGGTTTATTTGTATTCATTCATGCTGTACCTTTAATATTTCTTTATTTTTACGCTTAGTGTGACACACTTTTGGGTCACAACTAAAGTTTCGAAACGTGCTTTCTATATGAATCTTATCTTACTATTATTGCATCATGTCTTTAATTGCATGTGCCAGTGTAATATAAATCCCACAATCTTAACATAATGTTACTACTAATCTACCGGACTTTGTTACATTTACAGGAAAATCAAAGTGTTTCTCTGCAGTAGCTGAAGGGATCATGAAAATAACGTGAATGCAGTTTAAATATCTTGCAAATTCAAATCAATTTCATCAAACTAGTTGACTGATTGTTGGCTCTACATGTTTTTCGTGTAGTGGCCCAACTGTTCATATTTACTGACCCTACTGCATCAGTGGAATTTTTCTGTTTAGCTGGGAATTCATTTGGATTTAAATTTGCACAGCCTCACTTAATCTGAGTTTTAGATGCTGGCTGTTTAAAACACATTTTGCATTGTAATATAAATTGACATTAGGTACATCTTCTACTAATATTTGTCACTACTACTACTACTACTATTACTACTAATAATAATAATAAGTCTGCAGGGATTTTTCACTTGACTCAAACTCAATTTGACGGTGCTACATCAGGGCCTCAGATCCTCTGTAAACATCCTCCTTAGAGCCTTGCCAGCAGTGGAGCTAAGAATATTACATTTATCCTGAAGGTGAGGCAAGAGGAAGGTCATCAGGTCACAGTGGTCAGTATTAATGTTCAGTGACTGTAGGCCTGTACTGTAGGCTGAACTGACAGCAGACAGGATTCATCTGGACAAAACAGTTGTCATTCAAATAATAGCATGATGCTGTGCGCAAGAACAATGTCAACAATTATTTAGTCCAAACACCTCGAAGCTCTTGTTTCCTTAGTTAATCCCGTGTGCATGTGTGTGTGTGTGTGTGTGTGTGTGTGTGTGTGTGTGTACCCGTGCTGCTGTAGAAAGCCAAGCGAGACGTGGTGTGGAACTTCTGGATGAGGAACTGTGATAAGGAGATGCGATCATCAGTGCTAAGGGACTCGTCTCCGCTCTTCCAGTACAGCATTAGGTCTTCATCAGTGTAGGCATCTGCAAAACATCACAGCCCAGTCAAAGCTTTTCATGGGCTCAGTCATCTCATCACTCATTATCATTACACTTCAACATAATGGTGGCTGAAGACTACAACCGAAAGCGACATTACAGTTTAAAAACAAAAACACGCTCAAGATAAGCAGAAGTCGTTATTTAGCAAAGTTATCTATGGTTGTTATTTATGTGTGAACAGAGGTCGATGGGAACTGATCTCTGGACACTTCTTCCCACGACAAAGGCACAGCTTTCAATGGCAAAGCAGCAGTCTGAGGCAGGGAAAAGAACAACCCGCAGCGTGGAACTGCAGTGGAAGAAAATGGCAGCAAGTAGTGGAAGAATTGTGGCAGCGCTAACTGGTGACACTGACTTTAATTCAGGATGAACAGAGAGCACAATCTATAATCCCACATTTATACTATACTGCATGAAGCTGAAATTCTGCCTTTAAATGATAACTCTAAGACATTCTGTATTCTATAAGCATAGTGTAGCATACTGACATTTGCTAACTAGTGTAAAAGACAAAGTAGAGCTGAGGCTGATGGGAGCGTCATTAGTTATGCAGGCATCTGAAAATAACCAAAGCAATGGACAAGTTGTCAGTTTGGCAGAATAATTTAGTCACAATCATTTTGAATTATAAATGATTCAGTTGCATGTTAATATGGCTGTTTACTAATGTTCCACTGCTGCTAATGCACATGTGTTTCCTTTAATAGAACAATGCAGAGGAAATCATCTGTAACCATTACTGATGTCTGTGCCGGTGCAATGTGCACCTCCAGTGGAAATGAAGTGAACTGTAAGATAGAATGCGTACATATACTGCAATAGAAATATATACACTACTCCCAAAAAGTTAGGGATATTCAGCTTCCAGGTGAAATTTCAGGATGAACCTAAAATGCATTCTAACCTTTCCAGGTGAACTTAATGTGACCTTCTCTAAACTTTTGAATGCACATGTCCAACTGTTCAGTGTTTCAGTACTTTTTGCACAAGTTGCTGTTCTCTAACAAGAAGCTTAACAGCAACATTCACAACAGGTTTGATCCATGAATCCATCAATACATTTCCTGCTTCAGTCAGAATTGGTATTTAAACAGTCCTCCTCATCATGCTGTTCACATTCTGACATCATGAGACCAAGACGACACCTAACAGTTGATCAGCAGCACCTCAACACTGGAGGCTTCAAACAGGAAGTCCTCAGACGGAGGTGTTCACTGAGCTTAGAGGGTCACAGAGTGTCATCAGGAGGTTGTAACAGTGATACAGAGTGACTGGAAGAGTCACAGAAAGGAGAGGAGTGGACGTCCTTTGGCCACATCCCAATTTATTGAGACACTGAACATTTTTTGTTGTGGTATACCCTCCACTGTTGTTAGATTTTCTTTCAATAAACTGTTTAAGATGAACAAATTACCATTGCATGCTTCTACTTAAATGCCCTACTTTCATGATATAATATCACTGTAGCATTAACTTTTTACATTTTCCATATATTTCACCTGAAAGTCGAATATCCCTAACTTTTTGTGAGTAGTGTATGTACATTAACAAATGAACTCATTTTTGAATTCTTGTGGGGAGAGGTATCACAAGGAATGAGTACAAAAAAGTTCTTTTGTTTATGTTCTGTTCTTGGTTTGCTTGAGTGGGACACGTGGACAACGACGGGGCACAATGATCTAAAGGGTCTGGTCGTTTTGTTGAAGTTTCAGTTGATGAAGGATTAAAGATGGCTGATCTCGATAGAGTACTATTTGAAGAGTTAGTGTTTGTGTTTATTAATATTTAATACCTTTATCACATGTTTGTTATTGTATGCTGTGTGTCCTGTCTTGTTCTGCTTTGTCCCTGGGGTTGTGGGTTTTTGTCTTGTGATGTGATATGTTGTATAAACTGAGACGTAAGGCTGTAAAGAATGGGCATGATGTTGGGCATAATGTTGTAAAGCTGATGTTTTGAACGATATATGAACACAGCTGCGATTAATATCACAAACAGTCTGATTAATAGGTTCTTGCACTTTCTCCAGCCATCTACTAAGAAACCCATTAAACTTTCTGGAAGTCCATCCTCCCACTGTTTTTTTTTTTACCGTAGGAGCTTTAACCTCTAAAGACCTGGCGTACACATGCCTGGACATCACATTTTGGGTTATATTACCATAGTAGTTAATTCTGCTTAGCTGGGGCCGTATGGACATGTATGTGGGCAAAATTGTTGATATTTCATATTGTTTTTTTGCACCGTGATTTTCAAAATGTTTTGTATGTGTTATAAATACATGCAAAAGCAGTCAGGGAAACAAACTGCTATGTTCAGGGTGGAAATAAAGAGTTTTGCGCAAGGGTTAGGGTTAGGTTTATTGTGTTTTCTGGAAATTAAGACCGATTGTCCACATATGTGGACATAATTTTTCTCTAAAACTACACCATGTAAAAAGATGATGCTTAGGTTTTATACTTATCAGGGTTAGGGTTAGGGTTAACCCAAATAGCAAGGAGAAATAAAAAATGCATATCAAACAAGAGCTTGGGTCTTAAGAGGTTAAGAGGCTTTGTGAATAGCTTACATCTTTACAAATCCCCAAATGTCTTCCCAGCAGTGTTGGTGTTTTGAAGCTGCACACAGTTCACAGATGAGTCTTAAAGCATAAGGGTGAAAGTATAATCTTAACTGTGTGGGGATGCTTTGTGAAATAGCCCCCCAGCTTTTGATGGGAATATTACTGAAGCCTCAAAAATAAAGAATTTAAAAAGGCAGAGACTGTAGCTCCTCTCGCTCGGTCTAAATGATGAACGGTCTTTCTAGTCTTTTTGAACACTCACAACGCTTGAACACGACATTCACCCATTCATACAGGAATCTCATCGTGGAGGAGACTGTTCACACATTCACACTCTGAGCAGTTTGGGGTTCAGCTTCTCTGTCCAGAGACTTGGACACATGGGCCGGAGGAGCCAGGGATCAAACTGTCAATCCTCTGATTGATTCAAATTCAAAAAAACTTTTTTTGTCCCCAGGGGGCAATTAAAAGGCACATGGAGCAGGCAGTGCGACAATGACAAAAAATTATAGCAGCAGACAGACACCAGGCAGTACAGCTGTAGCACGAAAAGAATATAAATAAAAAATAAAGGTAATGAATAAAATAAAGTTAAGTAAATAAATAAAATAGAAATAAGGCAAACTCAAAACTTAAATAAAGTAAAAGTTGACGTACTAAATTTGCATTGGATGGATGACCCACTCTACTTCTCATAAAATGGTACACTTTACACATACATAAGCATCATCACATTGGTTGATGTTAGCAGAGAATATTTAGTTTAGCGAGTGGAACATCACAACAACTCGTTGCAGTTGCAGTAAGTGCAGGAAGTGTCAGGTTGGTCTGAGTTTGTGGTTAATAGGAAATGCTGCTCCATTGGCTAATCAAATGCTGGTCCGGTGGCAAGTTCATCAGCAAGCTTGGCAACCTCCGCTGTGGCCCCTCCTCCAGTCCCTCCAGGAGCAGGGCAACCTCATTGTCATTGATGGTGAACGCCAGTGGACGCACTGTTGGTTGTGAGGTCCTTCTCAGTGGGGACGGTTTCTCTGGGAGCACGGAGCTCATGCTGGACCAGTTCATTCACTTTCCAGTCAGTGAACTTGTCCATGCATCTCTGCAGGCAGGTGTGGGCAGACTATGGACACGGCTTTGTTGATGGGCAGGTCTGATGGACATGAGGTCTCTTGTTATCATAGCCAGCAACGTGGAGTCCAACACTACAAGGCCTCCCTCCATACCTCTGTGTTGGGATTTGGGTTTTGATGCAGGGAGAGGCCTGTCAAGGGCAAATCTTGAGTCCAAGCACTCCTGACTGATGAAGTTACGGTGCTGTGCGGCATCAAGGGTCAGTCTAGCATTGGAGATGCCGACGTGGTTGTCGACATGGAGGATCTTCTTCTGGTTTCAGACTGGGCTCTCTTTAGTGCTGCCAGGACTGCATGGGTTTTTGGTTTTGAGTCCTACATTTGCAGAACCTAACTTCATACTCACATCATTAATCACTATATTGACTCTTTCACTTTTTCAAATGCTGCCATTGCACTAGTCTGTACATACTGTAAATACTGCTACCAATTTTTGTTACTTGTGTATGTGTATATATATACACTACTCACAAAAAGTTAGGGATATTCGACTTTCAGGTGAAATATATGGAAAATGTAAAAAGTGAATGCTACAGTGATATTATATCATGAAAGTAGGGCATTTAAGTAGAAGCATGCAATGGTAGTTTCTTCATCTTAAACAATGTATTTGAAGAAATTCTAACAACAGTGGTAGGTATACCACAACAAAAAATTTTCGGTGTCTCAATAAATTGGGATGTGGCCAAAGGACGTCCACTCCTCTCCTTTCTGTGACTCTTCCAGTCTCTGTATCACTGTTACAACCTCCTGATGACACTCTGTGACCCTCTAAGCTCAGTGAAAGCTTCCGTCTGAGGACTTCCTGTTTGAAGCCTCGCAATGGCGAGGTGCTGTTGATCAACTGTTAGGTGTCGTCTTGGTCTCATGATGTCAGAATGTGAACAGCATGATGAGGAGGACTGTTTAAATACCAATTCTAACTGAAGCAGGAAATGTATTGGTGGATTCATGGATCAAACCTGTTGTGAATGTTGCTGTTAAGCTTCTTGTTAGAGAACAGCAACTTGTGCAAAAAGTACTGAAACACTGAACAGTTGGACATGTGCATTCAAAGGTTTAGAGAAGGTCACATTAAGTTCACCTGGAAAGGTTAGAATGCATTTTAGGTTCATCCTGAAATTTCACCTGAAAGCTGAATATCCCTAACTTTTTGTGAGTAGTGTGTATGTATGTATGTATGTATGTATGCATATATATATATATATATGTGTGTGTGTGTGTGTGTGTGTGTGTATGTATGTATGTGTATATATATATATTTCTTTTTCCTATTTTTATATTCTTATATTTCTATTTATTGTCTTGTTGGTATGTTATATGGGAGAGGTCAAACGGAATTTCATTGTACTTTGCTGTATGATTCATTGCTCTCATCATTGATCTCTGCTTCTTAAAGTGTTTCGTCTCCTCTGTCTGTGCTATGATCTTATCTTGAATCATTTTTAATAATAATAATAATAATTTTTCGTAGATGCAATGTCAGTGAAAACAGCAATCTGCTTTCTATTTAACACCAATACGGATTTGTATTCAAAGTAATGAGCGTAAGAAAGCAGTGCCTGCCTAGAATGAATCAAACAAACAAAAGATTCTGGTAGAAATTTGCTTATCATAGCTCCAAGAGATCAAATCATGCTTTCAATCATGAAGATAATCTCATAATTGTTCATTTACATTGCAGACAGTCATTTTTGTTTTTCAATTTTGCCTGAACTTAATATGTAGGACCTGTCTTTGGTCTTCTTGTCATTAACACGTTCATTGTACACTTCTAGAATCAGCTGCTCAGTGGTAAAATGTTAGGGTAATATTAATAACTTGACGTCTCTTTGGTCTGTTTAGTAAAGCCAGTAGGAGCCATAGCTGTTTCATATGGGTGGCAATTCTAAACAATAACCTAAGAGGGTGGTTATCCCATGAGTCACAACATAATCTGCATTAGTGTTTTATATGGGGACTCCGGCTTCCTCCCACACTCCAAAGACATGCAGATTAAGTTAATTGGTGACTCTAAATTGCCCGTAGGTGTGAGTGTGAGCGTGAGTGGTTGTCTGTCTCGGTGTGTCGGCCCTGTGATTGGCTGGCGACCAGTCCAGGGTGTAACCTGCCTCTCACCCAGTGTCAGCTGGGATAGACAATGGATGGATTGATAGTGTTTTATATCCATATATATCACACCCTCTCTGTAGTGAGTATGTGTCTGTGGACCATCTGTGCCATAACACCTTTCAAGTATAGCTCTATTAAAAAAATCATCAATGAGGTGTCTTGGGATTTGGTACCTTGTATGGGGCAATTTGGCTATCAGAAATAATTAATAACTATCAGAGATAATTAATAATTATTTTAACTAATGGGACTTTGTGTAAAGTCCACCTCGATTGGGGCACCACCTCAATAAACGAGGAAAAAGATAACCAGTTTAATTAATTCAGTCTCATAAAATAACAAAGTTATCAATTTGGTATTATGATTAATAATTAAAACCAAAATTACCACATTGACAGCTAGCTGAAGGATTTCAGAGTTCTTGACAGAGTAGAGGTTGGCAGTATTCACTCTTACAATATTAAAGAAGACAGCATGTGGATTAAAACATTTATTAAAACATTGCAAAATCAATCATAAACAATCTACCTAAATGTGACTAGCTAACAAACAATAGGGAGTGTGTGTGTGTGTGTGTGTGAGGGGTGTGTACATGTGGAGGAATGTGAGATAGAGGACCATAAGAGGTGGGAGAACCCAAATGATGATTAGGAGAGGATGGTTAGTCTGTAGACTCTGTCTGTGTGAGCAAACTAACTTTATGGCTGCACAGTAAACTACAACACTTCACAATAATCAAACTCAATGATCATTAAAGCAAATCAGAACCAAGACATTAACAAGGTTAAACCATTGTTTAGCCATGTATACAGTTATGTTATGCTATATCTCTATCTGGTCAACATGGACATATTATAAAAATATATTAATTTATAGGATAGTCTTTCTGCAGTGGACATTTAGACTGAACCAGTGGCACCGCAATTTTTGATCATTTTAAGAGGCTAAAATCAAGGCAGACCTCGATCAGAGTCAAAAGGTTCAGGTTCCCAGTCCGTCCCTGCCTTCACTACCCATCTCAACTTTCTTGATAACTGTTGGATATCTCAAGCAGTCTTCTCACCCTGAACTGATGTCAAACCACGTGATCTCTGATAATTTAGTACATCTACTATCTAATTTTGTTCTAGACTGGCTAGGAATATGACCACCATGATGTTTACAACCATAAATGACTAATTTACTCACAGCTCTCCAGCTCCAGGGAGCAGGTCTGAGAATCCAGCGGGAAGCGGCTGAAGTCCATGTTACAGGCTGCTGTCACCGTCACTCTGTTCAACGACAGGAACAACACGGGACACATGGTGAGAACAGTCGGACGTACTGTCGGGACGTGGTGCTGCATGCATACATTAGCGTCACAGACCCCCCACAGCAGAGAGTGAGATTAGAGTAAGATCTTTTGATAGTTAACACTTTTCTGTGCCCTGACTCAAGAGGCAAAACACTGTAAGCTTATCAGCACATGTGAGCTGAAGGTGAAGCAGTCCGCTAGAGGATCCTGTGTCAGTGTCTATGATGGTGCAGAAGCAGCAGGGGGGGATAACGTTCACAGCTAAGGACGAACATAGCCACAAGTAACAATAGAGGAGACTGGGGTTTCATTTTTGTGTGAAAAGAAAAGTCAGTGTAATTTAATTTATGTAATATAACATTCAACATAACGTATACATAATCTAACTGAAGTGACATTATAATATATATATACACACTTAATTACATGGACAGTAGCATTCATTGACATTGGTGTCTGCTTCTGCAATGGAACTGTTTTTATTGTGATTGACATGACAGTATTTTAGCAGTTTATTCCTGTGGTTTGTCTGTTCAGTCAGTGAAGGAGAAAATATGGTTGGATCTTGACTGCTGTGGTCTCTCTCTCTCTCTCTCTCTCTATACTGTACTGTAGAATGTACTAGGATCATTTAAGTTCTATCTGGTATCTATCTTATCTGAGAGACCAGATACCACGTCCAAAAATATCCTACTGAATTTTTAAATTCACATGATGTCTAAATGAATCTTCTTACTCTGCTGGCTTTCTGACAGTGTCATCATCTCTGCCTAAAATCCTCTTTCTCCTAAAATCATCTTTCTTGTAGTTCTCTTTCCCACATCCTCTTTGTCCAATCCGCTATTCAGAAAAAATAAGAAGTCTGAAACAGAATGTGAGAAAAACTTCCATCCAATAAATAATAGTTACAGTAGTTATAATAAACTATTTACATTGTAATCCATGCATATAATGTCCTGTTACAATGTATGAATTGAAGCTTATTCTGTTTTTATAAATCTTTTCTCCAGAACAAATGATCATTTAATCTCTAAACTACAAATATTCCTGATCCAAGTGAGTTTACACGTTGGTATGTACTGTATAGAGGTGCTCATTGCTCATACTGTACAGTTATGTTCATAATGTAAATATTTATTTATTCTCATTACAATTTATATATATTTATTTACTGTTGCTTATTTTTCTACTGTTGTTTATTGTATTTTTATTTATTTTCCCTCTATTACTGCCTATCTCTGCTGCTGCTGTAATATGTAAATTTCCCCCTATGGGGGATCAATAAAGTCTATCTAATCTAATCTACTGAAATGAACTAGTAGCCTACTGGTACCACTGGTCCGTTCAGTTTGGACTGTGGACATGTCATACCCCTCTTCCTCCCCACATGTCCTGTCTGTCTCTGCACTGTCAGACTGAGAAGTGGATGAAAGTTTCCACGTCATGGGTTGAGAGATGTGGAGATGAGCTTAAACAGTGACATACAGACTACTTTATTCTCCTCATCATGTCCATCATGGAATAAGAGGGGAATTCAACTAGAATCTGGTGCTAAAGAAAAAGGAAAAAAAACATGAGAGGATAAAGACTGGGGTTTTTTTTGCATTTTGAAAATGAAACACAAGTGCTGATAAGAAAGTCAAAGAAGTAGGCTTTACATTATCGCTATGATACAGCTATCAGTTAAAAATACAGTCCACCTCAGACACTCACCCTCACACAAACATATGGACCTTCTGACAACTTGACTTAATAAACCAACTACATTTTGACTTTATTCTTGAAAGTCTTCATTGTTTCACTTTGTAGGAGTATCATTTTTTACTGTATAAACCAAAGAGCCTGCTACCGTTTGCAGGATGAATAAATCAAAAGTACCATAGAATCTAATTCTGACAGTATCTAAACATACAGATATAAATGTGTCTAAGGGAAGATGTTACACTTCAGTAAAACAGGTCCTCAAAGCATACATAAAGGAGATTTTGTCTCTATATATGTGTGTGCCTTCACCGGCTGAAGAAAAACAGCATAATGAATAAATAACTATTACCATGCCACTGACGTTTTGCATCTTAGCATCTTTGTGTTGCTCTGGAAATTTCCATTCTTCAAGCACAAGGTCGCTGCACTTGATCTATGCCAGCATGAAAACAGAGCCTTCATTCTGAGCTAAACACTGCATTCATAGTCAAGATTGTTTTCAAATGAAACTATTTCAGTGGCAAGAATTGACAAGCACAAAGTGTTTCTTTTTTATTTTTTGAATAGCGACAGTCAGCAGCTCATCAGCACACATCTCAATATTCAACAGACAATAAATCCTAAAAATGAAGATGGACTTTCACAATGAAATTTTTATATATTCATTGGATCATATCGGTTTAGTCCACTTACTACAAATTTAGTATCACAGTTTATTATGCTGCAAACAATAGCTACTATTTTCTGAAATGCTACATTTGAAAATACTATTAATAATACTTATTAATAATAGTTCACTGGAGCATCACTGTTGTAAGGTAATGCAGTGCAGATATCAATCTGCACTTAAACTCCATTACCATGCAATGATAATGTAACTGTGACAGTACATAAATGAATGAAATTACAGTTACAATTATTGTAGAGAAATTACAACAAAAAAGATTTAAAGTTATATATTTCACATTGGTATTTGCTCACTGACATGGCTGTCTGTAACACCTCTTGGAACTGAGTAATTGTTCGTGTTAAAAATGACACCTGTGCTTCTCCTGCTATTAAAATGTCAGGTTAAAATGTCTGCTGTGAAAAAGCTATACTGAAATATTTCTGCTGCAAAGGAATTTACTTTAAAAAGTTCCACTACACAGCAGAAATCATGTGAGTCAGATCTGAAAATACATGTCAATAAGTTGGATGCTGAAATGCTTACAGACCTCAAGCTGTAGAGGACATGTCCGTCAGGAAAGACGCGCAGCATGATGTTGTCAGTGGTGGTGTCATGGATGAAGGACCTCTTCGAGTGGACAAAGAAGACATCTGGGACCCAGATCTTCTTCACTAGGCGACCATCAAACGTCATGCTCTTGTTGGTGCTGCTGGTGAACGACAGGCGCTCGTCCTTCCAGTAGTGCCTCAGGTACAGAGTCATGGTGAAGTCCTGGTGGAATTAAAAGGGCCGCGTATGAGACAGAGTGCAGAGGAGATTCACCACCATACAATGCCATCCATGTTTGAAGGTAACATGCTGATCATGACGTTCCGCAGTCTAAATCCCTAAAACGTCGCATTTTTAATCATTTTGTCACAACCAATGACTTAAAGACCCAACGAAAGAAAAAACAAAATATTTTGAAGTCACAGCCACTTTGAGTGATCATATATAATCTCTGGATGATTTGATGAAATCCTTCTTGCCATGATACCCTGCCCACACACAGTAATATGCCGGGGGGGAAATGGGAAAGTGGGAAAATGTAACTTTTGCTTAACAGCAGTCACTGTGGCCAAGAATGGCAGCTGTGGGAAAGCAGCACATTAAATATCCTTCAATTTCCCAGATTGTTTGTGTGTGAGTGCTTCATCGGGCAACTGGACTGACAGAAAGTGGAGAGGAATCACATGTAGGAAACAACAGGAGGAGTGTCCAGGAGTGCTGGTTTTAATGTTTTGTCAAGTCCTGTTACATGTAGTCAAGAGAGTGGGCAAACTGATGCTGTAGTTTTAGTCATGGAGCGATATCTTTCTGTCTATTATTCTATTATTTATTATTATTATTATTATCTACATTCTAACTTTGACCACCATAAGCTACTGCTCATATCAGACCAAATGTGATCTGACCAGAGATGTCATACCTGAGAAATGGAGTATGTATATCCTTGGCATCTGTTGGTTTCCATTCGTCTATACAAGTTTATGATTACTGTGTTAGCTCTCCTCTAGTAACTATGTGCAGTGTAAAATAAAAACAATGAAGTTGTTGGAGTTGTTGAAGTAAATGTTAAAATGATCTGTAAGGACCATCTGCTAAGACCAATAAATGTCCACAAACATGCTGCAAACCAACCAAACACACAGTATTACCAGGCTAAGAAACCAAATGTAGGAAGAGACAAAGGAATCTAAGTAGCTGGAGACCATCAAAAAGCCAGTTTGAAAAATTTCATTTGAAAAAATGAAATTTACTGAAATGCCTTCACCATCATATCTCTAGATAGTTTTACACTTAATTGTTCTGGGAGATGGCACATGGACATTGTATTGTATTGTTGAACTATTGAACACATTTTAACAGGCATTCATTCAGAAAACAATTCTGTTACAGTCTGCTTCTGTCTCTCCTCTAGAGCCACATTTCCACCGTCCCAGGCCTTTAAGTCCTCCCTATTCCCATCACCTGACTGCCCCACCCATCTACCGACCTGTTCCCAGGTATCATCGGCTCTACAGTTACCAATTACCAAGTTACCAAGGTCACCAATTAACCTAATGTGCCTGTCTTTGGATTGTGGGAGGAAGCCGGAGAGAACCCACGCTAGCATGGGGAGAACATGCAAACTTCACACAGAAAAACCCCAGGTTCAAACCGGGATTCTTGCTGTGAGGCAACAGTGCTAACCACCGTACCACCATGCTGCCCCCACAGGTCAAACTCCATGGAGACAATTTCCATGATATTCATATAAATATGAGAGACATGCTTTTTAGTTGGAGAGCATTGTTCTGCAGTACTAAGCCTGAGGATAACTCCTAGATATCCCTGTCTGATCCAACGGAAGGAAACATCTTTTAATTGTATAGGCCAATTCCCTATTATCATTATATTTTATATCCCGAGATCACCCTGTATTTATCCAAGCATTGCATAAGTACTGGAATACAAGTAAGTGGGTGTTTTATAAAAAGCAAAATGTCATCTGCAAAGAGAGCGATTTTGTGAATTGATCCTCCTTCATCTGCTATTCTTTGAATCTATATATTTTGGCATATAGACCAAAATTAATCCACTTCGCAAACGTTTCTCCAAAACCCATTTCTAGTAGTGCTTGTTTGAGAAATTACCAATCAACCCTGTCAAATGCCTTCACAGCATCTACGCTGAGAAGCATTGCAGGTTTGTCTTTTGCCACTATTGATTGCAGGTTTAAAGCTCTTCTTACATTACTTGTCCCTTGGCGACGTGAAATAAATCCAGTCTGATCTGGTTTTATTAATTTCTTTACACAATTTTGTATTCTGGTTGCTAGGATCTAAGTTAACATTTTATATTCAACACATTAAAAAGGCTTATGGGGCGATAGCTAGTACATTGTAGGGGGTCCTTCCCCACTTCATGCATAACTGTGATGATAGCTTCCGACCATGACTTTGGGGGGGTCTCCTAAATTGAATAAATGATTATATAATTTGCATAGTACAGGGGAGAGTTCATTCACAAAGACTTTGTAGTATTCTCCAGCAAACCCATCTACTCCTGGTGATTTGTTGTTCTTTAATTTAGCAATAGTCTCACTAATTTCTTCTTCTCTGGTTGATTCTACTAATTTAGATGCTTCTTCACATCAATTTATTCATTTTGAGGGGTTTCAGTCTCCAATAGTTAAAACACTTGTCTAATTAATTTTCATAGTAACAGGACTATGATCTGAAATTGTAGTTCAATTATGCTTTCATTAATTCTATGAATATCTTTTTTCGATATGAAATAGTAGTCTATCCTCGTGTAACTTCCATGTACCTGGGACATGAATGTGAACTTGGGCAAGGATGGCACTGTTTGTCAATCGTACTAAAATAGTTATTTTTATTCCTGCAATTGTTCCTATCACCATAACATAGTGTCCCTCTGTATCCTGGAAGGTTTTCTTATTGTTGTAGTATATTGGTTTATTAAATATGATAGCTACCCCTCTTTTTTTCCTTTTCCCATGTGACACCCATAGACAATGATGAGATCAAGATGGCGGCACGCCAGTTTCTCTTCTATTCTATAGACCTGGTCTACCCATTCTCTCTTTAGTTTTAAGAGTTCTATTTCAGATTTTCCTGAATTAGAGCTACAGAACGTTGCAGTTTCTTCAATTGCCCCAGAATGTTTTTCCTTTTAACTGGGTTGAGTATATCATGCTGCCTGCAAAGCGATAAAACTGCACAAACACACGTCAGGAAAAACATAAGAATATTAGCAACATTAATGACATAGAAATGAACTTCCATATTTCCAATCAGCCACAGGACTCTAGCCATGTCTGATTCACATTAACATGTAAAAAAGGTCTAAATCAGTGTAATCCGCTCGTACGGAGCCTGAGAGAACGACATCTGTCAGAACTTACAGCTGTTGTGCTTAAAAATATCTACTAGTAAGAACAATTAGTTGTAGTTACATACTGTGAATAACAGCCACATTATGTGCGTGTTCACTGTCCATGTGTTACCGTTACTATATGCAATACAGAGTCCACTCCTAATGTTCAACCACTTTGGGCTTTTTAAGTTGCCTTGGCATTTATACCTAATCTTCCCCTTGTAGAAAGGCCTTGATATCCGATGCTGACAACACCGTGTCCCTCTTCCTCTTCATGGTGCTCCTCCATCCTTTCTCTAACTCCTCCTCAATGAGCTCCCGTTCTCCACAGCACACCTCAACTCCCAGGTCCTTCACTACCTACCACTGTGGAAGAAGACCTGTCCCTGACTCCATGCTTGTGGAATAACCAGGCCTTTCACTGATGCATCCAGAAATCTTGATTGATCTTGGGGGGGGGGGGGGGGGGGGTTGTCAGATCTTTACTTTTAGACAAACGTGAGCAATGCACTCTGTCGATCTTAATGTCTAATTCTGGTGGTAATTTGAACACCTTGTGTAGTAGATCTTTCACAAATACCTCCACATTTCTTTATTCACTTCCTTCTGGCCCCTGGAAGATTCTCATGTTGTTCATGTTGATTCATGTTGATTCCCAGTAATCTGCCTTTGGGTCATATCCCCAGCCATCTTGCATCAACCACCCTTGACAAATTCACAGGCTACAAATTGCAGCAGCTCACAACTCCTCAGAAAAACCAAGAAACAAGATTTTCCTTTCACACAAAGATCCTCAGGCAGGAACCATGTGTAGTGAAAGTAGCACATTATCAGAGTAGCATCGGCAGCTTCACTGCTCCACCTGTGTCTACACAGGATGTGTTCAGGCACAGTATTGGTTGTAGGCCAACTCAGAACCCACCACACAATCAGTGTAGTTACACCATTTACTACAAGGTCCCACATACATCGGTGAATTTTTATGCCCCTATTTTCTGTATGCAAGCGCAGATCTCACAACAAAATGTTGCTTACAGTCCCTGGATCTACTTAAAACAAAAGGAGGCTGCACTTTTACTGTTCAGACCTTTGGAACAGTCTTCCTGCTGGTCCGGCAACTTTGATTTCTTTTAAATTGCTATCAAAAACTAATTTCTATACTTTTTTTTCGAATTTCTTTTTCATTGTTTGCTTTTTTATTTTTTCATTTTTGCTGTTTGTTTAAATTTTTTTTATTGTTTTGTATTTGCCTTTTGTAAAGCATGTTGTAATTGTTGCTTTTTACTTTTTATCTCATAGTGTGACATGCATTTTCTTACCATATCAACCTCAGAAATGCTGTCCAAGCTCTCCACCTGAACGTCCACTCCAACAGGGATTGCAGGACCTGCCAAATAAATATATACCATGAGAAAATGTGACAGTACACTATAATGTAACAGCATGTAGTGCTGCTCAGCTGATTAATGAGATACATTTTACCAGTTGTCTGTCTCAATTTTTAGACATCAAGTTTCTTTCAACCATAGCTTGACTGCAGCTAACAGGTGGATGGCACACACAACCATCAGTACGTTTATCAGTATGTCACCTTATGGATAATGACCATATGGAGATGATACATTATAAACAGCAGTCGAAATGTTTCCTTTAATATTTTGCAAACGATACCAACCGTTAACACTGTATGTAGGAGATTGTGAGGTGCAATCAAAAACATTCCAGACTGTTCCTGTTGTGAAAGAATGGAGTGCAGCACAGCAATGTGCATGTAGCAGGTGGAATCAACGACATTCATAAGGAAACATCAAAATTACTTCAGCTGATTTACATCAGCACCTGCGTTATATGCATTGTAACCACATGTGCTTGCACACATCACATTTTGTGCCAAACTCAGGAAATTTGCAATAGAGACCTTGAAATGCTCCAGAAAGTCTACAGTGATGAAGCAATGAGCCAGAGGAGGTGTTTCAAGCAGTCTCCAAGACCAAAGGAGCATCAGTTCAGGAGTACATGCGTATCTTTGACATTTGCTAGGTTTTGCACTTTGAATTCCTAAACTCTAGGTTCTACTGCACCTTTCTGAGCTGTGTGAAGGAGAACATTTGCTGCAAACAGTCTGAACTGTGGTGTGCTGGTAACTGTGCTGCCAACATCACAATGCGGCTACTCACAGTGCACCACAATTCGGGCTGTTTGCAACCAAGCACAAAAATCAATCAATCAATCAATCTTTATTTATATAGCGCCAATTCACAATAGCGTTATCTCAAGACACTTTACATAACAAACTCTTTAATTAGAGAGAGACCCAGAACAGACCCAGGCTCAATGTGGGCGGCTTCTGTAGGGGTCTGCGTTGGGTGGAGGTTGGACAGAGAGAGAGAGAGAGAGACAGAGAGAGAGAGAGAGAGACAACACAAACAGCAACCAACGTACTAGCAGTGACTATAGCACTAACAATAGGAGTGTGACTAAAAGATTAGCAGTATGATATTATTGAAAAACATGACGAGTGTCCGATGATCCGCAGCAGTGATTCAGAGAACCACATCAGCAGGACCAGGACCAGGACCAGGATCCACAGGAACCAGAGAGATGAGAAAGCACAGAAAGGCTCCGGGGAAGATAGCAAGTTAGTGGCAGACATTTGGCTGACATGAGACATAATGATGGAGAGGAAGAGGAGACTGCACTACTTTTGGAGACTTTGGGAACCACCAGTAGGCCTGCAGTCTGGGAGCACAGTGCTCTAGTGGGGTAGTACGGTACTATGAGCTCTTTAAGATATGATGGAGCCTGACCCTTAAGAACCTTGTAGGTGAGGAGAAGGATTTTAAACTCTATTCTAGATTTTACTGGAAGCCAGTGAAGAGAAGCCAGTACAGGAGAAATGTGGTCTCTTCTTTTAGTTCTCATCAGAACAGGAGCAGCAGCGTTCTGGACCAGCTGGAGAGTCTTTAAGGACTTATTGAGGCAGCCTGATAATAAGGAGTTACAATAGTCCAACCTAGAAGTGACAAATACGTGTACTAATTTTTCTGCATCATCAGTGGATATGATGGACCTGATTTTAGCAATATTACGTAGATGGAAAAAGGCAGTTCTAGAAATCTGTTTCATGTGGGAGTTAAAGCAAAAATCCTGATCAAATAAGACTCCCAGATTCCTCACAGTGGAGCTGGAGGCCAGATTAAAGCCATCCAGAGCAGTTATGTTGGTAGAAAAGGTGTCTCTGAGGTGTCTGGGGCCATTTAGCAGCAGAGAGTTGCTGCTCATCCAGGACTTTATGTCCTTAAGGCAGATTTGAAGTTTAGCTGTTTCACTGTTTCATAGTGCCAGTGGTATTAACTCGGATTAAATGTTTATGCTGAACTCCTCTCCTGTTGGACTTAATAGATCTAAATGGTCTGAGTGGTCGGGGGACAGACACAGTCTCTATGGGATGTTGGGTGGGTGACTGTTCTAATGGAGGAGCAGAGAAGTGTGTAAGACTGCAGCTCTGCCTCCTGGTCTCGACTCTGGATTGTCAGGTTTAAACTTCGCCATATTTCTAGATAAGAGCGCAGCTCCGTCCAAAGTGGGATGGATGCCGTCTCTTCTAATGAGACCAGGTTTTCCCCAGAAAGACTGCCAATTGTCTATGAAGCCCACATTGTTAGCTGGGCACCACCTCGACAGCCAGCAGTTAAATGATGACATGCGGCTGTACATGTCATCACTGGTCAGGTTGGGCAGGGGACCAGAGAAAACTACGGAGTCCGACATTGTTTTAGCAAAGTTACACACCGACTCCACATTAATTTTAGTGACCTCCGTTTGGCGTAATCGGGTGTCATTAACACCGACGTGAATTACAATCTTACCAAATGTATGATTAGCCTTCGCCAGCAGTTTTAAATTGGATTCTGTGTCGCCCGCTCTGGCCCACGGGTTGCACTTCACTATGTTTGCTGGTGCTGCTAGCTTCAGGTTCCTGACTATGGAGCTTCCAATGAGTCTGTTTCTCAGCGGTTGTGTCGCTGAGTGGGGAGAAACGGTTGGAGACGTGAAGGTGGTGGTGCACCGTGGGCTTCTCCTTTGGGCTATGTTTCTTCCGGACAGTCACCCAGCTGCCCTGGTTTCCCAGCTGCGCGGGAACCGCAGGGGGAGTAGGAGCTAAGCTAGGTCGGCCCGCACCGGCTACTGGGGGCTGGCTAGCTACAGCTACTGACTTATGCTCCATGGTGCGGAACCGTGTCTCCAACTCACTAAGCCTCGCCTCCAGTACAGCAAATAAACTACACTTATTACAGGTGCCAGTTTCACTAAAGGAGGCCGAGGAATAACTAAACATGTGGCACACTGAGCAGGAGACTGAGAGGGAGAAAGAGAAGCTATCGTTGTTTTAGCTTTTTAAGCTAGCTGGTGATCTGGGTGTAAAATCGACAGAAATAGTGGGACATTCACCACAGGGAAGTGAGACCTATGCGTGGAGGTTTTAGATTTAAGTGTACAACTGGTGATTAGGACAGTAAAGCATGACAATAGATCCAGTACAGATAAAGAAATGTGAAGACGCTGTTGATAGCACAGTATACAGAAGCTCCGATAGCCGGAAATGACGCTTACCGTAGCAGGAAGGAAGCAGTCTCAAAGGTACAATGTAGGTCAAGTGGTGTCAAAAAAACACCAGTCATCCTTTTTCTACATAACTTTTTCTCCATCTGAGAAAACTATAAAAAAAAGTTTAGCCAGGTGGTGTCATTTATTCATTTATTTGTTTATTTATTCATTTATAAATCGGGTTTAAGATTGTTCTTGTAATACAAGGTACACACCATATATTGTGTGTTGGCAAGTTATATAACATGACTGCCATGTCTTTCTTTTAGCTAGGAATATATTTTAACCTGCACTAATCTGCCGTTAGCATTAGCTACACTGATGTTTGCCATTAGCCCACTAGCTAGGCAGTGAAAAACATTTTGCTCATGGCTAACAGCAACAGCCTAGGTTAAGTTGATTGCATAGCTAACGTTAGTTTAATGTTTATATTTACTTTGTATGTAATCATACAGGGCAGAAAATTGGCTTTGCTTTCTGAGGACAAGACCTAAACAGAGTGATCAAATAGTGGTTGAATAGAGGGGCTGCAGCAATGTACAGTATGGTCCATAGGTAAGGGTTTAAACGTAGATTGACTGGTAAATCGAGAACTTCACATTCCGGCTGAGCTCCCTTTTCGAGGTAGTTAAGACTCTCCTCAGTGGCAAGGTGTCAGGGGTGGATGAGATTCGCCCTGAGATGCTGAAGGCTCTGGACAGTGTTTGGCTGTTGTGGTTAATATGCCTTGTCAATGTCACATGGAGGTTGGGGACAGTACCTGTGGATTGGCAGACCGGGGTGGTGGTCCCCATTTTCAAAAAAAGGGGACCGAAAGGTTGTGCTCCAATTATCAGGGTATCATACTCCCCGAGAAAGTCTACGTCAGGGTGCTGGAAAGGAGGCTCCATCCAATTGTCGAACCTCAGATTCAAGAGGAACACTGCAGATTCTGTCCTTTTCATGAAACAGTGGACCAGCTCTTTACCTTTGGGTTGCTGGAGGGATCATGGGAGTTCACCCATCCAGTCTACATGTGCTTTTTGGACTTTGAGAAGGCCGATGACCATGTCCCTTGGCAAATCCTGTGGCGGGTACTGCGAGAATATGGGGTACCGAGTTCGTTGCTACGAGCCATGTGTCCACATTCTCGGCAAAAAGTCAAGCATGTTCTCAGAGAGTGTTGTCACCGATCCTGTTTGTGATATTCATGACGCAGCCGAGGTGAGAATTTACCGGTTTGGAGACCTCAGAATTGCATCTCTGCTTTTTGCAGACAATGCGGTTCTGTTGGACCTTGACTTTCCTCATGCGTTGGGGTGCAGCTGAGCATGAAGCGGTTGGGAGAGTCAGTCATGGCCTTAAAGTCGGAGGTAGCAAGTGTTTCTATAATATATTTTATTGCAGGGTTATGTTCGTACACAGGTCTTATACGTTACCTCCTTCTTTTACAGTACCTGAACTGTATCTATAGGAGGCACCGGTGTTCTATTTACTACATCTCAGTGTGCTTTACTGTAACTGGATTCTTGTTAATGTTTCTTACCTCTTTGCCATCACTCTGACCTCTACATAAAGATAACAACATTACGCGTGGCCCTCTCACATATCACCAGCATGCACACACTACATAGATTAAGCTAAAGTAGAGGCAAGATTTAAAAGCGTTTTGAACCACTTTGCATCACTTATCTATACAGTTTTTAATCCAAAGAGATTAACAGAGACACTGAATGCCAGATTAGAGTCACCAAAGCTCTTCAAACAAACTGTATTTGGGATTATTCTTCACTTACTGGAACAATGGCATCAAGTGTGTTGCACTTGTCACATTAGACAAACATGGTTTCCTGCTCTCACAGTGGCCCTTGGTTGTAGGAAGCATTGAAAATGTGGGTGGGACAATGTTGTTTCCTGTATTCTGATGCCTTTTAACAGGTGGTTGGATACTTTTATCAAATAAAGAACATTTTTTAATTTCATCCAGAGGAACTGATCATGGATCATGTATTTTAAAGACATTAAACGCTAAAAGTACAGAAAGTGATTTGATCACTAATTCAAAGACATCTTTAATAATAACCACTCACTGTTTATTCAATGTGGAGGATTTCTTTATGCATGCATGTAATTGCAGTTTCTCTTAAATGATTTTCTTAAATGTCATCAAATCAATGAGTAAAGTGGAGACGACAACTGTAATCACAGCGCCCACATGCATTCTGCAAAAAACTACATTCACCTTCATCATTTCATCAACTGCATTATTTGTTAGCTGGTTATCTTGTTTGCTTTGTTTACACACACATTTTTACACACATAACACTGCTGGTGAGAAGCACTCCACATAAATTCATGAAACATTCATGACAAAAGATATTTAACTATTTTTAACTGCCACCTGTCATGATTCTGTCTTGATTTCATAAATGACATACGTTTCAGTAGTTTGTGTGTGAGCATATCCATTAGCTGGATAGCAATCATAGCTTTGGGGCTCAGGAAACTGATATATACCACCCCATCCCGGCTGAGCTGAAGAAGCCGTACCATGGGCATAGAGCTGGTGCTAAGCTTAAGGCTAAATTAGCAGCTAGGAGAAGGAGATATAAGACGGCTTTACCATTGATTATTTTGGGAAATGTCAATTCTCTGTCTAATAAGTACGACGAGCATTTGTGAAGAACCTGGAAGCTCCGTGGGTGCAGTGTAATGTGTTTTATGGAGAGCTGATTGAATGATAGCATCCCTGACTCCTGAGTGGATCTACCCGGCTTCACAGTGGTACGAGAAGACGCCAGAGGGAGCGGAAAGAACAAAGGTGGAGGACTGATTTTGTTTGTGAACAACAGATGGTGCAACCCTGGTCACATCACTGTAAAGGAGAAGACCTGCTGTCAGGCTGTTGAACAGCTGACAGTCGGTCTCAGACCTTACTATGTACCAAGGGAGTTTTCTCCCATCGTCACCATTGTTGTCAACATTCAACCATGAGCTGAGCCCTGTGTGACATCATCCACTGTTGGTGGAGGATACAGACCAAGCACCCTGATGCATTCATTGTGATATCAGCAGATTTTAATCATGTCAGCCTCACCTCCCTCTGAGTGGCTTTACACAGTATGTTGACTGTCCCACAAGGGAAAGGACAATTGATCTGCTTTATGTAAATGTAAAGGAGGAATCACTACTTCAGCCCTTCCTCCACTTGGAGGATCAGATCACAACCTGGTCCTTTTGAAGTTTTCCTGCAAGTCCTGTGTACTTAGGGAGCCTGCAACCACCCGCACATTCAGGAAGTGGACACCAGAGGCCAGAGAGTTTCTCACAGACTACATTAACTTCTGTAGGGACACAGTTGTACCAGCAAGGACTGTACGCTGTTTTCTAATAATGATAAATCCTGGCTCACCAGTGACATTAAGACACTCCTCAACAAGAAAAAGGAGGCCTTTAGGGATGGAAGCTAGGAGAAGCACAAGCAAGTGCAACAAAGCCAAAGAGGAGTCTAAAGCAGGCCAAGGATGTCTACAAAAGGAAAGTGGAGAGAAAGCTGCAGCACAACAACACCAAAGAAGCGTGGAGGCGTATGAGGACTACCACTGGCTTCAAGCAGAAGGACACTCAGACAGCAGCAGGTGATGATTACAGGGCCAATGAGTTAAAGCAGTTGTACAATAGGTTTGACATGCCAACACTGTAGCTGCTTCTCCTACCTCACCGAGCTGAGGGTGGAGCTTGAGAGGTTGCATCCAGAAAAAGCAGCTGGATGGTGTATGTCCAAAGACTGCTTAAAGTGTTTGCAGCCCAAATGGCAGAGCCTCTCCAGAGGATCCTCAACCTGAACCTGCAGACAGGGAGGGTTCCGGTTCTGTGGAAAACACCATGTCTCGGCCAACCGAGCTAGACTGCTGCTTCTCAGCCTCCTGAGACCACAGCGTGAAGATGAGATGCACTCGGCCCGCTACAGTTCAGGCACCAGGAAAATATGGGGGGTGGGGTGGGGGGGTGGAAGATGCTGACCTCTACATGCTTCACCGGGCTGAGCATCACTTGGATGAGCCATGTGGTTATGTGAAGATTATGCTCTTTGAGTTTTTGAGTGCTTTCAACACCATACAACCTTCTATGCTTAGAGACAAGCTCGAAAAGATGGGGGGGGGGGGGGTCCCTCCTTCACTTCCTGGATTACCTGACAGGAAAACCACAGTTCGGCGGGATGTGGAAATATGTCTCTGGGACCTCCTACGGAACACCTCCAAGACCAAGGAGATGGTCGTAGACTTTCGCAGGTCTAAGCCCCCACTTCATCCAGTCAACATTCAAGGAAAGGATAGGTGGTGCAATCCTACAAATACGAACTGGACTGGTCCCTGAATACAGATGCCTTCTACAAAAAGGGACAGAGCCTGTTATTTTTCCTCAGGCCCTTTGATGATCTATCTATCTATGTTTTTGGCTAAAAATAAAACAGTGAGGCAGCTGTCAGTCACTTTAGAGACATTTCAATGATAGTGTTGATTTTCACTGAATAATTTCCTGAACATTTTGTGAAGACAGTGTGACCCACTCAATCTGACATCCAGCCATGAACAAGTGTTAGCGGTGCCACACTGCCAGACCCACAGAAATGTGAGCTAATCCACCATGTGAATCTGTGCCAACGTGCAAACAGGCAACTTTATGCATTATGGTGGCACAAATGTCAGGACAGAGGACTGAGACAAGGACAGAGATGAAGACATGGTGTGTGTACTTGAGAGAGAAAAGGTTGACTCTTGCGCACAACTTGGCCCACTCAGAATGCTGCTATGTCACTTTTTGAACCATCATACCATTGACAGAAGATTCCAATAGACATATAGAGCACATTGTAGACATCGATTTCACTTGAACACTTGAATAGGCTGGAGGAACTGAAATTTGAAATGTAACCTGTATGTCCAATTTTCCAGAAGACAATAACTATTGTGATTTACTGGCTACAGACCAGAGGAGAAGGAAATTAAACTGCCATATTTCTGAGTGGGGTTCTGTGACTTTGCCTCAAAGCAGTGTTATAGGGTTACTGATCAGGGGTTTCAATGTTTACACGTTGTTGAATGTTCTTTTCTGGCTGTTCATACAAATACATTTCTGTTTCCTCCTACTCTGTTATTTGGTGTTTTCCACACAGCCAAGCAAACAGACAAGGATGTTATCAAGGCTGTTTAGTTGTGCCACTGCATATGTATGAAAAATTGTTTGTTCAATAAATGTTCAGAGATGCTAACAGTCGTGACACTTGGCCTTGGTTTATTAGACCGAGCACATTCACGACGGCAACAAACAATTTTGTGTTTGTCATTGATCAATCTGGAGCTCACAGGCCTGCTTTCCTGCATGTTCTCAAATGTCACTGATGTAAACAAGCAATAAAAAGTGACAGAAAACATGAATAACTTAGATTTAGTTGTTTAGTTGAATTAAAGACCTATAAATCAATCTCAAAGTGACAGCAGGTCTTGAATTTTGAATTAAATTCAAAATGTAAGTCTGGGCTAGTGTGCACTGTACTAGCAACTGTACATTCAACTGTACTAGCTTTGGCTATAAGGTCAAAATACTGAAGATCAAGACGTACAAGCAGCAGTCGTCGACACCCTGCAACAGGCACAGCCACACCCTCATTTTAGCAGACGAGAGCAGCATACTGTCCAGCCAAAAGATCAAAAAAAAAAAGAAGAACTAACTGTAATAAATGAATTGAGTTGTTGTTTTCAAGCCTGAAACCATGCCGGTAACCACCACAGCAGTGCAAAATGCAACACATGCTGTTGTTTTGGTGTCACTGATGTACAGAATGCTGGCCATGCTTGAAGTAGCCACTGTATGTTGCGTTTTTTATTTTATAATGCTGACTTGATTCGTATGGTGGCCCTGAGAGCTCAACACACTGGAACTTAAGAAAAATAAAAAAAAACAAAAGAATAAATTAAGAAAATATTTTCATTCATTTGACTACACGTGCACAGCGTTTCTAACATTTAGAAAAGCACTGACGATGTTAGTATTGGACATGGCATGGCCTCGGCCCCTCATGAAGTTACTGGTCATTCTGCTATCATTTGTTCATGTTGATGTTGTGGACTTCTGACTTCTGCTGCTTCTGCTCTCCACATGCATGAAAAGTGGCGGCTGAAAAAGTAGAATTCTTTTATTTGATTTTCACGATTTCTGAGCAGATTTAGTGTCACAAATAGAACCGACGAAGACACCTAGGGTTAGTTGCTGCTGATCAAGTCTCATCAAGTCATACAGCAATTATTTTCACTCCCACAGTTAATGATATATGTTGTTGAGGATGAAAGATTTAACGCAGGAAATGGGTAACCTGTAGGAAATGCTATTTATCTCTCATCACACCTATTTAATAAGGGGCCACAGTGTGTCTGTCGCTGATGTACCTGGTAATTATCTTTGATTAACACTTATTTTTCAGTCTTTTTCCACAAAAAAAAAGTTCCAGATTGAATTAAATAACTGATTGAATATGAATGATACATGGACCTGAACTCAATTACTTCACGAGTCACAAACTGTAGTAACAACACGGGTGTCAAAGCTGTTGACAGCAGCATGTTCTCTAAATGCTGAGCATGTGTTGTCAAATTAATGAAGATGTGTTCTTAATTTGATCGTATTTTGTCTATTTGCATGTTATTTCTCAAGTTGCATTACACTGAGTTCTCAGGTTGACGCTGCAGCTGTGGCTCAGAGGTAGAGTGAAAGGCTTGGTGGTTCAATCCTCACTTCCTCTAATCATGTCGAAGTGTCCTTGGTTGCTGATCACGCCTAAACCTAACCAATCAGAAGGGAGCCATTGCGGAATACAGGTAGGAAAAATAAAACCAAGGGTAATTTCTGGCCTCAAAAAAACTCAAGGCTTCAGAACAGCACCAAGCAGAACTACTACTACTATTTATTTTGCCATTTGCAGGCTGTGAGACATATTAGAAATACAACATTGACATACGCTAAAGCTGTTATCACGAAGTTGCCTATTTTCTAACAAATGCAGGCTCTTCAGTCTATGCAACAAGTAAAACACTTTATTTGCAGCAAACTACTTGAGGCTGCATTCATATATTTATCTTTCTTTTCTTCCTCTGCATTCCCCTTCATACATCCATGCTTGTTTATCTCCTGAGTGTGTTAACAACAGCTGACGCACTGCACTGTGTTTTACGGCTCATGAGGGAAATGTCTGACTTTTCAGCCGCTAAATGTTTCATTATGTTCACCAGCTGCTCTCGAACTGTCTGTTTTAGTGTACAGAGGATTTATCAGAGCTTTTACACCATAAAAACAAAACAATGAGCTAAAAGATTCTGATCATAGAGGCTCCCTAAAGCTGAGAGGAACTGCAGAGTTGGTGAAAATTCTCTTTGAGCTTTACTGCACAAGCATTTGCATTTGTCGGTCTGGGTGTTATTCTCACACGCCAGGGACATAAATCAAATTTGCAGGAACATCAATGAAATTTTCAAAAACTAAATTAAATAAACAGACATGTCCAGGGACATTTTTGTGTCTAGTGTCTTCAGTACAAATACATGAGGATACACACTGAATACTCATAGTCATTTGTCAGTATGAGTGACGCCCAAGCTGATAAAAAGCTGAATTTTCTGTTAATATAGGAAAATATTCACCATCACCATTCACCAGATATTCACCAACACTGGATGCACTTTTACAGCCAGTTTTGGACCTCTTCTCATTTATGTCTCTGTTCTTCAGCTGGGACAAAGTGTCATTTGCAGGGTAACAGCTGTCTGATGGCGTAACAGATTGATGCCTGTGCTAATCTAAGCTGTAAGCAGGAGGAACCACTGCCAGCTTAATCTGCTCATCACTGCTGGAGTGGGGCCTGCCATGCAGCTAGACAGACTTAGGCTAGGCTAACAATGCCGGTCAAGCTGAATTACACTGGGTGAAGCTAGCGGCTAAAGCTATACTCCAGTCACCTCAAATTAAGCCGACATCTCCAGATGGTATCTGGGTGCTACTGACCCATCCATCAGTGAGCACTGCTTAAAGCTTTAGCTACAAAAAAAAGGAAACAAAAATTGTGGACGTTGCCCTGGGCTCATGTCCTCTCGCAGATGACACGCAGGGATGGCATGTCGCTTTAGTGCTCTGGGATAAAGCAAATGACACATTTCTGCTGTTCATGACATCTAATGAGATGAACCTTTTTCTCATGCCAATGCATAAATCATTTAGCCATGCACAGATTAAAAAGTGACAGCATGTAATTTGATTTGAAAAAATGAAGCAATAGTGAGCTTAAATCAATGGATCATCATGGTTTCCTTTGATGTAGTAAGCTTGATACAATCTTCTAATTGTATCTCCACAGTTCTGACATCAAACTATGGCAGCGGCAGTCACAGCCCTGATGTTTAGTGGATGTCATGCCATGTTATTGCGGGGGATGAAATTCAATCATTTCATTTGTAATGTGAGTGTTAAAGAGTCAAATACAATATAATATTTGCTATGGCTTTCTGTGCATTCCAGTGATGCATCGATGGAAGTTCGTGGTCCAGTGTAAAGAATTACCCTCGCCTCACCCTCCCTTTCCAAGGATATGGGAGAAGCTACGGTGGCTGTTGAGGATTCACCTGTGGGGCTTCTTCTTGTGTTAAATAAGAAGTGTGAATTCCATTTGCCGAACTTTGGGTTCTCAAATTTGTCATTTATTTATTTATTGTCCATTTGTTTGTGGAAAAAAATAAATCCCAGATTTCCGCTTCATCTTCCAGCCAGTGCATTCACGCCACCAAAGTCAAGCTGCCACTTCTACATAAGGCTACTATAGAAACATGGTGGTGCAACATGGCGGACTCTGTAAAAGAGGATCCGCTGCCAATGTAGATATAAAGGACTCATCCGAAAACTAATGAAAACACAATGATTCCTAATTTCAGGTGATTATTCACTACTGACAACATAATTATTAATATAATATTCAATTTTCAATACCCCTGTGAATCCTGGACAATGTGCTTAAGAAACGTGTTAGACAAATGTATGTCATGTGTCTCACTCTCTATATATGTTGATAGGCAAGGCAAACTTAAACAACACCACTCTCCACAAGCCCAGCAGGGCTGAAGAATGGACATTATTTGTAGAGAGCAGAGTTTACAGCTAATTAGGCAAAAAGATGAGTTGATGGATGTCACAGATAAGGTTGAAACCAACAGTTATCATGACATGATGCACATGTCGTTCGTTCTTCTTATGGGTTTACTTAGGATCTATCTGAGCGCTGAGGTACAGCAGCTAATGAAACAGCAGCCAGTCCTGAGGTGACATCAGGACTACACCAAATTTCTCAACAGACAGTTGCCCGTTCACACATCCAGCAGACATGAAGCAGCATTAGTATTGCTGTTTCTGGCTTTGCAGTGAAGTCTTACAGTCAGTCTTGTTTTGCCTCTTGAGCTAAATGCTCCACTATGTTCACCGTCTAGTTGCTAACTTTGCTGGTGTTCAGTGCTGGGCAGATAGTGTTCAGACTATTTTGCTCCAAATTAGGTTGCTGAGAGTGGTGTTGTGAGAGGTAAAACCAAAACAATGAGCTAAAAAAAAGGCTAAAAAGCTTTGCAGAGCTCAGTAGAACTGTAACGTTGCTAATTCTTTGCAGATTTGTCATTATGACTGACTCCTTTCAAATCAGAATCAGAATCAGAATCAGAATTCCTTTAATAATCCCCAGGGGGAAATTGCTTTTTGTTACACACAGCTCCAAAAGAATAAGAATAAACTTCAAACACAAAAGTAATAATAATGATAATAATAATAATGATACAAATAAAATCACACTGATTTTCTTGGCACAAGGACAAGATCAGGCAGCAGACAGTTTAGATTAGATTCACCTTTATAGCACGCTTGAATACAAGAAGTTAGGCAATTAAATGCAGTTCAGCATCTAAACAGACGTTTAGTGCACAGTCCTTCACGCATGTAGAGGGGTTAGGAAATATACTGAACAGAAATATAAACGCAACACTTTTGTTTTTGCTCCCATTTTTCATCTAAAACATTTTCTACATACAAAAAAAAACCCACTTCTCTCAAATATTGTTCACAAATCTGTCTAAATCTGTGTTACTGAGCACAGATAATCCATCCCACCTCACAGGTGTGGCATACCAAGATGCTGATTAGACGGCACGATTACTGCACAGGTGGGCCTTAGGCTGGCCACAATATAAGGCCACTCTGAAATGTGCAGTTTTGCTTTGTTGGGGGTGTCAGAAAACCAGTCAGTATCTGGTGTGGCCACCAGAACAGCAAGGGGGAAGGACAAGTTCGGTATTTTCCTGACCTTGAAATTCATTTTTCTTGTCCGTGTGGTAATGTGGTGCACGACACAGTGTGCAGGTGGGAGGGGAGACGCCAACATGTGGGAGATTCATTCAAATGAGGCAGCACAAAGCTGCCAGCAGTTATTATTTTGGGAGAAAATGTGTGTTATACACTGGGCTGTGTCTGTTTGTGGAGCAAAGTCACTCCGCTGCCACATTTTATAAACGAGGGCAAACTAAGACTGGAAACAAGTCGGAAGCAGTAACAGAATAATTCTTCAAATATTAAAAAAATGAATAAATAAAACTCTTCAACCAGAAAATATGTTTAAATCAGCATGAATACATTTTTTTTTGGTAGATTTTGAATCCGTCTACACTGATCTATATATTAATCAGATGGATTCTTAAAGTTCAATGCAAGGTTCCATCTTTTATAACCCAAAAATCTGCATCTGCCTGCCCCCCCCTAGCATCTGTCCCCAACCAATTAAATGATACCACCTTCTATAAGGAGCAGTTTGTCACTTGATCACTTTGTTCTTCCTTGTGAGCTTCCACATGGCAGCTGTTAATTTTCCATCATCCTATAGCACCATCTCCAGACACTATTAGGTTCCAACTTCTCCTTAACACTTTTTAGACAACACCTTCACTTCAGCTCACACCATGACGTTCCTGGTCTCTTCTTATTGCATTTTCTAATACAAAGTGTTTACTCCAATTTATACCATCAGATTCGGGTTTCCTCTTACTGCATCTTTTAAACAAAGTGTAAAAGATTGTACATTTAAAACAGAGTATAAAACGTGATATTCGGTTATATTTTGGTTCCTTTATTTCATGCTTATTGATAGGTTACATACTTGATCAACACTCCTGTCATACTAACCATCGTGTATCAATTCCTACTACATCTTAATCAATACATTATAGTCACATAATGTGATATTCTAGAGCTATGATACCTGTGATATGGCTGGCTGATCTATTACATTACTCACAAAAAGTTAGGGATATTCGGCTTTCAGGTGAAATTTCAGGATGAACCTTAAATGCATTCTAACCTTTCCAGGTGAACTTAATGTGACCTTCTCTAAACCTTTGAATGCACATGTCCAACTGTTCAGTGTTTCAGTACTTTTTGCCCAAGTTGCTGTTCTCTAACAAGAAGCTTAACAGCAACATTCACAACAGGTTTAATCCATGAATCCACCAATACATTTCCTGCTTCAGTTAGAATTGGTATTTAAACAGTCCTCCTCATCGTGCTGTTCACATTCTGACATCATGAGACCAAGACGACACCTAACAGTTGATCAGCAGCACCTCAACACTGGAGGCTTCAAACAGGAAGTCCTCAGACGGAGGTGTTCACTGAGCTTAGAGGGTCACAGAGTGTCATCAGGAGGTTGTAACAGTGATACAGAGAGACTGGAAGAGTCACAGAAAGGAGAGGAGTGGACGTCCTTTGGCCACATCCCAATTTATTGAGACACTGAAAATGTTTTGTTGTGGTATACCTACCACTGTTGTTAGATTTTCTTTCAATAAATTGTTTAAGATGAATAAAATTACCATTGCATGCTGATACTTAAATGCCCTACTTTCATGATATAATATCACTGTAGCATTCACTTTTTACATTTTCCATATATTTCACCTGAAAGTCGAATATCCCTAACTTTTTGTGAGTAGTGTATGTAGTCCAAGACCTAGCAGTTTGCACTTGTGCTGCTAAAAGAGGCTAGTCATCTGTAGTCGTCTAATTCTTTGTTAATATTCCACTATTCATATAAAATGAAAGAAGGTAGTCACTAGAAGGTCTAAAACAGTTTGTGAGTTTCACACATTCTGTGTTACTGAGATGTTTCTCACTCTAAGATGGAACTACTTCCACTGAATACAGCAGTGTGCCATTGAGGACTGGGTGGAGCATATATTAAAGTAATAGGCTGCATGAAACACCCCCACCTTTGACTTTTGACCTCTAGTAAATCCTCAACACTGCTAAGCCACCACATCTTCTGAAAAGCACACAGTGGCTTCGGTATACAGTTAACAGATCATAGCATGACTCACTCCAAGCCCATACATCAAATGATCTGGCCGATGGGCTTTCTCTCTCTTTCCCTTTAGCATGGATTAACAACAAGCTTAATGTGTTATTTTACTGGGGATTAAGAGCAATAATACACCCCACACGTTAGCCACACTCACCCCCTTCTGTCCACTCAAGGACATGCAGCATCTGATCCAGATCGTTTTGAACGCGTATGTGCACGGCCATGTACCATATGTAACAGTCTCATCAGACGTATTACGGACTAAAAGTCAGGATTTCTTAGACTCCACCATGTTGATTTGGACTATTTTTGACATATATGTGAATCATGAGAGTTCCACAAAGATGGAAGTACGACACCATATTACTTGAGAGCCCCTTTAAGCCCACTCTAGGCCTAAGGTGGGCTGAGAGGATGGAGATATTCATCATCACTGTCTAGGAATGGGATCAGATTTTATTGATGCCGATTCCATCAGCGATTTTGCTAATCAAGTCAATTCTTTATCAATTCCCTTATTGATTCCTGATCAGTTTTCTGGAAAAGTAGGCCTACGCAGGTTTTTTTAGCATCAAGAAAACTCATTTCATCTCTTGAGTTTGAACAGTGTCTATCATCATCTAAAATGAATGAAATGATAAAATGTTTGTACAGGATTTGTTTTCATTTAGATCTCTGAAGCCAGAAAATGCTGCTAATGTTATTATAAGAAGATATCTCCCCTTGGTGACACTCTGAAGTTTAAGCCCAAGCTCTCTCCCCCCCCCCCCCCCCAAATAACTGCAGAACTCTCTCTCCTCCCACGATCCATTACTCACTCAAAATACACTGCCTTATTAACAACCTACAGGAACTTACTTGAAACTATAATTTACAGACATTTCAACCAGCATTGTTGTCGTCTTTCTTTATTCTTCCTTTAAATACTTATCTAAACTTGTCCCAGTGAGTTCTTCTCAGTTATAACTTTGATGAATAGGACTTTATCGTGTGCGTGTGTGTGTGTGTGTGTGTGTGTGTGTGTGTGTGTGTGTGTCCCATCTGCTCTTTGTGCTCTGAATACGTTGAGACACGAGGAGCATTTTCAGTTTTCAGCCTCTGTCAGTCTGATGTCGCTAAACCAGTAGCTTACTGATGTGTTTTGGTGGGAAAACTATGTTGAAGTATTATTCACTATAAAAAGCTAAGGGTTTAAACACATCTGGAGGGGGCAGCCCTTTGTAGGGAAACGGAGTGGAATACGAGACTCTTTATACTAATGCTAGCGTAATGCTTTATACTAGAGCTGCCTATCCTCTGCTGGGACTTTGTGCCAGTACCCAAGCTATTTTTAGTCCCATTTCCACTGTGACCTCCTGTTGTGCTCTGTCTTTTCTCCGAAGCAACAATCGCTCTAACAGGCGAGAGGCGACCTCACTTAGCGGTGACTTAATCTTCTGCTCCTAACGAGGTCCAACTTCAGAGAGAGAAGAGTCAGAAAAAGAGATATTCCTTGCCCACCCGATTTCAGAGATGTGGGTTTGTCTTTGTATCCAGATATCATGATGAAAGTTAGGTCAAGTTTTGAGCAGATCCTACCAGTTTCACTTGATTGCTCAAAGGAGATACAAGGGGGCAGGCACTTCTACGCATATCAACAAAGGCCTTGCCTTGAGCTACTTTCTGAACTCTTCTGAAGACATGCAACTTGAAACCAAGTCCATGAAACAGCTTGTGAACTTGCACTCCTTAGACAGACACACAAAGCGTCACCAGTGGGATATTTCAAAAGCTTTATAAATTGGAGAACAACTCCTTAATGCTTGAGCATCTGCCACACTGAGAAATTCATTTTAAAAACCAAGAACAGGAGATTAGTGACACCGTCAATCTGAAAAAAAGCTTTAGATCTAGTATTTCTCATGATCACGTAGAACAAAAAACAAGCCTGCTAATTGCACTCACAACCTGGTGACGAGGAGGATTAATGTGGACGGTCTAGGCCAGAGATGCTTCACGCTTTGAGATGATTCCAAGGAAAGGGATGGGTACTTTAAATTGGTATAACATCAAAGAGCCTTACATATCAGAGGCTGTGGACACCAAAGACCAATCAGTTATGAGACATGAGGGCAGACAGAAGTGCTGACATGCAAGTCGTTTTTCATCACCCAAATACTTGCCTGTTTCCTCCATCCCTGTCTTCATGCAGGTCCAGACATCACATCCAATACAGGGTTAAAGGAGCACTCAACCAGTTTTTGTAGAGAAAGGTCCATTTACTTGTCATTAGGAGGATTACCCACTTCCCCAAACCCTACTCAGTGAGCATAATGACTTCTGCGGCATTGGAGGAAATTTGTCAGGTCTGACAAAATGTTATCACATAATTTATTGTGTAATCAAATTAAAATAAAGTGTGTTTTTTTTGTTGATGTAGTCTGTGTTTTCTATTACGTGGGTAATAAGAGAATTGTACTTAATTATATGAAGATAGTACAGAAAATGAAAATATAATTAAAAAAAAATGAATAACAAGTTTGTAAGTTGTGATGTTGAAATAAATGAACATCATCAAAATAAAATAACAACACATTCAGAGTCATAACCACTTTTTCTGGTGTCACTGCTGCTTCCGACGTGCACCCATCCATCCATTATCTATACCATCCATCCATTATCTATACCGCTTATCCCTGACTTTGGGCGAGAGGTGGGGTACACCCTTGACTGGTCGCCAGCCAATCACAGGGCCAGCACACAGAGACAGACAACCACTCAAGCTCTCAAGCTCTTTGTACTGTGGCAGGAAGCTGGAGTACCTGGAGAAAACCCACGCAAGCACGGGGAGAACATGCAAACTCCACACAGAAAGATCCCGTGTTCAAAGCTGAATTTGAACCTGGAACCTTCTTGCTGTGAGGCAAGTGCTGCGCTCCTTCATGCATGTGCTTATAAAATTGATGTTTTAAAGAAAAATTTCTCAGTAATGTAGCACAGCGTTAACAGTGTCACTTGTAACATTCTCTCTCAGCCCTGGAATTCAAGGCATTTTCTGATGTCCTTTTATATGAAATCCTCTCTAAAAAGTAGACCTTGAACCTGTGTCAGTGTGTGTTTGTCATGAATAAATGCCTGCATACATACAAAATGAATCCATAAAAATGTCGGGAACATACCTCCAAATGCAGGCCTCATGGTGAAGTCATGATCATCTACTTTGAGCAGATGCTCTGTCTTCATTTTGCGAGACTTGGTCACATCTGGAGGTTTCTTCGCCAAGGAGCTGGGGGAAGATGACATTCACAGTCAGAGGGTATTGAACTGAAAGACTAGGATTGGATGGTGGTTTGGAAGAGATAAAAAGCACTGCGCCAACACTGGAGAATACTGTTTCAATCTGCTGTGACAATGGAGAACAAGCACTGCAAATAGATCCTTTTTGCAACCTATTTTTTTCTCCTACTCAAGTGTTCTAGTGTATTATAGACCAGAGTCAAAGTGTGCATTCCAAACTCCCAAAAGACCACACATAAGATGTCAGCAGCTGAGAACTTACAATGAAATAAATCATGATATTAAGGTAGACAAAATGAAAATGTATCTCAGATCAACCTTGTAATTGAAGCAGCGCCTTCAGAGAATGTATGTGTCCTTGGTTGAATTGAATGTCATGCTGTGATAATTATCATTGGTATGGTGTTGATCTAATACTGATCATGGTGGAGCTGTTTAGAACACATGCTGTGTTAAACCGACAAATGTTTTCCATTTCCTTTTCCAGTGAGCAGAATAGAGGAGGTAAATGTATTGCCCTTTCTGCCCTCGTGTCCATTTGGCATTTCATGTATATTGGAATGCAGCGTGTTTTCTGCATCAGACTCTGACATCTAGAATAGTGAGAACGACTTAACATCAGGTTTTATGGTTCGGGTTCCTCCGGTCCAAACAAATGTGAGTGAGTGAGTCACTGCTACATGCTCTGCTTGCTTAACAAGTGTGTTTTTGATTTGCATCTTTTCAAAGTAAAAGTAAAACATGTTCAGTGACAACAAATCTGAATTATTTTCCTCTGATGTTATCCAAGTACAATATATGTTTGTAGTGACTACAGAATGTATTAATTTTTTTTTTAGATTATGCCATGGCAGCATTTGGCCAAAGTACGGAAAGGACTGTGTGTCCACAGTGACTTGGAGCATCAGACACAATGTGTTACACCTTTCCCCTACCTTAGCTAAAGTGCACTGGGTGCCTACACCTAACCCTGAAGACCTCCATGTTTTCTGACTTTTGGGAGGGCTGTGATTCTCCAAGTACTATCACAAATCCCCGGAAACCAACAAATAGCAGCAGAATAGGTTGTGAGGCACTGGCTTTCAAAAAAAGGACGGTGTTTTTTGTCAGTGACCATTACGATTTACAACGAAACGATATTTCCTATAAAAACCCTACTTGCTGAAGGATTTAGGGGAAAGATTGTAGTTGTAGCTAAAGGTGGTCATTGTTGGGACAAACCAAAGCTAACTGTTGGGGAGGAAGAACAACGTTATAGTAAGAGCATTACCTCCAAGGGTTTGAGGCTCATCACCACTCTACTACTTCCGGCTTTGCTGCTGACATCAGTCATTATTCACACTGCCACTAGAGGTCTTTATAACATAAACGCTGGTTGTTTTAGGCATTTGAGCAAATGACAGATATCCTTTTGAAGAGAAGTGTCCTTCTGAACTCCTACCGATGAGCAGCTCAGTGCCTTGCAGACAGCTTCACCACCTTCAGTGTATGAATGTGTGTGGGTGAGTGTTTGGTAGAGCACTTTGCAGTAATTTAACAGCAGTCCATTTCTTATTAGAAAATACAGCTCTAATTTGTATCATTTCAACCTTTTTTTTTATGATTTCCACTCCTTTTTTATGATAAGTTGATCAATAAATGTCTTAATATTCATTATTATCCAGTGAAATGCAGAGATCCACTTCTGGCCACACCTCATTTATGCAGAGCTCTAAGTTCAGACTCCAACTGTCACGTTTCATCACACCAGTAAATACAATTATTACTTTATGACTAAAATAATACTGAGAAAATTAAAACAAGTTGGAGAGAAAGTTGTATTTCAAACAGACTCCACGGCTTATAGAATTTAGATAAAGCATACATTCCATCTTTTTCCATGGATTTTTAAAAATGTTTTACATAACTAAACAACATAACAGGAGATCCACTTCTCTCAATCATCTTAGAGCCATTATTCCAAAGCCCCCAGCCATACAATGTCCACATGAACCGACAGACTGTGACAATGACAGTTCCGTTGAAAGTATTCTACAGGATATCTGAGATTTTCTGGCATAAATGTGCATATCTTGCTCCCCTCCACCACCCCCCCTCTCCTCAGTATTTCCACTTACGTGCCATGCTTTTGGGTCTCCACAGTACCGGTCCATCTCCGCACCCGGTGGCCGTGCTTACGGCATTCACCGGTAACGACCAGACACAGAAGTAAAATCAGAGGTTTGGTCATATAAGGCATCCTGAAGGCGCAAATCCACAGGTGAGTCTCTTGAAAGCTCCTTTCAGTCGGTTCATTCCAGCAGGGCTCAGCCGGCAGCGCATGGTGCTCAGCAGAGGAGGGATGCGTCCTCGGTCATGGCATCGGGCTGCAGGAGAGGGACGTGTCTGTGCGCAAGCCTGTAGTGTACACTGGCTGATCACACCAGGGAGGGAGGGAGGGAGGGAGGAAGAGGGGAGAGAGAGAGAGAGAGGATAGAGTGAGAGGCTGAACATCTGTAGCTACAAACCCTGAAAGGGAAAACACACACACGCGCCCGCGCGCGCGGATTATTTTCAGCCTCGCATGACACAACAAGAGAGGCAGATTATTCCTCCCTCTTGTAAATAAAAAGCTCCATCATAGGAATCACGTTTCACTAACCACTGCCTATACCCACCGCTCAGGTCACCGAGGTCTCAGGTTGTAGTCTGTTTAATAGAACTTCACTGTGATGAGGCAAAGATGCTGGACATCACCAAGATGGAGAGAGAGAGAGAGAGAGAGAGAGAGAGAGAAGGAGGGAGAGATCTTGTTTTTACTACGAAAACTGAACCCCACACAGTTCTTCTTTCATTCTGTCAGCAGGCTATTTGAAAAAAAACTGAAGGCCACATGTGTAAAGTTGGACTGTTATTGGACTAAAGTCATTATTTTACTTCATTAGTTAGTTCATCTTCAACTTCAGCATCACATTATCATGTTATTATCTATCAGAAGACAGAAGAGGAGCAAATGGCTGGTAGAGGTCGACTTCACGCCACCCGTTGACTGATGTGATGTTCCATATGTTCTTGGTTGTTGACATGTTTGACTCAAAATAGACCTGTTTTTCCTCAAAATTATACTTTTTTTACTCTTGTGATTTAAAAAAATGGACGGATGGAATATTGCGAGTTTTATGGTCAAATTTATTGTCATAACATTACAACTTTATTCTTGAAATCTAAAACCCCTCCCACACACATACATACACACTCTTACACACACACACAGCACTTATTGTGGCCCTATAATCCGTAGTACACTGTTGACCATAAAGTTGGAATAAAATGTTTTTTTACCTCACATGACAATGTGATTCATTCTTGATAAATAAAGTGTATGTCTTTATTGATCAAACTCTTCCAAACATATCACAGTGAAACTTAAACCACTATGAACCTTTGCAAACTGTGGATTCAGGCTTTGACAACATTGGGGGTATTGAACAATTATTCCAACTTTATGGGCAACAGTGTGTGTAAGCAATAAGAAGTAAGAGCTAAGACACCAAGTAGAGAGCAACAAGAGCTTTCCAGTTCCAATAAGGACTTCTCATGTGACTGTCACAGCACACCACATCGCTCCCGGCCAGCGAGGAGATCAAGAGGTGCAGAGAGTGGAGTCCTTTGCCCCTAAATGACAATCGCTGCTGTCGTCTACTGCAAAAAAGTACCTCTGTGTACCCGTCATGGCACTTTGAAAAATATTTAAATGTGTAGCCTAGAGCTTCCTAAAGCTACTAGTTTACAGTCTGACACTTATTACGTCCTGTTTTCAGTGATATCATGTTTCATTGAAGTTACTGTCATGACACTCCACCTCTACTCGAGTCCACATGACTCGGCTGCAGCACGTGTTACATTAATGAGAAATCTTTGAAATGCTGTTTTATGTAACTACTATTATTTTACCATAACACAGCATGGTTATTGCTCTACCACCGGAACACATGAAAATCTGACCAAAATTAGTTTTAAAATCTTTTTCATATTGTCTCTAATATGTGTCATTAGTAAACACTGACTAATACGCTGTGTTTTCAGTGTTAAGTGAAAACTTTAAGTGATAAGTTTTGCAAAGTTTATGAATTGCAATCTACTGAAAGGGTTAGAGCCTTCATATTTTATATATATTGAATCGTATTGTTCTGTATTAAAAGGTATTGTCCGTGAATTGTATGTAGCAACATTTCTGGGGGGCACATGCCCCCAAACCTTACTTGCAGGCATCGTTTTTGGACTTCAGTATTTGTACAACTTTGCATGCAGTGGTCCTTGATGCACAAATGCAAAGTCGATGGGCAGTGTTTCCCAGATGTCCAACTTTTAATGTGAAGATGACCATTTTATCATCATCATCCTGTTGCTGCTGCTTACATTCCCCTAGATGCAAATTCCAAAAATACACATTGTAATTACTTCCTGGGTATATTTGGGTGCTGTAAATAAATATGTATGTGTGTATTTTGTGTATTTCCCGTACAACACAAACTCACATATGGCGGCACAGCAGAAGCTCCACCTGCAGCACTGTCTGCAGCTGCTTCCCAACATCGATGACTCACTTAACAATCACTGAGTCAACATCCGATTTCCTACATCACCCACTCAGCTAGCACCCACTGTGCAGCCTCACTGAAATACAGCTTATCCTGGATTTCCCTGCCAGTCACTAGGCGCTGCTTCCCCTCAATCAGCCACGGCATGATCTGGCTTGTCGCCAACACTACGATGGGATAGAATGAATTATGTAAAAACTTTGGTCTGGCATCTTCATATTAAAAAGGGATGAACCCTTCTGGTTAATTTAGCTGCCAAGCTCCCAGTGCCTACTGCAGCTATTCTCATACGGTTAATAGATTTAGTTCTGGGTTACTGTGGAGCTGGACAAAATGTCTGTGCAGGGAGGACTGCACATTTTACAAACAGTTACATTAACTAACAGTCATTCATATTAGACAGAATATGTTACAGTCTTTGACACACAGTGTGTCATCCAACCTTTAATGAAAAAACTAAGCCACAGTCTGATGTCACTCAACTTCTAAAATCCCAATATCTGAAAAATATGACTCTTTCCATAGAACGCTCTGGAAAAAGTAGTCTTCTCACAATTTGTCCCTTTTTTGGATCAACACAACATTTTGGACAAATCAGGTTTTAGGATGCACAACAGTGCTGAGTCAGCTCCTAAGGGTAATGAGTGACTACCTGCCATCTTCAGATTCTGGAAATCATGACATTTTCATTTTGATGGACCTCTTAGCTGCTTTTGATATCGTCAACCACTGCATACTCAAGCATGTAGTGGACATGCAGGGTACGCCTTCACACTGGTTTAATCATTTCTACAACAAAGCTCAGAATCAATGGTGGGCGGCTGTGGCTCAGAGGTAGAGTGGGTCATGTCCAAGTGTCCTTGGGCAAGACACTGAACCCCAACTTGCTCCTGGAGCAGCTTCAGTGTGTGAACTTAGACTCCTCCTGAATGAATGATGTGCGAGTGGGTGAATGAGGAAGTGATGGAAAAGCGCTTTGAGTAGTTGAAATATATGGAGACCATTTTACATTGCTATTTGTGATGCTAAATTGGATGTTATTCCATTTGTGATGCTAAATTGGATGTTATTCCATTAACTGAGAGTCTTTGGCTGCTCTCAGTTGACTAAAATAATGTACTATTGTGAATGCAGTTCAAAATAAATAGTGACAAAGTTTCATGCCATGGACAGTCTAATTTAAATGCATCACTTTGACATCCTTCAAAGAGGTTCACTGTAGCAATAATCTTCTACTAATTTATGTGCTCAAATTATAAAGAATAAAAATCTTTGTACACTAAGTTACAAAGCCTGTCCGGCATGTTCAGGATGATAGCATTTCATTAAGGCATTATACGTTTCAGGTAACCAATGTGTTTCAGAACCCCAAGAGGCAAAAAATAAGACACTATAAACACATTATTTTGATTTTATATTCAGTCAGACACTTTCATTTTGCAAGAGCATTGACAGAATATAAGACAACAGGCCCCTGGGTTCAGTAATGTAAATACCCTCCCCTCAACTCCCTCCCCACCCCTATCCCAGAGACCTGGGAGAACACCCACAGTACGGGGCCCACGGTGTCCCCACTGGGAGAACAATGTTTTTCTGAACTATGTTGTTGTTATGGACAAAACTAGAAGTGTAAAATTTTAAATTTTGTGTGTGTGTGTGTGCACGCGTACACACAGTATGCTGTGTATGTATGTGTGCGTATGTAAAGCTTTGTTCTGTGATAAACTTTACATACTTATTCATTTAGTGTTACTGTGGTGCAAGTGTCATCTGGATGCCAATGAAAAATGAAACATCTAGTTCCAAGTTTTGTCACATGGTAAAGTCCAAGGCCATCCACATTCTTACATTCCGTCGCTTTGGCATGTCAAGAACAAAAAGCCTTGTTAAAGTCTGGTTTATTATTGACGATGCTTACAGGCCGCTGTGAGCTCTACCGAAAATATTTTCTTTTCATAAATGCTGTTTTAAAACTGCAACTTTGGGTTCTCACTTGAGCAGTTTCTCTGTCTCTGTGTATAAGAGAACTATTCACTTGTTTCACTCAGTTATTTCTGGATCTTCTTGTTCCATTATTCCATTCAGATGTTCCACTGCCAGGACTCTATTATTGTATGTGCTGGTTCACTGTCATGGTATCCTGGCCCACCTAAATGGAGCAGAGGCATAATGGTATTAGTTGCAGTTGTACAGCGTGTCCATCAGTGAAAATGTTCTGTGCATCCCATTAGCTTCTTTGTACATGTATCAGCGGACATGTTTCCTGATGCAGCTGACTCCACGGGTGTCTACTTACTTCCAACAATCCTGTTTTGTCCTCTCAGCTCAGGGATGGTGGAGAATCGCCAGAAATGAGTTGAACCACTTCCATCAGCTGCCCTTTTGCAGAGAATAGTGGTGTTAATGCAATGTTGTTTGGCAGCCAAGAACAAAATCCCCCAAATGAGATACATATTGTCTCTTGTAGTGAGTTCAGTATGAAAAAAGGACTAAATACATGGCTAATCGGACCCTGACAGAAGCCGCCCACATTGAGCCTGGTTCGGTTCCAGGTTTCTTCCTGTTAAAGGGGAGTTCTTCCTGCCACTGTTGCTCAATATAATATCTGATGCTGCTCATGTGGGGATTCTTGAATCCTTAATGTTGAATTCCTGAATCGTTGGGTCTCTCTCTAATTAAAGAGTTTGGTCTAGACCTGCTCTTTATGGAAAGAGTCTTGAGATAACGCTGTTGTGAATTGGCGCTCTATAAATAAAGACTGATTGATTGATTGATTGTTAATCCGATCAACATTAGATAATGTGCAGGTGATGTTATCCTATTTAACAAGAACGATAAAACCATGTGTCACAGATTCTAATATTCTCAGCTTTAACACTGAACATAAAAACCTGGAACTAAAGTCAGACTTCTTCATGCTCAGGATGAGAAGGTGACAGTTTGGTGACACACACAACATCACCATATACAATATTACTTGACTAATGTTTTTAATGGTAGTATTAAATGAGATCCTCCTACTCTTAGTTTTATTACACTATGCTAATTTAAAACAGTATGGTTTGTTACAAATTTCTTCAAAAAACACTTGAAAGTTAGTTTTGCCCCATTTAAGACTTAAATGTTACACTTGCTTTGTGGCTTTTCTTACAAACTTTCAGCTCCCATCAGGTCCTCCGGCAACTCTCTGTCAGGTATATGGGGATTTCCTCAGCTCAGAACATTTGATTCTTCTTTCCTCTATGCCCACGAAGGTTTGCTGTTGTACCTTTTAAACGTGTGTATGATGCTGACAATTCTGTCTCTTACAAAGTATTTTGGAAGTCTTCTTATAACCATTGCCGTCTTGGTGTGATGAAATAATTTCTCCTCTTAGCTTTTGAGACATTTCATTTTATTCGCCATGTTTACTACTCAGCTGTATCTGTATAACAGCTTAATCTTGTTTGGCAATGATTTGGTAGCCTCACATGCAAGTAAGTGATAGTAAAACAGCTATATTAAATAGAGTTAATAATAGTGATATGGTTCTATTACAAAACTCGAATACCATCATGTCTCACCAGACTCACATGCAGCGAAGACTCTGACTCTATATGTCCTCGTTACCGTCCAAGCCTTAAACCAGACAAGAGTGTTTGAAATGACTGGAAAAGTCTGCAAAGTCCCAGATTAAGTTAGATGGCATCATTTGCTTTGCCCATTGTCAGCGTTTTTAAAATTCTGGCTGTCTACAATATCTGTATGTGAGCTGTGATATATTTAAAGTCCAATTGAAATAACATTTTGTCATTTTTTATTATTAAAAGGAGATTTTCCTTTTACCCTCAGAGGCTGAAGTCATGTGTCTGTGCGTATGTTTGATTGACAGCAGCTGGAGGGGCGTATTGCTGTCTGGGTTTGATTGACAGCAGCTGGCAGGTCCCAGCAGGGGGATCCATGGCGAAGTAAACAAACTTGCGCTGTATCTTACAAGTCTGCATGGGCAGACAACGGATTATTGTTATTTCTGAAGAGAAAGAGCCCCAGCACCACCCAAAGGGACCAAAGTGACATTTATAGGTATATTTACATACTGTTTCATGTCCTGCATGTGAGCAGCTGATGTAACCTACAATCTGATGTTAGCAGGGCACTTTTCCCCACGAATGTTTGTGTGGTGGCTCATTCGACAAGCTGTGATGCAGGACGAGATGTGTGTTCGTGTTTGTAAGTTAGAGAAGAGCTTTTAGCAGGAAAGCTGCTATTGTCTGTTACCACTTTATGCAAATATGTTTGAAATGAAGTGATTTCATTGGCGAAGATGGTTGCAAAGATTGTGGTTACAGTTAATAAAAATGCAACATTCATCTGTCAGCTGGAGCTCAGTTCAAAGCAGAATTTATATAAAGTGCCATATGTGCTGTCCATAGGTGTTACACTGCATTAGAATTATATAATATAATGGAACAGAGAGGATACATTAACAGCTACTACTCACAGTCTGCTGTCAAACACTTAACCTATATGCTTAATGTGTTGCTGCGGTACACATTAAGCATGATCAAGCTGAAACGATTACTTTTGCCTTCAATGCAAATGAAGGCTATCAGGCAAGTCTATCTTGTGTATATAATACTGTAAAGAAATCAAAGAGCAGTACAGGGAAACAGAAGGAACAGATTAAACACTTTAAATATAAAGAGCTGAATATATCAAAAGCATGAAAGTACATGTCAGGTATGAGCTGGAGCTAGATAGTGCTTTAGGTGAAAGCTTGGCTGCAGCATTGTGCACAAACTGCAGAAATATCTGCCAAATAAGATATTCTAATAATATTCTTGGGAATAGCCTTTAGTGTTCCCAAGTGCTCTCCTCCATCAGCAAGCGGTCAGAACACTGGGATGCACACACAAGACTTTTAAAGAGAGGAAAACGTGGTGACTGGATCGATGCATCATTCAATCAATCTTTATTTATATAGCATCAAATCATAACAGCGTTATCTCAAGATGCTTTCCATGAAGAGCAGGTCAAGACTAAAGTCTTTAATTAGAGAGAGACCCAACGATTCAGGAATTCAACATGAAGGATTCAAGAATCCCCACATGAGCATCTCCCCATCTCCATTATATGTGCCATTAATGAATTATTTCATTCATGATATATGTTGTGCCCTGGATTTTCATGGGTTTCTAAAAGTTTGATGATCTTTGGATTACATCTCTGTTTTCTGCCAATGATAGCTTCATGTGAAGTCATTGAGATTAAATACAGCACCTCCAAGTCTTATGCCGTGATACTCAGTGAGAAAATGGCCCAATGCTCCCCCACTAGTAAATGCAGGACAAGTCAACAACTTTCCCATTCAGTATAATATAGCTTTAGCTACTTGTACCGGGACTTTAAAGCTGATGTAATTTTGGGAAATAAACTCCTTTCAGTGTGCCAGTATAGCGCTTTTAAGCGGGAGACTCCAGCCAGGTGCTGGTCTGACCCTTCTGACCCGAAGACACTTCAACATGTGGACTGGAGGAGCCAAACCTGTGATTAGTGGATGACCCACTTTACTGAACCATCCATCCATCCATTATCTTCTGCTTATCCGGGGTTGGGTCACAGTGGCAACAGGTCAAGGCACTCCAGACGCCCTTCTCCCGAGCAACGCTTTCCTGCTCCTCCTGGGGGATCCCGAGGTGTTACCAGGCCAGGTGAGAGATGTAATCCCTCCCGCGGGTTCTGGGTCTGCCCCAGGGTCTCCTCCCAAAGGGACATGCCCAGAACACCTCCAAAGGGAGGTGCCCAGGAGGCATCCTGACCAGATGCCCGAACCACTTCAACTGGCTCCTTTCTATGTGAAGGAGCAGCTGCTCTACTCCGAGCCCCTCCCAGATGTCCAAGCTCCTCACCCTGTCTCTAAGGCTGAGCCCAGACACCCTACGGAGGAACTTCATTTCAGCCGCTTGTATACGCAATCCCATTCTTTCGGTCATTACCCAGAGCTCATGACCATAGGTGAGGGTTGGAAAGTAGATCGACTGGTAAATCAAGAGCTCCGCCTTCCAGCTCAGCTGCCTCTCCACCACAATGAACGAAGGCTCTAGAACACTGCCAATACTTGCAGTTGAAAATTAAGTATTGCTGCATTTCACTACAAAGACTTTCCTCAAACACCTGACAAAGTCTGTCTGACAAAGGTCTTTGAAGACCGATGACTTTTCTCATGAATTATAGACATTGTGTGTAAGACAAAATACACTGAGACGCAAAAAACAATAACAGCAAGAACACAGCTAACTGGAAACATGACCAAGAGAGTATGATCCATGTGTCTTTCATCAGGCCTCATGTTTGCAGTCCTCTTGACTTCTTCACCATCAATGCATCAAATAGCTTGACAACTATACACTTTGTTCAGAATTCTAATAAAATAGAAAAGAAAGATGCAGCAGATAACTGATACAGGTGATGATATAATAATACAGTCTGTTTGTATTGTAGAGAAGAGAGACATACCAAAGACAGACAATAGAATAGAATAGAATGCCTTCATCAGCATTCAACAGCATTTATCATGAATACGATATGTAACAATATCACCTCTGGATGAGACAATATCTAGTTGCCATAGTGATTTACCGTGACAGCAGTAGTAGCGTGACGATTAGTAAGAAATGACTGTCCTAAGGCTGTCTCCACTGAGATTAAAAATCTTTTCATTATGCTTTTCATTTTATCTCAGTAAAAGAGTCACTTAACTGAAAAACAAAGCTGATCTAGTATGCACTTTATCTCCCATATGTTCTTAAACTGCAGTCAACCTCAACTTCACTTGGATGGCATTTCTGAGAGCTTAATTAGTTGAACTTTATCTGCAGTAATAGAGCTACTTATCGTTGTGTGTGTAAAACATGAATTTTAAAACAGAAACATACTCATAAGATTTAGAGACAGATACTTTTCAGGCTTATATGTTCCCTTCTATAATTTACATTAAAATAAAGGACTACAACCACATTTTAAGATGTAAAGCAAATACTAAAATATTTTTCTGGATCTGTAGGTACATTGAAAAAAGGAATGAAATATGAAGTTTAGAACATGATTTGCCAGTGACTTCCTGCTCAGCATGGCCTCATCTCAGTCTACATTGAAACACAATCCCCTGTTTATTGGTATATGTCGGCTAAAATGAATCACTTTGATTTCATAACTTTAATCAATCTTTATTTATATAGCGGCAATTCATAACAGCGTTATCTCAAGACTCTTTCCATGAAGAGCAGGTCTAGACCAAACTCTTTAATGAAGAGAGAGACCCAACGATTCAGGAATTCAAACTGTACACCAAAAGGAACTTTCGCTGTGAAATAGCAAGTTTCAAACCTCAATTTGTTAAAGTTTAGGCTTTTGTCACTCACTCAGGTAACTGAACTAATGCAACAGCAGAAGGACATGCTCTTGGCTGTACTGCAACAACAGCAGGAACATTTTAAAAGGATTCGTACAAATCATTAAGGACTCTACAAACTCCAGATTGGAGGCAATAACAAGGGACTTACAAGAAATCAAAACCAGCCTGCAGTTCACACAAAAGGAAGTGGACGATTTGAAAGCCGAAAACATCAAACAAGGTGAACGCTGCAACACAATGCAATCGGATATTTTCAAAGTCTGTGACAGTTTGCTTACTATCACAGACAAGATGGAGTATCTGGAGGGGCAGACCAGGCGCAACAACCTGGTAGTCGACGGGATAGTCGAGTCACCGGGAGAAACCTGGGACGAGACAGAGGATAGTGGTGAAACTTCTGAGGTACAAGGACAGAGAAGCCATACTTCAACACACCAAGTCTCTCGAAGGATCAAAAATACACATCAATGAGGATTTCACAGACGCTGTCAGGCGAAAGAGGAAAGAACTGATGCCGGAACTGAGAGCTGCGAGAGGGATATCTATGACACGACAAACTGATTATTTATCCATGTACCAGCACACCAAAATATCCATGAGACAGCTTATCGACAACAAGTATGCTGAACCACAAGACTCCCATATGACTACAAACACAATTCACACTCATTCTGAAGTGAATCACTTACTAACTAGGATCGCTGAACTAGATCGTCTCGAATTATCTACTTATCAAAACACTAAACACGAGCCACAGGACACTGAAAATGACATTGATACAGAAAAACAACTTCTTTTTAAACATCGGCAATGACTGCCATTATTATACGGACCAACAGTACAGCGGCACCTTCAAAACTGAAAATAAAATTTCTATAATCCACTTCAACAGCAGAAGCTTACATTCAGGATTACTTAAGTCAGTTCACACAGCCTTTCAGCATAATTGCAATATCTGAAACTTCAATCAACGTTGTAAGGGGCATGGATTTTGAACTTGAACTGATTTGTATGAATAGAAATAATAAAAAGGGTGGTGGTGTAGCTCTGTATGTGGACTATGGATTATAATTATAAGGTGGTGGAAGAAATGTTAACTGTGGTAGATGATGTACTTGAATGTCTTACAATATGTATGGTAAAAAGAAAAATGTCATTGTGAGTTGTATATATAGAACACCAGGGTCTAATATAGACACACTTAAAGACTGGATGGAGGAACATATCACAAAAATAAAACATAAAATCGTGTGGCGACTTCAATATTGATCTAAATCCAAGTAATCATAAAATGACAGAGGAATTAATCAACACACTATAGTATTAGTCTATATCCCCAAATCACCAGACCCAGCCGGATTATGTCCCATCGTGCAACATTAATTGATAATATTTTTAAAAATGATACAGACAACAATACAGTAGGAGGATTATTAGTAACCTACATCAGTGACCACCTTCTGGTTTTTATAGTTTATAACAGCAACTATGTGAAAAACAAGCAGGACAACATACCACAATACAGAAGAGTTAAATCAGAAGAGTCTATGGTTGCACTTAAACATGATTTATTAACACAAGACTGGGAATTAATATATAAAGAAAATGATATTGATAAAGCATATGATGAATTTTTAAGAATATTTAAAATATTAAACAATACAGAAGAAAACTAGGGCATAAAGATACTCAGTGGATGTCGAAGGCATTGCAAAATGCCTGCAAAAAGAAAAATACACTATACAGAGAATTCATAAAACATAGAACAAAAGAAGCAGAAAATAAATATAAGAAATATAAAAATGAGTTAACTAATATCATGAGAAATTGTAAGAATGAATGTTATAATAAACTACTGGAAAATAATAAACATAACTTTAAGAGTATATGGAATATATTAAACAGCATAATTAGAAATAACTCTAGACAGATTAACTACCCACAGTATTTCATAGAAAAAAATGATAAGATTATAAATAATATGGATGATGTGGTTAATAGATTTAATACATTTTTGTAAATATTGGACCAAACTTAGCAGAAAAGATCCCAGAACCAGCGATATCTAATGACCATCTTATAGAAATGAATTCAAAGCCAATGTTTCTTAAACCTGTTGAAGAAAAGGAGATTATAGATATTGTTAATAAATGCAAAAACAAAACATTCACTGATTATAATGAAATGGACATGCAAATAGTAAAAAAAGGTAATTGATGGGGTTTCCAAAACTCTAACGCACATCTTTAACTTATCATTACAGACTGGTCAATTTCCTGATAATATGAAAATAGCTAAAGTTATTCTGTTGTATAGAACTGGAGACAAACACCACTTCACAAATTACAGACCTGTTTCTTTTCTCCCACAATTCTCAAAAATTCTAGAAAAACTATTTAATAACAGATTAAACAATTTCATAGATAAACACAATTTACGTTCACTAGTTTTAACTGAACTCATTGAAGAAATCACAAATTCCATAGATAAAAAGAAATACGCAGTTAGGGTATTGATCTAAAAAAAAACATTCGATACAATAAATCATGAAATATTAATCAATAAATTGAAATTATATGGGATTAGGGAGTTGGCATTAGAGTGGATTAGAAGCTATTTAAAGAACAGGAAACAATTTGTGAAGATGGGAGAAAATGAGTCCCCCAGGGGTCAGTGTTGGGTCCTAAACTATTCATTATTTACATCGATGACATATGTAAAATATCACAAATATTGAAATTCGTCCTATTTGCTGATGGCACAAACATTTTTGGTTCAGGTGAGAATATACAGCAACTCTTAGACTTTATTACTTCAGAATTTGGCAAAATTGGTAAAAATTGGTTTGACAATAATAAGTTATCACTAAACTTGAGCAAAACAAAATTTATGGTATTTGGTAACAGTAAAACAAACAAACAAGCACAGGTACAGATAGAAGGTGTAAACATTGAAAGAGTACATGAAATTAAATTCCTTGGTGTGATAATAGATGATAGATGGACTTGCTGGAAATCTCATATTAGACATATCCACATTAAAGTATCTAGAGGCATTTCAGTTCTGGCCAAAGCAAAGCACTTCCTGGATAAGAAATCATGCCGCATCGTGTTCTGTTCTCTGGCTTTACCTTATTTAAGTTACTGTACAGAGGTGTGGGGATGTACATATAAAAGTTCACTGCAACCACTATTCATCCTGCAAAATAGAGCCATCAGAATAATTCATAATGTCATCACACACTAAGTCTAAAATAATCACATTTTTTGACATGGTGGAATTCCAAACAACACAATTCATGTATAAATTTAGGAATAATTTGTTAACAAGTAACTTTCAAGAGATGTTTTATGAAAGAGAGGGGTGTATAATTTTAGGGGTGCACTAAATTTTAAGATTCGCAGAGCTCGAACAACAATGAAAAGATTTTCTATATCAATCAGTCGAGTAAAACTATGGAATAGAATAGGTGCAGAAACAGACGCTCCATTGGATTGAGATCTGGGGAATTTGGAGGCCAAGTCAACACCTTAAACTCGTTGTTGTGCTCCTTAAACCATTCCTGAACCACTTTAGCTTTGTGGAAGGACGGATTATCCTGCTGAAAGAGGCCACAGCCATCAGGGAATACCGTTTCCATGAAAGGGTGTACATGGTCTGCAACAATGCTTAGGTAGGTGGTACGTGTCAAAGTAACATCCACATGGATAGCAGGACCCAAGGTTTCCCAGCAGAACATTGGCCAAAGCCGCACACTGCCTCCACCGGCTTGCCTTTTTCCCATAGTGCATCCTGGTGCCATGTGTTCCCCAGGTAAGCACTCGGCCATCCACGTAATGTAAAAAAATACGTGATTCATCAGACCAGACCACCTTCTTCCATTGCTCCGTGGTTCAGTTCTGATGCTCACGTGCCCATTGTTGGCGCTTTCAGCGGTGGACAGGGTTCAGCACGGGCACCCTGACTGGTCTATGGCTATGCAACCCCATACGCAACAAACTGCAATGCACTGTGTATTCTGACACCTTTCTGTCAGAACCAGCATTAACTTCTTCAGCAATTTGAGCTACAGCAGCTTGTCTGTTGGATTGGACCAAACGGGCCAGCCTTCGCTCCCCACGTGCATTGGCCGCCCATGACCCTGTCGTCGGTTCACCACTGTTCCTTCCTTGGACCACTTTTGATAGATACTGACCACTGCAGACCGGGAACACCCCACAAGAGCTGCAGTTTTGGAGATGCTCTGACCCAGTCGTCTAGCCATCACAATTTGGCCCTTGTTAAACTTTCTCAGATCCTTACGCTTGCCCATTTTTCCTGCTTCGAACACATCAACTTTGAGAACAAAATGTTCCCTTGTTGCCTAATATAGCTCACCCACTAACAGGTGCCATGATGAAAAGATAATCAGTGTTATTCACTTCAACTGTCAGTGGCCATAATGTTATGCTTGATCGGTGTATATGCAAATTGATATTTCTTTTTTTTTTTTAAATGTGTCAAAAGGTTCAATAAACACTCCAGTTTTAAAAAATGTAATTTTCTGGCAATTATTTCATGGTTCAGGCTTTACAATGTTAATATAGTCTTAGAAAAAAAAAAAGTTAGTTACCTCTAAGTTACCTTTAAACTGATTTTAGTTAACTCAGCTATGATTCATATTTTAGAATATAACATTGTGAACATGAGGTTAACTGAGTCCCTTGTAGTGATGAACCTACAGAACCTACTTTATGGAGCTCACAGTGAGTTTCACCTCACTCTGAAAATAAGCAACTGTTTGCTAAAACATTCAAAATATCAACTTAGGTGATGAAATGTCAGTGTTGTACTCATAAATTGTTGTGCAGCACTTAAGTGGCCAAAAATCATTTCTTGTTAGTTTAGATAATACTTAAAACTCATGTGTAATCAATACAAATTTCAATGAATTAGCCACATTGTAAATTATACGTTGATATACAGCATTAACCCAGAAGAACTCCTTTCATTAAGTAGAATTATGGGGGATATAAAATAGACTAAATGGACCACAAGGAGAACATTTCTAAACTTATTTTTGAGATACTAACCCTGCTGTCCAATATCTGAAATGGCAAATATATGTCACATTGGGCATTACTGGTATAATCATGTGTTTAGTTTAAAATAAATCAGCATGACGCTTTTTTTGCTTAATAAAAGAAATGTATCTCTTTATTTGCAAAATATATCAAAACCACAACTTAATATTTATTTTTAACCTGTTTTCAGATTTGTTTTACAAACAAAAATGTAACAGGATAAAAATAGGAACGTCTCATGTTGGAGGTCTTCCAAGCAAGTTACTAAAGGAGCTACAGAAAACGGAGCTACAGAAAACATGTACATAGTACAACAAAACAGTTGTCTACACTGATTGGAAACTGAATGAGAACATTTGTATTATCAAGAACAAGTTTGAACCACTGATATCTTTCGTTATGTCTGTGAAGACTTTTGGCATTTAGACCTAGGCTCAATGATAACATTTGAAGGAGTTTCATTCCTCGGTGAAGCAAAGATGCACATCGCACTTCTCGCAGAGGGTGGTGGTTGCGTTGACTTTGCAGAATTTGCAACGGCCACGTTTGTCACATTTCACAGGCCAGTGCGCAACCTGGTCAGTGGGAACATCATCTGGAACTCCAACACGAACTCTCTTTGGTGGAGGTGGAGGTGAGGAGTTGTTGGGAAGTGTTTTACAGCCCCTTTGTGAGTGCAAGAGAATCAGGCTAGTGGCAACCTCTGCCTGGAAGCTCCTTTGTTTCAGTGGCTTTTGGACACCAAGTAGTTTGCAGTCCAAGCGGTAGATCAACCATGCATTAACAACAGCTAACATGATGGTTTGCCAGAACAGGTAGATGTACCACCTCCGTGACCTCATGTGATACATACCTTGCAACACATGCCTCAAGGAGGTCTATCCCACCCATGAATGTGAATATTCGCTCACAATGTGTGGCCTGCTGACCTCTACAAATGTTTTGTCTGATTTGTTTCAGTGTCAAATTTTGTCTTGAGGCTCAACTGCACAGTGGGATGAGGTCAGGGTGACAGATCTGTTGTTGAACCACTTGACATTGAGCATGTTTTCCTCTTTCTCCACCCTGGCATCAACAGATCCTCTGCCTCTCTTGATAAGACTTTTCTCATCTTCAAGCTGACAACCAGCCAAGCGATTGCCACAGAGTGTTCCTACAATGTAGACTCACTTTGGGACTTCTTGAGTTAAATTCAAGGATAAAGCTGTATGGGGAAATTTCCAGAAAGGTGTCTTCTTTGGGGTCTTATGGGTTAATATACATCATTGTTGGCTGCCTGCAAATACACTGCACTTTGTAGGAGGCGTTAGTTATGATATTGAAAATATTATTTTGCACATTATAAATAGCCCCCCCCCCCCCCGTAACCCTAAAGGATGAGTGTTATAAAGAATGGATGGATGTAGACAGATTGATCACAGGTGTTACAGGTTATTTCTTACCTCAAAGTTCAATGCTTTTAATTTTCCCACAGCATCTCCTCCCTGCAGCCAGACCCCAGAAATGCCCCATGTGTTTTTGCTGTAATGATGTCTCTCTGTTGCAGTTAATCAGGACTGTCAGGACTCCTAGAGCATATTGCTTTAGGTGACCATGACACTTTGATAAACTGTGCAGGTCAGTGTTGCCGCAGGGGCTGCAGCTGGCAGAAAACCAGCTTGAACCAGCAAGTTTGAGTGTTTTCAGTCCATTAAATGTTTGATACCAGTTGTCATTGAAAAACAGTGAAAATTTTAGCTAATTGTTAACCAGACCTGTCTCGACTGAAATATATCATGCACTCAAACAAAATGGGGAAACTTATTTATCTCCTAATTGGCTCAATAGACTTTCCTCACATATTGGTAAGCTAGGACAACTCATATTTATGCGGCGATGCCTAGTGACTGTAGTAATTGTGACGCGACGAAAGCAAAGGAAGAACGTAACATAGCATGAGGGGTTTGAAGAGGACACCCAAACACAGGATTTTCACCTAGACCAGGGTTTGTGTCTCCTGTGAAGGCAACAGTGAATGCAGACTTCAGTTATGTCACGTTCATAACTTGACTTCATTTTTCAAAACCTTATTCGAACTGAGACCATGTTGTTTTTTAAGCCTAACCAAGTAGCTTTGGAGCCTTATCCTAAAACAACTGCACACAGTTAATCACATGCTTATTATTGTTTCCATGACAACAAAGGTTTAGTAGAGTTGATAATAATGACAAATGATAAGATGACATGCACCTGCTAGCCTTCAGGTATGTGCAGTTAGCTCCATCTAAAGCATTGTCCTTTTATAACAACAGCTGATGGACCATTTAATGGGCTGATACCATCTGAAGCAGGTGGCTTAAACCTATGGAAGCCAACTCTGGTGACACCTTGTGCAGAAGGGTTTATGAGTGATTTGTCACCTTTGCAGTTTGCATGTTCCCCCCACGTCGGTGTGACATTTCTCTGAGTGCTCCAATTTCCTTCCATAGTCCAAACACGCAGTTTATCTTAACTTGCTTTTGTATTGCAAGTGTGAATGTGATTTTTTTTTATATTTCTACATTTCATATTGGTGTTTCCTGTGGTGACAATAACCTACTCAGTAGTCTGAGTGAGTACTCCTGTTCTGAGAGCTTTGTTCAGGCCTGGGGCCTGGGGGGAGGGTACATGAGCCAGCCAAACAGTACTCAGCTGAACATGAATCCAAGCCATGTGGATTTATTAACTTCCAAAACAGAGAGCTATGACTAAAACCTCTCCCCATATCACAGCAAGAGGTCACCTCTCTGACTTTGCTCTCTATATTTGGGCTGAGTTCAGTGGAAGCTGAAAGGCCACTCTGTTAGACCTAATTAGTCTGTGTGGTTTAATGAAGCCCAAGAGTTGTGATGAGGAGCTATAATTTCCTTTGTCATTTTATCCAAAGCCGCTCAACCTCCTTACTTTGTTAAAGAAGAAGTTTCTCTCAACACACAGAGAAATGTTTCTTTCTGCTCTATAGTAAAAGCAGCGAGGTTTTTTCAATAGGAAGAAAATTAATGTAAAGATAGAGCTTTGCTGCAGTTTGTGTTAGGCTTTCATTTACTAAAAAGCTTCTGTAGGAGGCTTTGGGATTCTACTCATAACATATCTGCCAAGCTACAATCTACAGCATGGCATTTTTCATGACTGAGACAGAAAAGAGTATTTCTGTGTCTCCTGCAATGGATTCTTGCAATATGATTTTGCATCAGCCTATTGAGGTGCTCTGTTGTAAAAGTGATGAATAAGACGAATAAGAGCAGGAAGAAATATCCAACCAGGTTTACAGAAAAATACTTGTGTTCTCTTCATTTGGGAGATGGAGTGGATTAGTGGTTAGTGTCCGGTACATGCTGTGTTAGTGTTAGTCCCTCTGGTGTTAATTTGACGTGCAGTACAAGGCTGATCTCCATAGCTTCAGGTTCTTTTCTCAGGTAGTTCCATTACTGCAGATGAAAGAGATGAGAGAGTATACCTAACCTCCAATCACAAATGTCTGAAATAAGTCGATATAAGTGAAAATATGGTATTCATAAGTATAAATACGATATTGTAATTAAGGACAACAATATTCTTATATAATAAGTACAGATACACCAACATGCCTGTCAGACATTCAGGTCTGCAGTAATAAGATTCATCAAACAGCAGTTATGGAAAAGTGGAAAGACAAACATTAAGGGTAGTGTCCAAATAATCAGGAAAAGAAATGAGAGGGTAGTCCGGTTTGCTTTTGGATCCATCACTCTCCTTCCTGGTCGAACGCATACATATTTGATAGATACTTTGATACTGTTTGATGTCAAAATTTTGGTTGATCTGTTTAACACAGAGCCTTGCTAAGAAAGTAAACGTGTGTAAGATGTATCGACCATATCCATAAATCTGTTTTCTTTGTGATTTGTTATATGACACCATCATATTATGGTATCACAGTTCCACATTACTTAGATCTATAGGTAAAATGACACATTCTCCTCTAGATGGTCTGCTTGACTTGGCATAAAATAACAGACATTGCCATCCCATTGTCAAGTGTGCTGCCTCAAGTATGGTGAAAAACAATACCAAACAAATGAAAATCTACTGTCTAAATTAAGAACACGTTGGATGAAAACAAGTATTGCGTATCTCAGTGCCACCAGAGCACCTGCTGTGCTTCACATTAGATGCCTTGCAAACTGACTCAATGCAGGAGTTGGTGAGACCAGATGTTGGCCCTGAACTTTCTAGCAGCCTTACAACAGTGGTAGAGTCAAAGAGAAGACTTTCTAGTAGCTGATTAGTAGTTGAGTTGAGCTGAGTAGGTGATTCTATAAATAAAGTACTCCATTGCTCCTCTGGCCAAGTCTTCTCCTCTTACAGCTAGCGTTAGCGACCAATTCACATCATCAATGTTGAAATGTCCTTCCTACAAGTGTCCTCAGGTTGATTGCTCTGCCCCTGAGCCTAGCACATGACCCCTTCTGCACCTCCGTCCTCTCAGCCTGCATCTGCCCTATTATCCTCTCCCACAGTAAGAGGTCTGCAACCGCTGCTAATGCAGTGACAGTAACTAGAAATCAACGCAGAATCCTAGCCATCTAAGATGGGGGATGCCACAATAGTCAGCCTGAGATTCTTTCTCAGACTTCCTGGAGGTATCTCCTTTTATTTCTTTGGATTTAAATTATCTGAAGTAATTGCACAAATTCTTGCAATCCTTGATTCATTCTGGCCCAGAGATAACCTGTACTAAAAGGATGGTATTCACCCAAATGGAGTGGTGGTAAAGCAGCTGACTCCAGACTGTATTGATTATATAAGCATTGCTTGGCCTGACAGCTACTACATCTGAAAATAGCTTCACATTGTTGTCTTGTCTCTGACCCCCCTCATATACCTGACGCTGTGCCTCGTGCGTCTCTCGACTTCTATTCTGCAGTTACTGCCTGTGATTCTGCTTCCTTTGTTCACATGCCTACCAAAGTCTACTCCATTCTGTCTAAATAATTCATATATGTTTAAGACCAGAAAGACTTAGAATTGAGCCACTGGAACATGAAAAGTCTACTCCAGCATCAGAAAACTTGATCACTTGAGGCCTGATCCAGATATTTTGGATCTTTCAGAAACATGACTTAAAAATAGTATTAATGATTCTGAGGTGGCCTCGAATGACCTATGAATGTTTTAGAATTGACAGGATTGGAATGAGTGGTGGGGTGTGCATCTATGATAAATATTGTTTTCTGTTTCTAATTTACATACTATTGCAATGCTTAGATGTTTCAAATTTATTGCCCTTAAGATGAATATTGGGTCTAATAATAACTTTTTTTGTAATCTGAAGTTGATGCGATGTCTATCTGGCAGAGTGGGTTTTGGGAGTGCTGTTTTCTCCTTAAGAATTAGTGATCACTATTGCTCATATTGGGAACAGACACTTGAAGAGAACCTAATCATGAATTATAGAAGAAGAGAAATGTAAGAAATGTTAAGTACTGTTTTTTCTAAATTATCTCTATGATATTCATCCTATATTTGGAATCCCTGATATTGAATCGGCTGTATACTTTTTGACAAATATGTTCCTGAATCATGCACGCATGCAACTTTAGATCAGAGTCTATGGTTTTCCCTTGGTGTTCTACCTTATTTATGGCAAGAAAGTTTGTTCTCTTGCTAGATGCACTATAAAGAGTCATCTCACTGGGATTCATTTAGAAAGATTAGAAATAAATGCACATTCCTTGCGAGTAAGGCTAATCCTATTATTATTTGAACTTGGTGTCTGGCTCATATTCAAATCCTGCTAAATTTGTGAGCAGTAAAATCCAATAATAGTAATAATGCTGCCTCTCTATCTACTCATGTCAAGTCTGATGATTAGTACCTGAGTATAATGAGATATGTTCTGCCTTTAATAGACATTTTACAGTAGCTGGCCATATATTCTTTCTATTTCTATTCTATTTACCTACTTCAGATCATGTCTCTCAATTTATTCTGGATACTGTCACTTTCAATGTACTTATTAAGGCTTTTCTAGTAGTCTGCAAAACTGCTCATGTCATCCTCCTGCATATGTATGGGGACAGGATTGATCCAAATAACTATTGGCAATACAATTTGACAATAATCAAATTGTCTTGCTTGGCTAAAATTCTATAGTCACTGTTAAGTTCTTAACTTTTCCCATTCCTCTTTCTACCTCTCAAACTAGGCCTCTTTTTCTCATCTTCTCTCTCCTTTACAGAGTTGAAGGTCTGAATATATCCTCCACCCTCTCACTCTGATATTATCTTTTATTCTTTAAAACATTATTACCCATGGCATCTCTTATTTTCGCAACTGGTATTTGTCCTGTCATTCTCTCTGTGTTTTTGTGTTCCTTTTATGAAACTACACACACGTCTGGCTGGCTGAGGGTTTAATTTTTATGTTTCGTGATCTACCTTATAATTAATAAGGGACACCTGATTTTGTATGTGAAAAATTGCAATTAAAGTTATTTTGGAACTCGTATCTCTCTCTCTCACACACATTCACAGGGCTACCAAGAGCTGGTGTCTTCATGTGAGCTATAAGCCATTCACTAACTGCCCTTGCCTGGGAATAATGGTTTACCATTGTTATGGTTTACATTCTGGGCTAAGCCAGCTTTGGACAGAGATTTTGGTTACAACCAATAAGGGTCTATTATAGCCTTTTTCACAACAGAAGTGTCTTCACAAATGTATGTAATGTGACCAATCCTGTGTATTAATTCAGTAAAACAACAGGCATTTTAATAATATAGGTTTATTAAAATGTGTGACAAAATTCAAACTAAATAGTTTATCAAAAACAATCCGTAGAGTGTAGGACGGTAAGAGACTATAGCTATATGATGTATTTCAAGTCAGTTAACTGTAAAATATTATGAAAGTACTCAAAAAACAGTTCATATTGCATCTTGCATTAACAGTAAAAAACTATATTTTATTGACAGTATGATAATGTTAATTTTACAGTAACTTAATGTCAACCGTGCTGCCAAAATTTCCAACAGTGTACACTTCCACTGTAATCAATGAAACTAGCTACATCTGTCACAATTCACAAGACCCAAACACAGAATCACAGGGCAGACAACCAGACAACCAGACAGACGTACAAAACTGTCAGGCAGGGAGACAAGTCAGGTAACAGGCACAGGTCGAATATCTAACAAACAATACAAACAAACTAGCAGGATATGAGGCAAGCAGGAGCGCAAACTAGGATCTGGCAAAGAATTAAAGCAAACTAACTGGCATGAATACTGAAGGACTAATGAGTAAACCAGCAACAGGTGTGTGGTGGCAATGAGCAGGCTGGCAGCTGATCGGTAGATAAACAATGCAGGGGTGACATTGGTGGGAGTGTGCAGGAGAAGCAGCAGGAGGGTGGGGATTCAATCTACCAATCAATCTTTATTTATAGAGCGCCAATTCATAACAGCGTTATCTCAAGACTCTTCCCATAAAGAGCAGGTCTAGACCAAACTCTTTAATTAGAGAGAGAATCCCCACATGAGCAGCATCAGATATTATATTAGGAAACAGTGGCAGGAAGAACTCCCCTTTAACAGGAAGAAACCTGGAACAGAACCAGGCTCAGAGGGGCGGGGGGCTTTCTGTCTGGGTCCATGTTGGGTGGAGGTTGGACCGAGAGAGAGAGAGAGAGAGAGAGACAGAGAGAGAGAGAGAGAGAGAGAGAGAGACAGAGAGCACAAACAGCAACCAACATACTAACAGCGACTATAGCACTGACAATAGGAGTGTGACTAATAAATTAGCATTATGGTAACAGTGAAAAACATGACGAGTGGCCGACGATCCGCAGCAGTGATTCATGAAGCCAGAGAACCACATCAGCAGGACCAGGACCAGGATCCACAGGGACCACAGAACCACAGCAGGAGAACCAGGACCAGGATCCACAGGAACCAGAGAGATGAGAAAAGCACAGAAAGGCTCCGGGGAAGATACCAAGTTAGTAACAGACATTAAAGAGACATGAAGCATCAGGATGGAGAGGAAGAGGAGGAGAGAGGAGCCCAGTGCATCATGGGAGCTGCCAGGTTTCAAGAAACCTGAAAAACAACAGTTACATGCTACAAACCAAATCTATACACTTGAAGAGGTGTTTGGTTGGGTCATTCTGACCTTAGATTTATATCAAATATCATTTAGTATCTTTTATTCCCACACTGTAGGCTGGTCAGATTGGATTCTTTTTCACCATTCTGTTTGGCAGGTCACATGCAATCATACACACAGATGGAGAGGAAGAGAGAACGCTACATCCACCTGCAATTCATTAACATTTTCATATCAAGCACCAGCCTCCTCCACCCTGCTTTCACGTCCATTTTTGCTTTTTGCAGAGCTGCAGTAATGGGAACAATGCAGGCTCACACTGTGACCCTCACACCTGCACAATAAGAGAAGGACAAAGCAAATAAATAGCATCATGGTGGATCACTTCTATAACAAGCCTCCATCAGCATCATCTACACATGAACCCAGAAAGATTGTCTGCTGAGAGATGCTAATTCTGGAACAGAGACATGTGCTGTGCAGAGAGATATAGAATATAGAATATTCATGAAAACAATGTGAAGACCTGAATGCTGTTTCTAGCATAACATCTCTGACAGAACATCTCTGTTTCTGTAATGTTTTACTAACACTTAAATCACATCAATCAATCAATCAATCTTTATTTATAATTCATAACAGTGTTATCTCAAGACTCTTAAAAAGAGTTTGGTCTAGACCTGCTCTTTATGGAATAAAGAGCAGGTCTTGACCAAACTCTTTAATTAGAGAGAGACCCAATGATTCAGGAATTCAATATTAAGGATTCAAGAATCCCCACATGAGCAGCATCAGATATTATATTAGGAAACAGTGGCAAGAAGAACTCCCCTTTAACAGGAAGAAACCTGGAACAGAACCAGGCTCAGAGGGGGGCGGCTTTCTGTCAGGGTCCATGTTGGGTGGAAACAGCAACTATAGCACTGACTGTAGGAATATGATGTTAGCAATATGGTAATATTGAAAAACATGACAATAGTTAATATATGAATAATGATAACAGGACTAATATCAGTAAAAAGTGTTGGTGGCTGACGATCCTCAGCAGTGACTCATGAAGCCAGAGAACCACAGCAGGAGAACCAGGACCAGGATCCACAGGAACCAGAGGACCACAGCAGGAGAACCAGGACCAGGATCCACAGGGACCTGAGAGATGAGAAAAGCACAGAAAGGCTCCGGGGAAGATAGCAAGTTAGTAACAGACATTAAAGAGACATGAAGCATCAGGATGGAGAGGAAGAGGAGGAGAGAGGAGCCCAGTGCATCATGGGAGTCTGAGCCTATAGCACCATAACTAGGGGCTGGTCCAAGGCCTGATCCAGCCCTAAACTATAGGCTTTATCACTAAGGAAGGTTTTTAGTCTACTCTTAAATGTAGAGAGGGTGTCTGCCCCCCAAACCCAGACTGGAAGGAGGTTCCACAGGAGAGGAGCCTGATAGCTGAAAGCTCTGGCTCCATCACTACTTTAGAGGACTTTAGGAACCACCAGTAGGCCTGCAGCCTGGGAGCACAGTGCTCTAGTGGGGTAGTACGGTACTATGAGCTCTCTAAGATATGATGGAGACTGACCCTTAAGAACCTTGTAGGTGAGGAGAAGGATTTTAAACTCTATTCTAGATTTTACTGGAAGCCAAAGAAGAGAAGCCAGTACAGGAGAAAGATGGTCTCTTCTCTTAGTTCTCGTCAGAACAGGAGCAGCAGCGTTCTGGACCAGCTGGAGAGTCTTTAAGGACTTATTGGGGCAGCCTGATAATAAGGAGTTGCAATAGTCCAACCTGGAAGTGACAAATGCGTGTACTAATTTTTCTGCATCATTCATAGACAAGATGGGCCTGATTTTAGCAATATTACATAGATGGAAAAAGGCAGTTCTAGAAATATGTTTTATGTGGGTGTTAAAGGGCAAGATTTTCAGTCAGGTTTTAGAGCACACCATAGCACAGACACAGCACTAGTAAGGTTACAAAGTTATGGAAACTGCTTCAAGACCACTTCCATTGTGCCAGTACCAAAACACTCCACTCCAACTTGTTTCAACGACTACAGGAGCACAGAAGCTGCAGTCTCCATAGTGTTCCACTCTGTCCTCTCACACCTGGACAATGTCGATACATACGCCAGAATGCTGTTCATACACTTCAGTTCAGCATTTAGCACTGTCATCCCCTCCAAGTTAATCACCAAACTCACAGACCTGGGCATCAGTGCATCCATCTGCAACTGGTTGCTGGGCTTCCTGACCAACAGACCCCAACATGTCCGGTCAGACCACCACCGCTCCTCTACCCTCACCCTAAACACCGGCGTACCACAAGGCTGTGTGATGAGTCTGTTCCTCTACCCCCTCTTCACTCACGACTGCAGACCTGCAACACCACCATTAAGTTTGCGGATGACACCACAGTGATTGGCTCACCAGCGCCTCTTTTTCCTGAGGACTCTGAAGACCACCTTTCTTCAGACATCCTGGTGAACTTCTACTGCTGCACCATCGGGAGCATCCTAACTAACTGCATCACAGTCTGGTATGGGAATTGCTCTGTCTCGGACCGGAAGGCGCCTCGCTTCCAGCTATTGAGGACATCTACAGGAAGCGTTGTATCAAGAGAGCAAAAAACATCAGTAAGGACTTCTGCCACCCAGCACACACGCTGTTTGCCCTCCTGCCCTCTGGGAGACGCTACAGGAGCCTCCGGACTAAAACCACCAGGTTTAGGAACTGTTTCTCTCCATCTGCTGTCTCCCTGCTGGATTCTGCCTCCAGATGCCCCCCCACCCATACACACACACACACGCAACCCCCCATCCTCCATCCCCACACACACCCACCCCTGGACTGAACTGTACTGTCTATACATACATACCTCAAATATTTATCACCACTGTATATAAATTGTCTGTAATTTGTACATTGCACTACTATACATTCAAGCTGCACACGTTGTATATAATGTAAATCATTCCCATTGCGCTGCTGTACATACTGTATAAAAAGTAACCAGTAATAGCAAGGAGCCACTGATTGTCATTGCTGTTTCAGATAATTTAAGTCAAACTGAATGTTAAATGTTGTTAAATGTTCTCTACCTGTCCAAGCAAGTAAAAAAGTACATTTCGCTGGTTTGACACCTACAATTGCAGGACAGTGTTTCTGTTTCTGTTTCAATAAAATCCCTCATATTTTTGCAAATGTGCAGTGACTGTGACAACTGGTCACAGAGGTCAGTAAGCAGTGAGCACTTTCTCTTTTTCTTTTTGGATGATGGGAGTTTGACCTGCAGAAACCTGCTGCTGCTGTAGTAAAAGAAAAACAGCATCAGCTTCTTGTCACTGTTAATACCCGTCACGGCTGATCTTGTCCAGTTTGCAGTTTATTTAGATTGTGGTCTCAAAGCAGCCGAGCAATAATGCAGACACAAAACAATCACACAGTCCACACCTGAGAGCGTGTAATACATTTAAAGTACATTCAGTGCCACTGTAGAATATATGTGGGTTGGAAACAGTTAAAATGTAGTGTGGAATACAATGTCATCATTAAAGCAAGTTCACTGACTGAGGTACACCACATCATGAAAGAGAGCCGAAAAATAACTAGAAAGCAACCTGGTGACGCGCCAAACAGCAGACACAGTTAAAGACTAGCTGGTGGAAATAGGCAGCTAAGAGAGAGAGACTCAAGAGAATTTAGGAAAATGAGGTGCCTTTATCTTTTATTTGTCACCTGCTTGTCAGCAAATATTAAATAATTTAGCTTTAAAGGATAATTCTGGTTTATCAAATCTTGGATCTTATATTATAATGATGGCTCACCAAGTCAGTGGTCACATCATTTCAAGGATAGAAACCTTTAGCAGTCAAACTTATTTGGAAGGGAAACGAAAATGAACAGTTAAATTATTTCCCAGACTGTAGTACAGTGACATTATTGTTATTGGCTGATATAGCTCATACCTTTGAACCAAATAAGTCAATAAACACATTAAGAAACACCATACTGTTGCCACTGGGTGACACATTATTTCATTATGATGAAGTGTATAATAATAAGCGCAATGACACACAGGGTGACTTTTGAGATCTTTTAACTTTTCACCTTGCACTATCATCAGGTCAAACTATCAATGTGATAATAATAATGATGATGATGATGATGATAATAATAATAGTTTGAAGAGTTTGTACAGCGAATTTATACAGCGGTTGTAGGCTGTGGTGAACAGGTGGTGTTTAAGGAGTCTTGTGAATCTGTCCAGAGATGATTGTCTAATACTTCTGTTTATGCTTAAAATCATTATATATGCTAAATATCAGCATTGTCATTGTGGGCACTTTAGCATGCTGATCACATTTTGATCAATACAAAAAGGTTTCAATTTATGTTGAAATCCTTAAATATGTATTAGATATTCTAAAAAGATGTATTTTGAAATCACCTGCACAGTTATGTAATGTACTTCTTTCCTGGAGGATGTTTCCATTGGATTTTGGATTATTACAGAAAACAAGCTCTAACAAAAGTTATGATACTCTCACATAAAACAGATTTCCAAGACTGTCTTGATTCTATCTATGTAATATTGCTAAAATCAGTCCCATCTTGTCTATAGATGATACAGAAAAATTAGTCCCAATAAGTCCTTGAAGACTCTCCAGCTAGTCCAGAACGCTGCTGCTCGTGTTCTGACAAGAACTAAGAGAAGAGACCATATTTCTCCTGTACTGGCTTCACTGGCTTCCAGTAAAATCTAGAATAGAGTTTAAAATCCTTCATGTGGGAATTCTTGACTTCCTGAATTGTTCTCTTAATTGGTCTCTTAATTAAAGACCTGCTCTTTATGGAAAGCGTCTTGAGATAATGTTGTTATGAATTGCCGCTATATAAATAAAGATTGATTGATTGATTGATTGAAATATGAGCTGCCTAGATGAGGAGCTTTAGGTGACCAGTATTAATTGCAGTTTCTGTGAATATATCATCAACACCTTTAACCAGGGCTCCATAATATTTACAGCATGCAAGCACCAATTGTAGGTGCTCAAGCCATGTTGCTATGCAGGAAGACAACATGACAAAAGCATTTACACAGCGGGATGAAAGGAAAACTTACTCCTAATCCAAACCAATCCAAACCCTTGTTTGGAGTGAACAAAACTGTCTTGATCCTCTTATGAACTGAAAAGTCTAACCACTAAATGAGTCTTTTTCCAAAGCTGAACAATAACCTACATTTAAAAACGAAATCAGTGTGCACTCCCAACACAGCCTATCAACCATAAAACCCATGAATAACACAAATAAGACACAAGCCATACTACCTGTGTACGCCAGGGATTAAGTCGTTTTTGGGCAATCACGATTCAAAATGTAGGCTACCAAGGCTAAAACCATTGGTGCAATGACAATAAGTGATATTATATTGTATAAAAGGCAAAACAGAATACAGTCAACAAATAGGAGTCAGTGGATTGAAAAACATTCAACAATATGAACATAATTACAAAAACATTCAGCTGAAAGTGGAAGACATTATATATTATTCAAGATTACAACATATTAAAATGGTAATTATCAATGAAACACTCAATAAAAAAAATGTAATTACAATTTTGAAATAATAAAGAAATCGAAATATAATGAAACACTTCTTTTGGTTTTAATTTTTTCTTTTGGTTTATATTATAGGATACAATGTTTGTTCCCTGGTATGTTTGTGATAATAGACTCAAGCTGTATACTATAACTGTTTCTAGTTGTAAAAGAAGTACATTCAAGATGGCAGTGAAGATAATAGAAACAGGCATTTATTGATGTTATATGGCCCAGAAGCGTCTCAGTGCTCCGCTCCACTAAAGATACGCATCAGTTCTATATGACATGATATGAGAAGCACAGAGCAGATGAAGCGGGCAGGAAGTCAGGCAAACAAACGGCAAAGAGAATCCACCCTGCAGACTTTCAATACTATGTTCCACCATCACATCAATATTATTTAACAATCAGTAGCATCAGTCAAAGGGTTTGTGTCCGACCACACCATGTCCAACGAGGGGTTCATCTTGGATGTGAAAAACATCCATTCATTTTGACTTAAGCTGCAACGAAGCAGTAAAAACACCTTTAAATAGACACAATATGAAAGTGAAAATGACCTAATCAACAAAATCTGGACAAGTCAACCAATCAGCCATTCCCGGTGGGTTTTACAACCGCGCTGAGGACGGAGCCGAACCGGACCGCAGCCAGAACCTGGGTGGGTTTTTAGGGTGACACTGCAACACTCTGCACTCTACAGGGCAAGATAACCTGGGTTAGGAGCAGAACACTCTGCAGCACCAGAAGGACATGCACACACTGTTACTGGAATGCTACACACACAAATTGGAATAACAGGATGTCACATGCATACAACTCACCAGAATAACCATACACACACACCAAGTGAACACGCCCACTGCAATACACACACACACTGAGTAAATGATGGAGTATTAAAGTATAAAAGCCCCTGAAGTGGATCAGAACTTTGGAATTGATATTGAAATTGCAGTGCTTTGTGAAGTTGGTGTCTGGCTGATTCCTCTGATTTTCCACAACAGGTTCTCCAAGTCCTAAGCAAATCCTGATGATAATACTACTTACACTAGACAGTAACATTAAATGTTGTTAGCTAACCAACTAGCTATTAATATTTACACTAACATTAAACATATATTTGTGGAGTGGGAATTTCGCACTACTGTTGATGTCCAGCATGATGATACGGACACCGGTTTGTTTATTTATTATGTAGTTAGTTTATCACATGTAGTTTTAAATGAGGAAATACTCAACTCCCTTTAAACTCCCAAGTTGGCCATGTAGTTAATTTTAGAAGGGGCATTACTCCCCGGGGCATCCACGACACTGGCCATTTGGTTAGGGTATAATTCCTGCCCAGTACAATATGCTAATATACTAATAAGAAGCTCCTTCACTTACTTTTGTGGATTGCATTGTAGTAGAGTAGCGTCCAACAGCAATCAGGCCCATCTTGTCTATGAACTCTTTACTATCAGGCCCCAATAAGTCCTTAAAGACTCTCCAACTGGTCCATAATGCTGCTACTGGTGTTCTGATGAGAACTAAGAGAAGAGATCTTACTTCCCCTCACTGGCTTCTCTTCTTTGGCTTCCAGTAAAATCTAGAATAGAGTTTAAAATCCTTCTCCTCACCTGCAAGGTTCTTAATGGTCAGGCTCCATCATATCTTAAAGAGCTCATAGTACCGTACTACCCCACTAGAGCACTGCGCTCCTGTCATGTTTTTCATTGTTATCATGTTGATCATTATTAGTCATATTCCTATTGTCAGTACTATGTTATGTCAATCAATCAATCTTTATTTATAAAGCGCCAATTCATAACAGCGTTATCTCAAGACTCTTTCCATAAAGAGCAGGTCTAGACCAAACTCTTTAATTAAAGAGAGACCCAACGATTCAGGGATTCAACATTAAGGATTCAAGAATCCCCACATGAGCAGCATCGCATATGTTATGTTAGCACTGACTGACCAATGAATTTGTGCTATATCAATAAAGATTGATTGAGTGATTTATTTACCTCTCACTATGTGTTGTTGAAGCTGTTCTAATCCAACACCCCAGTGGTTGTCCCTTGCACACATTGCATCAGAGGGCTTTTGTATCAAGTTGAGCCTTTCTCAACTTTCCTTGTTTCTTTCTAATCTACTGGGCTGGCTGCAAAGGCAATTCCCATTCCCAATAAATAGCAGTCCCAGATTTTACCATTAGGATACAGTGCTCTGTTCTGAATGCTCAACGATGGCAATGTTAAAATGTTGATGTTTAGCAGGTATGTTTATCATGTCCACCATCTTAGTTTAGTATGTTAACATATGTTAACCCTTTAACGCCTAGTGTATCATATTTGATACATACACCTCTGCATCATCAGTGTGATATTTTGCTGGATGTAGCAAAAATGATACAAATGAAAACTTTTTAAATTTTAAATTCTTTTTTTTTTTTTTGTAATTTGTCAGAACGTTCAATAAACACTCCAGTTTCAAAAACGTAGAATTTTCTGGCAATTATTTCATGGTTCAGGCTTTAAAGAGTTAACATCATTTGATAATGGCCACAAATTAAGTACAGCTGAGACTGATGGGAATGACATTAGTTCTTAAGGTTTTTATTTGGTTACTACTACTATTGGACAAATAAAAGTATGACCTGGTGATGCTGCTGGATGAAAGTAAGATGATCACCAACATTATCATAATTCATCCCGAAGGAAATATTCAAGATTCTGTTAGGATCCTGTTCGTTTCTGTCTCCCCTGCCCTTCCTTTTGTCCCTTTTGTCTCCCTCTCCCGTCTGCTCTCCCAGGTCTCCGTCCAGATCCTGCTCCCTGCTCCTCCAGCCTGTCTCCCACGGTCTCCGTCCTGGTCCTGCTCCCTGTTCCACCTGGTTGTCTTCCCCGGTCCCCACCCTGGTCCTGCTTCCTGCTAGCCCCTTTTCCCCATCCTTGCTCCTATCCATTGGTGTTAATAAACCCATCTGTCTCCCAACCACCCAGTTGTTCTGTATCTGCATTGTGGGTTCAGCCGGTCTAGTTCCGCACAACAGATTCAAAATTCAAGATGCCCTTTATTTATCCCCCAAAGGAGAAATTCACACATACAAGCCCAGCTCCATTCAGAAAAAACAGTGAAAGAAAAGGGAAAGTTAAATAAAAATAAATACCAATATACAAAAATGTAATGTAAAAATGTACAGAAAAAAATAAATAAATAAGAGAATGTACAAGAATAAAGATAAAAATTTTGGACATCTACCAAATTTCGTGCTAATCACTGTAATGTAATATTTGTAATATGTAATATTTCACAGAATAATTGAAAATGTTGACCTGTCACTGGTCCTTGGTGAGGAATCAGAGGATCACTAAAGTCATTAGGGACAATGAATTTCTATACCAATACCAATCTATATTGCTGATATGGCTCAGCACAGTGGTGGACTAAGTGTTCGACACTGCCCTCCCTAGTATCACTATCTGTGACCTTTTTGCATAAAACATAAAACTAAACATTTTTACAAAAAACCACCTTCATACTCCAGTGCTGATCAACGCACACTGTGTGCACATGAAACATGTGAATGCACGTCAAACACGACTAACCACACACAACATATATTGGTCTTGACCTTTTGCCTTTGCTTTATGCTTTCAACATCTGTTGATTGGAGCTGTTGATGACTACACCATAGCAGAGGCTTTTTAATCCGTGATAAGATGGATGCAGGATGCAGGGCACCAAGCCGGCACAGCAGGAGGCTGGTAAGCACTAAAAATGGCAAACTAAGGAGCTTTGTAATCTGAATGGAAAAGGAATATGACTCTGTGTTTAAAAGCTCTGATGAGATGATAAACACTTCGGCTTACATTATACTTTGTATCGTAAAATGATGGATAAACTCTGACTTTCAGTTGGTTGGAGAGTGATTTTCTCTGCCAACAGTGTTTAAATTGTCATGAGGTATACTGAAAAAATAACTTATGTCATTGGATCATTGCGAGGTCAACTTGCACTGGAGTATCAACTCCTTTAACTGTTTTTGTTTCATTGCTATAAAGCAGCTATATTCGTCTAACACTATCAATTGACAATGTGAAAACAACACGACAGTGTGAAAAAGGTCACGCCATAAAGAATTATCACCAGAATCTGTAGCCCCTTTTAACTTTTCAGAGCTTTGTAGAGACATTCAGCTCATTGTTGAGCTACCAGGTCTGTAAATCTGGACAGCTACAGTTAACGACTAGCTGGTGTGAACATAGTGGAGCATTTAGTAGCTCGAGTGGCAGATATTTCCCCCATGAGTTGATGGAGATCAAAAACACAGCTAAAACAGAGTGAATGGTACATTTATCATTTGGATTGTGTAAATAAGCAACTGACTGCTAACAACTTTGCTGTAGTAACTAATTGACTAATTTGCACGTACCTGTGGTGACTTGCTTCTGTTACCTACTCCTACTTAGTTGGGTTCAAATAGAAACTCTCCTAAGACATTCCACAACAAGGACATTTAAGAATGTCGTCTCTTTGATTTTGACATCCCTAGTTATGTTTCATTTTCATTTTGTAGTTGGCTCAACTACTCTCGTTTCTCATTATTTTACTTCCTGTCTTTGCGTGCCTTCCCACCTCTGTAATTGGCTGTGTTTATATTGGCATAGTAACATACTGCCTACTATCTACTCAAACAGTATGGACTGCATACTGCCTACTTAATTAACAATTAAGTATGCCATTACCAGCACAATGTCCATTGTTAACTATAGACTAATTATCAAATACTTTAGTGTTAAATATGTTTCCTGCAGTGCATTATGTCTGTGAGTTTTTCCTCTTACCTGAACCTTAAGGTCCTGAGTAGCTCCTGCTTCACATTCACTCTGCAGTAGTGATGCACGCATTGCTATTATATCTGTGGGTCTGCATCCATGGATAGGGGGGTTTGTTGTGGTGAGTGAACACATCAATAATGAGAAAGACAAATACCTGCAGCGACCCCCCCGATCAAGGAATTTCTCATGTACACAAAACAAGACAAGATACTCCTTTATTAGTCCCTTAGTGGGGAAATTCACAGCGTTACAGCAGCAAAATTGGGTAGCAAAGTAGAATAAACAATGAAAAACAAACTACTGGACAGCAATATTAACGAGAGGAGATATAAAAAAAATGTACAGTTTTGGTGCATATGTGGACTGCTCGGAGCAATGCTGGTTGTAGAGACTGACATCTGCCGGAAGGAAGGACCTGTGATATCGCTCCTTCGCACACTTAGGGTGGAGCAATCTGTCACTGAAGGAGCTCTCCAGTGCTGTCAGAGTGTCATTCCGGACCATGGATCTTAGCTTTGCCATCATCCTCCTCTCTCCCACCACCTCCACTGGGTCGAGGGGGCAACCAAACAAAGGTGGCAGCAGCCTTCCTCATCTTCATCTTCCTGAGCTGGTTTGTCACTTGTTGTGAGGAACATGTTGGAGCAGGGGGGCTGTGAGCTGGAGTATATAGGTGGTGGCTGTAAGCCATGCATCTGAGGAAAGTGGGTGAATGCGGGGGAGGGTGTGGAGCATTGTATTGGAGGTGCAGACAAGGGGGGCTGCATCAGGGCTGACTGGGTCAGGTAAAGAGCAGATGACCGATCGAATCTGATGAATAATGAATTCAGGTCATTTGCTCAATTTTGTTTTTTTGCAGCCTGAGCGATTGGTTTCTTGTGGCCAGAGATGGTTTTCAGGCCTCTCCAAACTCCACTCATGTTATTCTGCTGCAGCCAATCCTCCATCTTCTTCCTGCAGCTGATCCTCCATCTTCTTCCTTCTGTAGATGTAGATGTTTTCCCTCCTTGATCTTCCTCCTCAGCCCCTTCTGCACAGCCTTTAGCCCCTCCTTATTTCCTGACCTAAAGGTCCTCTTTTTCTCCTTAAGGAGAGGCTTTATGTCAGGATTAATCCATGGCTTGTTGTTGGAAAAACACTGTACAAAAACACTGTCGATGTCCTTCCCATGACGATCACAAAGTCCTGCCACACAGCTGTGTTAAAACTCATCAGACCATCTCTTCAATGTGCAGGAGAATGCTGGTTGCCCGTGTACCAGAGGTTTGAACACAGGCAGGTTGTCGTCACATTGAAACACTCCATATTCAATTTGACTTCACATATGAATGTTTTGTTAGTATGCCATTCCAAAAACAGCCATCGTCTTCAACTGATCTATTTCAACCTCACTCAGACTGTCACCATTGTCAGTCATGTGACTGACCTTAGGAGGCCCGGCTTCGTTCCTGTTCACCTGATACACATCAATATGTTTATGACATGTTACTCTGAGTCCTGCAGAGTCCTCCAGAAATATTCTGACAACACAGCTATTGTGGCAAAGGGACAGGAAGGGGAGTACAGGGACCTAGTGAGAGCCTTTTGTGACTGGAATGAGTAGAACGGCCTCCTACTGAACATCTCCAAGACCAAGGAGATGGATGTGGACTTTCACACAAGTGGGCGCTTTGTTTATGTCAAGTGATGTATCCTCCACTCCGCATACAGAACCGCACTGCGGATGAGGGCCAAAATACGATCATCCTCTCTGTCAGTGACCTAAAAATCCTAATGAGTTCACCTGGCAGCAGGTGACTTGCACACACACACACACACACAAACACACACACGCACACACACACACCACCTCCCACAGTGTGCAGCAGCAGGCTGGGTGATTGTCAGAATGTTGTTGGTAGATATTCACTGTGACATCCTCTCAAAAGATACCTGTAGTATATTTTGAGTTTATTTTTATTTGCCTCATTTTACCTGTTGGGACTTCTGGGTTTGCCATTCCAACACTGCACTACACTCACACAGGATGATGCTAACACATTCCCATTCTGAATGAACTGTCACAATTGTCAGAGCTGATGGAGGATCATGTTGTTCTTCTTAAAATGGAAGTACCAAGCTATATTCTCCAACACAACAAACACAGTATCTGCCAACAAGGTGAAGGAAACATCAGTACCACCAGTGGTGGTGGTACGGGGAATGTAGAAAATTGCTTAGTGGGATAATTAATCTCTCTCCAAAAATCTAAACAAAAAATAATAATATAATATATATATATATATATATATGTATATATATAACATATTTCACACTGAGATGCCAGATGCACTATCACTGTATTTATGCACACAAGGCAAACAGATAGTATCCATGACAATACAGAGCTGTATGTGTATGTATAGCCCTCAGAATTATTGTCATCTTTTTAAGCAGGCCTTAAAAGCAGGCTTTGAATGTGCTGATGTTTAGTATATATATATATTCTGATCATTCTTTTGCTAATGCTAACATACTAACATTTGCTAATTACCACTGAATACAAAGTGCAACAGAGGTTGATTCGTTTTTATCCACAGTATTGGACACATTGTAATTTGGACCTGATAATAGTGTTAGAAAAAATGTCATAGGTTTACAATTGACATGAACGTCAGTTTTAACTGTCACAAAATATCTGATCTAAGAAGACACATTTCACTCTGAACTGCAAATGTCAACGTCATTATGGCACTATATTTTTCATATAGCACCATAATGACGTTGACATTTGGATAAAGGATAATGATACTGATCGTGAGAATGTATCATGTGGGCATCATACAAGTCTGCACAAAAGTCTGTCCCAATGCATTCAGCAGATGTTCGCGGGATAGAATTTGACCAGCTGATAGGGCTATGGGCAAGGTCAAAGGGGTTTGAGTGTCTGCACGAAACTAGCAATCAATTCACAGCAATCTATGTAACAGTTGAGGTATTTTAGTCTGGACCAAAATCATGGACCAACAACAAGCCAACAGCTCATGATTCATTTATTTCATAATTTTTTCTTTTTTCATTTGGATTAAACCAAACTAGCCAGCCATCAGTTTCTGAGACACCCTGTCACGGATCAAAGTGCTGCTCAAAGGGGACATTCTGACCTTTATGTGTGGAGTAGTGTTTGAGTGAAACGGCTCTGAGGGGAGGCGAGCGCAGAGCTCAGGACAAGAACAGGCTGGAAATCCCAGATGGGGAGTGTTCAGGCAGCACAGCCCGGATTATAACTCTGAACATCAAATTGTCTTATGTAACACATTGTAGTGCAAACCACAGCCACCAGCAGCTGTTATGCAATCTACTGTTGACCTAGCAAGGAAGAGACATGCCTGCACATGTGCACGCACACATGCGCGCATGAGCACAAGCGTGCCGCACACACACACACGCACACACACACACACACATGCATGCAAATATTTATTCACAAATATTTAAACTAACAGACACATAAACAAACAGGTGCCAAACAGGAATACAGATCTTTGAATTATGAAACCTGAAAGATCGTATCACTGCATGCCATGTAAAACAACAGCAGTAACAACATGACAACCTTGAAACATCACTTTGGTCACTTTATTGTTTTTTTTTCTTTGTGTCATGTTTTTGAATACGCTAAGGACATATAAAATCATTAAAAACTTTCATATTCATCTGCTGAAAATGAAATCTCAGTTTAACATGTGCTGATGTCACAATGTTTTGTGACATCACAAGTGGATTGGAGCCAATCATGGTTCAATATACAAAAAAATTTTGATGTTAATATTGGAAGCCCCCAGTGCTTAGTGACATGGTCGAGTGCTCGAACGGTTTAAATTACACAATTTGATTTCATACTCATAGATTTGGGAGTTTTCATCAGGGGAGAATGAGTAGATATAATCCGAAGTATTTGCAATGAGGCAATAAAAAAAAACAAGCAGACTATTTTTAAGTGTCTCAAAATATGTCTGGAGGCAATCTTTGCTGTTATATAAGATTTCAGTCCTGGCTGATTTGACAACATCTGCAGTTACTGGTAGTAACTATGACTGGGTTTTACTTTTAGTGTACTTGCATATCAAAAGCTTGTATTAAAAAAATAACTTACTTGGCAATGACAATGTATATTGGGACGGAAGTGGCTTGTATTGGCCAATAAGTCATTCCTCTAACATGCTTACTAGCAACATCACCATGCAAATTGCAGCCAACTATGAGACTATAGCACTATAATGGAGACTTGGAGTCATGTGAGACATGGTTTTGGATAGAACTCTTTTGGCAGAATTTGAATAAGTTGTAGGCTCCTGATGGTCTTTTCATGAAGTCTTGTCAGGAATCCATTACAATAATCAGTTTTGATGGAGATGAATGAACCATGAATAAGTTCTGTATCTGTATTTATACAGCTCCTTTCTAGTAATTTCAACTACTCAAAGCAATTTACATCACATCCTCATTCACCCACTCACACATCATTCATACAGGAGGACTCTATGTTGGAGGAGACGGTTCTTGTTGGTGTTCAGTGTCTTGCCCAAGGACACTTCGACATGCTGACCCATAGGAGCCGGGGATGGAACCACCGACCTCTGAGTCACATGCTCATGCTGTTTTTGTTGTTTCTTTTACAGAACTGTTCAAACTTAGGTCAGAGTCTATTAAACACTAAGGTTCTTAACCTAGATGGGCCTACCAGGTGCAGGCCCATGAGCCAAAAGGGTCAGGAGGTCCCTAGGCCAGAGCCTCTGTATAAAAATACATTTAACATTTCTTGTTGGCAAGTCAATTGACTTGAGATTCCAAATGACTGGATGGAGACTCAAAATGACTGGATGGAGACTCAAAATGACTAAAAACAGACTTTGACTATGAGAATTATAAACAAATACGAAAAAATGGAAACTGCAAAGTCACGTAAAATGACTTCAAACAACCACGAAGAGACTCACAATAACAAGAAAGAAATGTTAGACAACCACAAAAAGGTGAGCTGTAAAACCACCACAAAGAGACACAAAAGGAAAAGTTTTGTGTCTGAGAGCTGTGCAACACATATAATCTGTCTGTCTTCCCTCTTTCTAGTGGACATTGCTTATCTACCTGCAACACAAGGTACACATGAATACAGACAATGGGACAGAGAGACAGAGAGAGAGAGAGAGAGAGAAAAAGATAGTCACTTCTTAATAAATTCATTTTGAAAATAACCACAACCAAATCTGACCAGAGCCCAAAACAGCCCAAACCCAAAAAGAACTGGTACTCCGCTAAACTCTACATCACCTTCAGTATGTACACACGTCACTCCCCGAGAATCTCGTGTGTGAAGATGTAGTTCCAGTCCCGCACAGGAGAGGCGCACTCTGCCACTAACAGTCAAACCTTCAACGTGGAGAGGAAATTACAGCGAATGCCTTTGAATTGCTTTAATGATATCAAAAAATAGTTTCAACAATGGTGTTTGATTTAAAAATCATGAGGAGAGCAGTTGGCAAAATGAAAAATGGAAAAAGGTTGTCATTTGATAAGAGCAATATAGTTTTGGACAAAATATGACAAAATGAATAGATTTTAATATACTCAAAAAGACTACCACATGGGTGCAAATGCCCATGGCAGCAAGTATCCAGTTTTATTCCCAGCTGGTTGGACCATTTCTGTCATTCCACAATTCTCTTTTCTTCACTCCATCTCTCTAAAAAAAAAAAAAAAAAGTAAAGTTTAAACAGTATGTTGGTTAATGGTTGGGCATATTATGAATTGGACCCCAGATTAAGTTCACTTGAGCTGTCACTGAGCCTACAGTCTGTGTGCAGCTGGGGTTCCTCACCATTAGACGACTCTCTAATTAGATGTTTCGGCTCCACAGTCTAATCAATGAGTGTAAGATTGATATGATGAGAATGTGTTGAATCTGCTTAACCCTTTAACGCCTAGTGTATCATATTTGATACATACACCTCTGCATCATCAGTGTGGTATATTTTTGTATTTCATCTGTTTTGTTATATGTTTTTGTTTGTTGAAGATAAAAAAAACTGTGAGCATGAATCACACAAAAATGCCGGATGTAGCAAAAATGATACAAATTTAAAAAAAATTAAAGTTTAAAGGTTACAAACGACCTCCTTATAGCATCAGACAGAGGACTTCTCTCTGTACTGGTCTTGTTAGACCTGAGTGCTGCATTTGATACCATTGACCATCACATCCTGTTACAGAGACTGGAACAGTTCATCGGTATAAAAGGAACTGCATTAAGCTGGTTTAAGTCTTATCTATTAGATCGATTTCAGTTTGTACATGTTAACAATGAGTCCTCCATCCACCCTCTCTATATTTAAGAGTAGACTAAAAACCTTCCTTGTATTTTTAAATTTATCATCAATATTTTATTGTTCAAGTAAAATGTTCCTGCGTGTATATGATCTGCTTTGAGCACATTTTCAATGTTTTTTGCTTTTCAATGACTAAAAAACCAAAGTAGGGTAAAGTAAAGTAAAAGTCAGCAAACTAACAGCCTTCTTTGCTGCTACACTCTCATCATAACATTCGGGATGACGGATCTCTAGATGGTTAATCAAATTTGTTGTGTTGAAAGATTTAGTCTGGGCTCATCCTCCCATCACCAACACTGAGCACTCACTGCAAATAGCAATTTTGATGTCCATTTCCAACACTTTAAAAAAACTTCCACACTGCTGACATTTTGGCTTCTCCCACTATCATGCTGCAGGCAGATGCATGCATCATCCCCAAGCCAGGGACTTGGCGTGGGTGCCTGGTGTTTAATCAAGGAAGCAGCAGCCGACTAAATCTGTTTTAATATATCAGCATGTTGGCTGATATCAGATAATTCATTAAAAGTCAATATTGGCCGATATCAATAAGAAGATAATATTGTGCATCCCCAAAAATTTTTACTCCTCACCATAGTGTCAAATACTGAGTGTACAGATAATGGATGGAAAATCTGCAGTCAGCCTGTGGTAGCAGCAAAGTAACCCATGCAGGCATCCTTAAACTAACCCTAACCCTAACCCATCCTCTGCAGCCACACACTTCAGGTCATCCCTGGGCATCCTTTCACTTCTAAAAGTAGGTCCTGGGTCTGAGAGAAGCTGTATGCACCTTGTTATATCAATTCACAATCACTAACAGACTAATCACCTGTCAACCATTCACTGTAGACATAATGATTAAGTTCAGAAACCTCTTGTCTTACCTTAGAATAGATAAATAGATAAAACATCGTAGCTACTGATGTCCAGTCAACCTCAACATAGAATCAGCACTCCTCTGAGCCCTGGCACTCCAATTCAATCTGACCGCAATTAAGAATTACTTCTCTCGTTATCTTCCCACAGCTCATAATGACGGGGGATGATAAGGCACAGATTGACATATAAATGGAGAGCTTCACCTTCACATGCAGCTCCCTCAACCTACTCTAGATTAAAAGGATAAAAGCAATGGCCCCATCACATCAACTTGCAAGCCAAAACCATAGTGATCTATTATATATCTGGCAGACATGATCAGTGGCCAATCAGCTCTCCAATTCTATTTCTTCAGAGAAAAAAAATGTCCAATGTGCTGCTTTACAAGCTAATAGCCTGCTATCAAACACTCAGGTGGCCATAATAATAAAGCTTCCCAGTACAAAGCCTCATCCCTAAGAGAACCCCTAAGGTGGAAATCTGTTACGAGAGAAAGAGGAATTTTAGAGTAGTAGTAGAAAAAGGCAGAAAGACAAAGAAGAAGGAGAAATATTCTCCAAATGTTGAACAACAGTGAGTTATAAAAGTAATAAGGTAATGAAACACTACAGATTAAATTGTGCTGGGATACTGCTTGTGGTTGATCTCATTAGAGATGCGCTCACATTTCCCAGCCATGATCGTATAACACTAAGATATCTGGCAACTGGAAAATACAACTTGGGTCTGTTACAAGCTTCCATCAGCAGCATGATCATGCAAACAATTGCAGCATTTTTCAGTCTCATAGAAATTGATATACTGTATCATATTCCTCTGTACTATGGGTGACATTTTGACTCAATCCTACATACACAGTCCTGCTGCCATAACATAAAGATATTTAGTAGGAACCAATAGGCTTGGGGGTGAGAGCCGCAGACCAGGGCCTTGTTCTTCATATCAGGGATAATAACTGACAAGGTGTCCATTATCATGGACTCTTCATGTGAGGTCCATGCTGTTTTTTTAAAATATTTTGATGAGGTTTCATTTTCAAGACAGGGTATTAAGATTAGTTTAAATGCAGGATCAATCTGAGGGCCTATACAGTAAATGGACAGTGCTTGTGTAGCACCTTTCCAGTCTTTTTGATCATTCAAAGCAGTTTTTACACTACATTGACCAATGAGGAATATAATTTAAGAGGAGACTGTTCATTCATACTGAGTAATTGGTGGGCCAGTGTCTTGCCCAAGGACATTGGAGGAGCCGAGGATTGGCTGGATTGGCTGGACAACCCACTCTACCTCTACTCACAGTTCTTTTTGTTGTTGTTCTCGTTTGTTGTGAAGGATATTTCCAACCCGTTTTGTAAACTTGAAATTACTAATTATTGACACAACAATCTCACCACTAGGACCTTTTAGTTGTTCTGAGACTTGGATCATAAAAATCTTAAATTGATTTCTTAGAGAAAGAGCGAGAACAGCAGAGGAATGATCAAAAGCTCCAGTGCAGCTGAGTACATGGACCTTGTGTTGAGATTACTTTGAAAGATACCGTTCTTGTGGATCTTCCCACATTCAGTTTATGGTTTACTCAGCTTAGTAGATACTTCATTTATCCCCTGGGGAATTTCAGTCAAGGGGCAGTTTATGAAGAGTTGACATACAAGATGGTGAACCAGCTCAACCTGTAAATGAGAGAAATGTTATTGATCTTATTACAGGGCCTTGATGCTAAATAAGGAATGCACTATATTTTTACTAAATTACTAGCAACAGTCACTGGGTGAAAAGTTGTGACCACAGCATTTTTCTCATATGAACCCCAGACAATGTCTTGAGACTCATGTTTGGACATTGGTGAACTCATCTGCCGAGGAAGAACTCCAAAGAACTCTTTGAGAAAGGGTGTTTTGTTTCTTTTCGGCCGTTTCACTTGAACACGCCATCTTGCTAAGCTACCGGTAAGAAAGTATGACTGACCCCGTCGACAAAGGCACCGTGGTGGGTGTGAACATGACTGACAACTATGAGAATTGTCCGACCACAGCAGATAAAAAAAAATTAAAACACAAATTTGCTGCCAAAGAAAGTCGCACAGAGCTGTGCCCTGAGGAAAATCTGTAGGAACCAATAAAACAGGAGCCTAAAGTCACCAGGGTTTCCAAAAGATATCATTTGGCTGGTATCCGTCACCCAGGAAGTATCCGTATTCAGACAGACATCAAACAAATATCATGTCAAAACAATACATAATGGCTGCTGACAGGCGGTAAAAGACTGGAAAACACCCTTATTTCATAATTGTTTTGTATTATATATCTAATTTATATGTTCACCTCCTGATATATGTAGGGAGAGGCAGTCTAGCGCCCTCTACTGGTCAGCTGCCACTGTTTCCGAGTGCTTTGAGGACTTTAAAGTAAAAGCTGAGGTTCAAAGTTCATTAAACTTGTATTTATGCTCGAGAAACAAGGACAGCATTATCTTTAAATAGGTTTAATGGTTTATAAGTACTTAAATTGGTTATCAAATAGTTAACAGAAATATCTTTGATTACAAAAGGGACGTTCAGCTTGAGTACAGTGTGTCAGTTCTGTGTGTATTCAGTATAAGTAGGTTTGGTAAAGATGTTAGATTTCACGATCATTAACAGCTGGCACAGCTGCTCATTATACAGTACAAATTATACTGTGTTGATTTAAATAACCTACATCAGGCTTGTATTGTAAGATCATATTTCCTGTTGAGAAAACAACGTGTTTTCTAGTTCTTAGACCAATAACAACACACATAAACACACACACTTTGGTTTTACAGTGCAAGTAACCACTATTCAACCTACTTTTTAATTATGCAAACTTACATCAACTAGAATTCTGAGCCACATGACAGTTTTGTCAATTTCCTGTTCCCCGGGGTAACATTTAACCCTGTCAAGTTGTCATGTGAATTTAACCTAAGCTTAATGTTCTAGTTTCAAGAGCACAGAAGGAACTCTAAATGGCTTTTACATAAATTCATCCATCCATCCATTGTTATCCGCTTATCCTCAAGGGTTGGGGGGGGGGGCTGAAGCCAATACCAGCTGACATTTAGAATCACCAATTAACCTGCATGTCTGACTGTGGGAGGAAGCCGTTATAGTATAGACAGTTATATCTTCCTCACTTCTATTCAGGCAATAGACTGACAATATGGCCAAAATAACCCGAATATGTCGGCTGGAGCCATCACGACTACGGTGATTTTCTTTTGCGGAGCTGTCATGTTGTCCATCTTTATGTGCAGTCTTTGATTCAGAGGTACAAATGATATTGCCACTGCACATGTCATTGTATCATGCCGGTTGCACATTGTAATATTAGCTCTATGAACACGTTCAGAGTCCTCTCTGATGGGCTCCACCTGTGTGAAACAAACCAAACTGACTGCTGCTATGTTAGTATTACAGTGAATGTCACCCATTGGTAAAAATGTTCCTTAGCTTCTGTAAATCAAATACAACAAAAAGAACAAATAACAGTTGTTGTTAAATGTACATGAACGATTAAAACATACAGAGCAGAGGCCTTCATGGGTCATCTCAAACTCTCAACCCCAGGATCTGAGACCTGACTGGAGACCCGAACGGGTTCCGGTCCACGTCTCATTATGTGTGTGGAGCGGATCTGAGAAGATCAGTAGTGATCACAGGTCAGGAGTGTAATTTGGGAGATGATTAATTTGATCAGATTACAAAAAATGTTGAGGAGCGCCTGCGAGGGGGGGGGGGGGCGCAACGGCATAACTATTTTTTACTTTCTCTATTTTCACAAAAAATGTTAAATTTCAAAAGATGTCCATCTGGATGGGATTTTAATAGATTCTAATAAGAGGACCAGCAATTTCACATAAAAAAGGAAAATGCGGCTGTAATGATTATTGTGGTTTGGGTGGGAAATTACTCACATACACAATCCAGATGGCATTAAAGTCACTGGGTAATGTTAAAAACACCCTACCTCCTGTAGGGAAATACTTCACACTGTCTGCTAAATTGTATAATTTAACGGTATTAAGCGCCCGTAATGCCTCAGATGAGCCATTCAGATGAAAGAAAATGATCACTAACACAGTATATGCTCCAGCGTCAGTGTGCAGCGCTGTAGCCACTGGTCTCAGGAGTGATTTGGTAGTTCAGATAGGCTTGGAAGTTATTTTACACTCACATCTTTTACAGCCGCAATTGGCTATATTATTAAATATAATATCCTATATTAGCAAGGCTTGTGAAGTTTGAATGTTTTTAATGTGTTCATGAGGATTGAGCATCACATGAGCATAGTCACACCACCAAACTAAAATGAACGGTATATTGTTGCAATAGATTGCTAAAACTTTGACGTGAGTATCCTGACTAAGATACTTCCACCACTCATCTCTCTCATAGGACAACAAATGAAAAAAAAAACACACTGAGTCCAAGACAAACGGGTCATTCCAGGACCCCACGTGTGTTTTTATGCCCCGACATTTTTTTTCTGTGGCATGTTTAGTGAAGCATAGTCTCTAGAAGAAGCTGTTCAAATCATACTTTTGTTCCTTTGACTGAGGATGGAGTCTCCTGGTGCAGCTAAGGTGCTTTTGGCTGTCCGATGTGATGTCATCACTCCTCAGTGGGGGCTGCTGAGCACTCCATTGGTCATAGTCAGTTTACTCCACCGCCTCTGACAGAGGAGTTTGCGATTCTGTTGAACCTTTACTCGTACATCAAAAACCTCCTGGATGGCATTCTTGAAACAATGGAAGTTGTAGTCAATCAGTCCTGTAAGGGACAGAGAAAGGAGTTCAGTCCATTACAGGTCAGAGAGGGAAAGACTGAACATTCTTCAAAATAGAAATATGCTTTGTCAGGGTACTGATCTCACGCTACAATTTATTATTTCTAATATCATGGTTGATGCTACAGTCAACAACGACAACAGTTACATTAAACAATGCCTGTATGCATGGCTGTGTGTTGGTGGTGCAGCGGTTAGCACGTTCTCCCCGTGCTCGCGCAGGTTTTTGTCCAAAGACGTGCGGCTGTGGTGTGTTGAGTGCGAAAACTTTTTGCACCGTATTATGTACACTATGTATATACCGTTTGGGAAATACGACCGCTTCCTCGCCAAGGCTTCTCCGCGGATCAAACAAACAAGATATAACATCGTGTTTAGTGACCTCAAGAGGTGCTGATACAGTAGCCAAACATTTTCACCTTTGGACTGAGCCAGTTGCATGCTGCCTTCAAATGGAAGTCCTGGGTTTGCGGTTAAGACATGAAAAGTTATATACAACATATATGCTTGCCATTCAAGTCGTTATGTCGAGAGAACACTATTGATACGTGATGCTGCAACATGATGAACACCAAACGACTCCTCACTGTTGAAATCTAGAGGCCACCGAAGATAATAACTTGCTGGCTAGCAAGTGGGCAACGTAAAGTGTATGCCGGAAAGGTGAGGCCTCTCTATCTCTGTCCCCTGTTCGTGTGTGTGTGTGTGTGTGTGTGTGTGTGTGTTTGTGTGTTCTGCACACTCTGAGAGTTGCACAAGCAGGCATGCAGACAGATGGAAGGGAAGAGCGACAGGTTAGAAAGCACGGCTAGGAAACAACACAAAGAATAATACACTGCAGAGTTCTAGAGCGTGATTACTATTATAACTGAGACAGCAGCGTGGCACAGATTGAGAGAAGAGCCAGGTGGGTGGATATGATGGAGAGGTGATGAATTAATGGAAGACAGCTGTGCTAGGCTGAGGAAGGCAGTGAATTGGCCGAAGGCAGTGTGCAGGATTGAGGTGAGTGAGTGGCAAGACAGCAACACAACACACACACACACTTTGCATAAATAATAGACCAACAATCAAAATACTGAAATTTACACCAAACACACAGGGGCAAACACCCCTTGCTTTATGTGCTCTGTATGAAACATTAGTCCTTTTCTATGGCTGTTTATGTGATAAACTACACAACATGTGGTTGTTTACAACAGGTCCTCTCAGAGAGTGATTCTCCGTCATTCTTGGAGTCTCTAGATGGTGTCACAGGAGGGGTTCTGTCCAGGTACGCCATAGTTCTACTGGGGGACTTCAATACTTCAACACTACTTCAATACTACACCCATCTGATGCTTTGGTGTCTGCGCTGGGTGGCTCATTTGTCATTCTTAGTTTTGGAAGAGACAACAATTTCCCAAGCTACCTGTGTAATCTTCCGTTTCTCCTGCATTGAGGGGTGTACCTTCATGTGTCCTGCATGACAACATGAGTGCGCACACGTGGATGGAGGTTTTGTAAGAACAAGGCCTTGAAGGTGGAGCTGTCCTCTAAGACTGGTGCATTCTTGCCCTGGAAGTATGTGTGCCTCAAACGTTTGTAATACTCTCTGGGATGCTCACGACGGGCATGTTTAATTTGAAGGGCTGCAACCATTGCTGTGATCTCCTCAGTAGTAGAAGAAAATTCTTGACAGAGCAATTTGTAATCATTCTTAACGCTGGGAGATTGTGACTGTATAACCAGCTTCAGAGCAAGTCTTCCACAGGCAAAGTCTAACTTTCTCCCTTTCGGTTGCATGAGGTAGGTCAATTAGATTGTAATCTAATTCCCTAAAATAGTCATCAATGTGGTGATCACAGTTGTCTGGATCAGACTTTTTGAATGTCTCTAGCTAGAAACTCAAGCTTGTTAAAGCGAGGACACTGTGAGGTCTGATGAAGGTGAGACTAAGTTAGCGTCATGAACGTGTGAATCGTGTGCTACAGTTCTCCCTGGTTGAAAAATAAGGGCTGGACAGCGGCCACTCTTGCATTGGTGCAGAGAAGGAGGATGAACATACCTGGACGGTTCTTGTCCTTTCTTTGGAGAAATGAGCACAGATTAATGTGCCATGCATCGGTGTCTGAGAAGGACTCGAGGCAGAATATCTCCCAGAAGCGAAACTACATATTTGTTATCAGCCATCTGAACCTTGTGGAGGAGACAAGTGTTTTGCGCTCTAAGAGCTTTCACCTCCTTTTCTATGGCTTTTTTGCTCTGAAGAATAAGGCTGGTTTACACTTCTTGTTTATTCTTGAACTTTGTAAAGCACTGTGAGACAACTCTGTTGTGATATTGGGCTATACAAAATAAATTGAATTGAATTGAATTGGTTTGCCTGTGGAGGTTCAAGAGCAAGTATTTTAACAATGGATGCTGTCTGCGCATCGCACCTGTCATTTAGTAGTGAGTTTATCTCTTCTGTGCACTCACTGAAATTCAATCTGCTGATGAATTCGGGGTAGCCAGGCTTTAGGCTCTTTGTTATGGAAGAAATAAACTGCTCTACACAGCGGTTCTCCATTATTATGCCTAGAAAGGGGTGAGGTTAAACAAGTTGTCTAATACAATGAAGCAGTTTGCTGTGGTGTTGCGGTGGCAGACACCTTGAAGCGTAGCTTGAACAGTACACCAGCCTAACCAAACAACGTGGTGGCCTACACTAGAGGCTAGCCTGTGAGGGAGGGGTAGCTACGGGACTATCTAATGGATCTAGTGTGAATAGCAAACTGGGGCCAATTAAAGTAAACACAGGTTTAAACAAAATTATGTTTGTGAAATGCAGGACAGTAACAGGATTGCCTCTTAAAGTTGACTCAAGCTGCAACATGTGGCAGTAACAGCTAGATACTAAACTTAAATTAACAGCAAATACTGACAATTTGCTGCATTGAATATGTGATATTCAAATGCAGAACCAAAATTCTTAGGGTTCCTACTGAGTAGGTTCAACCTGAATGGTTAGCAGCAGTAGCAAGCCCTTAAGGTAACGCTATAGGGCTTTCAGTGTTTGTTATCACAGCAATTCACAGTAACAAGTTTCACAACTAAGTCTCTCAACTTGCTTTAGCTAGATTTTGTTAGATCAATTTTCATCACAATGCACTTGTTTGTAAGTACAGCTGGATGTGTGCTTCTTAGGCAGACTAGTTGTTAAATGAAGACTTTTGCTCGTTTTAAACTTAATATTGTACAATTATGAATAATTGCCAACAGTACACGGCCTCACATGGGCTCAGTACTCTGCATTAAGATAAGATAAGATAAGATAAACCTTTATTCATCCCACATTGGGGAAATTTGCAAATTTGCAGCAGCAAAGAACAGGTGCCTATATAAGTAGAAAAAAATATATATAAAAAATATAAATAGAAAAAAAAAGTATAGTATTCAGTATATACAAATATAACAAAGAGATTGCACTGTAGTAGAATGGATGAAGTGATAATTATTGGGTATGCCTCCCTGGTGTGTTACACCGTGTTACACACCAAAATATGCTGGGATTTGCATCATTTCTGGGCAATTTGGCTATCGGAAATAATTAATTACTATCTAAGATAATTTATAATTACATTGATTAATGGGACTTTCTTCAAAGTCCACCTCGATTGGGGCACCACATCTTTAAGCGAGGAAACTGAGTTCAGAGACAGACAAAGACAAAGAAAGATCTAGTCCGCACCGTTTCTGGTGGGCCCAACCTCACCCACTGCAGAAACACACTCATTGGCATTGGTGACTGCCAGAAGAGGAGAGGTAAGAGAGTTGGGATAAGAGCTGCTCCATCATCAAGCCTACTGCCAGGCTATGAGTGTATATCTACATGTGTATAAATGACTGTATATGTTGCTTTGTGCTATTTCATTTTTTTTAATTTTATGTTCTATTCCAGATTAAAATATATAAATAATATCTTCTATGTGTGTGTTGTAAAATGACAAATAAATTAACTTAATACATTGATGTCCAATGTCAAAGAGAATTAAGATAGTAATGTTTTAAGTTTCTCAAAACATAATTTAACAGCAGTGGGCTTCATAGACAAAAAAGCACATAATGCACCTACTCTACAACGCAGACTGTTACATCTTTATCTGTTACAACTTCATATGATGTTTCTTTAAAGAAATCACCTGACTGCTGAACTAAACAGCAAAATTCAGCAAGTTAATGTGAGCCTCACAAACCAACCACTGACTCAATCATCTGTTCTTAAAGACAGCTCAATGTAGATAACTGCAATGACTGTATATCAGCCTCCGCTGTAGAGGTTGGAGAGGTCAACCATTAAATCATTAAAGCATTAGTTCAAGTTTTACTGTTCAGTAATAATTTACTAATGTATCAAAAGCCTTGGAATAAAGAATGCTATATCATAGAAGATAACTGATAGTTAATGTATGGTGCGGTTCACAAAGGGAATCAATGTAATTAACACTGCCCCATACTGACTTTATGAGACATTTTTTAGTTTGTTCCATTCCCAGTTTTGTCTCTCATTTCAATTGCTAGTGCTGTTAAAAAAACTCTGGTCCTGATCAGTTCACACGGTCTGCAAAACATCTACCACAGATATCAGATTAAAAAAGACAACCTTTTGGGTAAAGTTACATCTCTGCAGACCCCTCACACCCCGCACATAAACTCTTTAAACTCCTTCCGTCTAGTAGGCACATTTGCACTATACTTGCACTACTTTTGCACTACATAAATGCACCACACCTACCTCCACCGTACATACTGTTGTTATGAGTACTTATATTGTTCTTGTTCTTGTTCTTATTCTTATTGTTGTAGTTTATTTCTTACTTTTTACTGTACATAGAGAGGGAAGTTCCACCGAGTCAAATTCCTTGTTTGCTTGTACAAACTTGGCCAATAAAGTTGATTCTGATTCTGATTCTGGTTAAAGTGTTAAAGTGTCAGAATCAGTTTTATTATCTAATTATGTAATTATGTATGTAATTAAGATGCTGTTTACTGTTTTCAATGTACTCACACAGAAATAGACATGCAGCTAAGACAAGGACAGCAAAGCTGAACAAATATATGCACAAACTATTATGCATTTACAAGTAGGTAAAAGAATAATGAATATATATAAAAAGCAAAACTAAACAATAGTATACGATGCAACAGTGCAGGGTGCAAAGATTACTGAAATAAATACTAATATTAATCCCACTGGTCACTCTAGATAGACAGTGTAGGCAGTCAGTTAGCTGGGGGTGGGGGGGTCCACCTCCATATTTTTGAGCTTGTTTCTAAGCGTGGGAGGTTGGATAGTGTTGAAAGCACTTGAAAAGTCAAAGAACATAATCTTCACATAACCAGCATCCAAGTGATGCTCAGCCCAGTGGAACATGTAGAGGTGAGCATCTTCCACCCCCCATATTTTCCTGGTGCCTGAGCTGTAGGGGGTCAAGTGCATGTTCACACAGTGGTCTCAGGAGGTGGAGAAGCAGCTGCTCCAGTGTCTTCATGATGTATGATGTCTGTTTTTTGGCTCAGTTGGGGGCCTTACTTTGGATACCAGAATGAAACATGCTGTTTTCCATAGAACCTGAACCCCCCCCTGTCTACAGGCTCAGGTTGAGGACCCTCCTGGAGAGGCTCCGCCATTTGGGCTGCACAGACCTTCAGAAGTGTTGGACGCACACCATCCAGGCCAGCTGCTTTTCCTGGAAGCTCCGCCCTCACTTTGTTTGTTGTGAGGGATAGGGAGGACCCGAGTGAGAGAGGAGATGCAGCCGCGGTGTAAGGACTTCGGCAAAGTGGAGATAATGGAGGGGGGGCTAGTACTGAAGTGGTGGGAGAGGGTAAGGCTGTGCCAGCATGGGCAGGGCAGACATTGGTCGTCGTATCAAACCTAGACCTGGTAGACCTGGTTTAACTCACTGGCCCAGTCCTCATCACCTGCTGCTGTCTGAGTGTCCTTCTGCTTGAAGCCAGTGGTAGTCCTCATACCCCTTCACACTTCTCTGGTGTTGTTGTGCTGCAGCTTTCTCTCCACTTTTGTAGACCTCCTTGACCTGCGATAGATTCCTCTTTAGCTTGTGTTGCACTTGCTTGCGCTTGTATCCTTTTTCTCGTTGAAGAGTGTCCTAATGTCACTGGTGATCCAGGATTTATTATTGAGAAAACAGAGTACAGTCCTTGCTCGTATAAGTGTGTTCCAAGATAAGTTACTGTAGTCTGTAGTACAGTTAACCATTCTGTCAATGTCAGTGTCCAAGTTATTGTTATTTTCCTTGCAGTACATCCCAATCTGTGCACTCAAAGCAGGCCTTAAGAGTTTCGCTGGCCTCTGCTGTCCACTTCCTGAACGCACTGGGCGGTTGCAGGGTGCCTCAGTACTCAGATCAGAGATGAGGCTGACATGATTAAAATCTACCGATATCACAATGGATGCATCAGGGTGTTGGGTCTGTGTATTTGCAACAGTGTCGTGGATGACTGACTGTTTGACTGCTTTGGCCCTTCTGCTGTTTTTACAGCCATGTCTGGGGACCCCGTGATTGGCCATGGCCCTGTTGTTTACAGTAGGGATCAGCTCTTGACGTTCTGTAACACTGCGGTGCTGCTCGAGGACAGGCCCGACGTTCCCTGCGAACTGAAGAGGAGGAGACGCGAAAGCCTTGCCGGGGCTCAGCACCACGCTAAGAGGAGGAGGTACAGACCTGTCCTCCTGTCCATCAGCATGGGAAATGTAAGATGTCTCCTCAATAAGATGGACAAACTAGCGGCGCTGATGCTGACCCCAGACATGAAGAGAAAGGGAGGAGGAGTTTGTTTATAGATGGTATAGCTCTGGCCACATCACTGTTAAAGAACAACTCTGCAGCAAGGACATTGAGCTGTTGGCCATTATCATGAGGCCGTACTACCTGCCGATAGCGTGCGTGCATTCCCCCCTCTGCTAGTGCTGATGTAGCCTGTGATGTCCTCCATACTGTCTCTAGCAGGCTGCAAACACAGCACCCCCAGGCCCTCCTTCTTTAACCGTGCCTCTCCATCTCCCTCTCTACGCACATTCACCCAGTACGTCACATGCTGCTCCAGAGATAATAAAACCCTGGACTTGTATTATGCCAAGCTTACACCTCACCACCCCTCCCCCTGCTGGGTAGATCTGACCACAACCTGGTTCACTGCCTATCTGTGTACAAACCTCTGGTACACAAACAACCAGCTGTCCCCCGCACAGTGAAGAGATGGTCAGACTGAGGAGGCTCTGAAGGACTGTGAGGGAGGAACTTTGTGATCCCCAGTCAGCCCCACTGCAGCCCCCCTCGTCTGCACTTTCAAGACAGTGCCCCACCCCTCCTCCGTCACCTTCATCTCGAATGCATGGCTCACAGACGCCCCCCACAGCACACCTCATCAGCCCAACCCCACCACCTATGATAATCAATGGTAGGGCTGGCTTGTATCTCCTTCTCCTAGCTTCTAGCTTAGCCTTACGTGTAGCACCAGCCCTGCACCCGTAGTACAGCCTCTTCGGCTCAGCCGGGATGGGGTGTTTGACTCCTTGTCCAATCCATTGCAACGAGAGGAGTGCTTCCCTTGTGGACACAACTTTCTTCCAGGCTGCAGTCAACATTGTTGGTCAAAAAAATGCGAGCGAACACAAAAAATACGCTTAATACACAATAACCTCAAGAGCTACAAGAACATGCTGCCACACAGTATTGGTTCATCATTCATCATTCATCTATAAATGAGGTAGATTCAGGTAGGCTCAGACCAGCTGAGAACCTGTTTCATCTCCTTTGAGCAACAGCCACATCATTGCTCAGGTGTCCACTGGAGATGAGGAAGGCCCCATGCCACTTTCTTTAAAATACTGATAATCTTAAATAGCAGGTGAGACGATCAAATATATGATAGCCTGTCTTTCATTTTCAGTTCAGTTCAGTTAATTGTCCAAACAGAAAAGCAGTAGGGCTTCTAGCCACTATCTTTACACAGTTCATGTTTAATGACATTGACCTCGCTCTTCAGCTGAAAGCAGAATTGGTACTTATCATTACATTATCGCCCACCAAAATAATCATCCCTATTTCTACTAGAATTCTGAGAGCTGAACTCACATGGTGTATCACAAGATACAACAGCTCATTAATTTACTAGACAGCTTTGAACTCACCCAAAACACAAATGAAGCCAATCATCAGCATGGCAATACTCAAAACGTACAATAATAAGTAATGACAACAGTATATAGTGACTGCTCTGACGGCTATTTAAATGACATGGTTGTCAAAATTTCAAGAATACACTCTCACCTGCTTTATGCTGCTGCTCCACTACAGGTTAAAGAGGCTGACTGACATCATCTCTTCATTGTTAAACAATGACAGTGTTAATGAGATCAAGAGAATCTGTTGCATGAAAGAAAATGGAAAAAGGCTTCAATTGTAATTTATACAAAAAAGCCATGACTGCCCATTACAAAACATCTGGCAAGAAAGGATTATGTTTCCAAGTTAGTTACAGAGAATTCTGGGAACTTATTCTCCAATATTGAGATGTAATATACGAGCCACTCATCGCTGTTTTTCAATAACAAAATAACTTCAGTTAGAGCCAGCCATACATGGTGAAAGATGAAGAGACTCCCTTTGGAAATGGGGAACTACTAGGTTGACAGATGAGTTGGGGGGGTGACAGCATTCAGGAATTTTCAATTCAATTCACAGTGCTTTACAAAGTTCACTGAAATAAACAAGAAGTGTAAGCGAACAAACAATCTCATAAAGAGTCCAGCAGTCGATGAGGCCAAAGGATCGGTCCGATGGATCAGTCCGAGGCATCACCTGCCCTTTATGACCCTCCTTCTTCGGGAAGGAAAAACTCAAATTTGATGTCACCGGTCCCAAAAGTTACATGTAGTAGTGCTTCATGTCAAGGGCAAGGGTTTCAGTTGAAAAATTCAACATTTCTGAAAAAAACTGTGGTGTATGACAGGAAAACTCTGCCTCTTGGCTACTAGGATAGATGATAGAAAAATGTCACACTTCACCGCTAAGGGGGAAATTGAATTTGATCCCAGACTCTGTAGGCCTCTTTCATGTCTGATTGTGGGACCAAGTGGTTGTGGGAAAACTTATTTTGTAAAAAGTATACTGGAAAACTGTGAACCAGTGATGGATGGGAAACTGGAAAACACTGTTTGGATTAATACTTCTTTTCAAACCATTTAGGCTGAACTGCAAAAGATGAATGAAAATATTACATTTTTCAACAGACTACCTGATTCTTTAGAAGATGAAAACCCGTTTCCCCCTGAACAAAATCATTTGATCATTCTGGACTAGGGATGTGTCGGTCATGAACGAAACGCCTTTTAGAGCCGTCTCTTTGAAGTGAAAGATCGGAGCTGCTTTTTTTTATATATATTTTTTTCTGTTCAAGCTGCACGTGATTGGTCAACTATGTGATGTGTGGTGGCGCCTGTCTGTCCGCAATGAGCGGGAAGGGGAGGGGTGGGAGTTACAGACACAGCACACAGAGAGAGAGAGAGAGAGAGAGAGAGAGAGAGAGAGAACAGCCGCTACAGAGACAACACGCTGGAAAGGTGAGAAAATGAGTGACCGCAGGAAATTTGGATGCATTTCAATTACGTCGATAACACAAAGGCAGAGAGTAGAGTGTGCAAGGTTAAAATCTCATATCGAAAAATAGCTGTTCATCCATCAGTGCAGTTGTTAGAAAAAAGACAAGCAAGTGAACCTGCTACTAATGAAAATGCCAGTTTGTCTACTGCAGCTGTTGCTGCTGCTGCAGTGTCTACAAGAAGGAATCCCTCAGCAGATGCAATACACTCTTATCTTGAGGAGCCACTGAGCTGTTGGGAGACCAAGGCTTCAGTCTGCCCACGTCTCACACACATGATGGCATGGAGCAACATCAGTCCCCTCAGAGAGAATCTTCTCCAAAACAGGGCCGATAATAACAGAGAGAAGAAACAGGATCAACTATTCAAAACTGAGGCACTTGGTTTTTCTTAATGCCAATCTTCACTAGAGACTAGCTAAAACTGTTACCTGGATGCTGCTTTTTTCTTTTAGTTTTACACATTTTCGTTTATATTTTGTGTGATTCTCTAAGCTTCTCTATGTTGTTTCACTGTAAATAGGTAAAAGTTTCTAAATGTTATACATACAATCACAGATTGGATCTTTTTGTCAAACTGAGATGGGTATTTGTTTTTGTACTTTAAACTTTATTTTTTTGTAGCACTCTGTTCCACGTTGAGTATAATAAGCCATATAATAATATAATAAACATTTGATATAATGTATGTTTTATACATAAGTAATTCATTTTTAACATAATTTTACATTATTTTGGGTAATAAATTAATTTAAGCAACAAAAAATCTGAGGAGCCAAAAGAGCCAGAATTCCCATCACTATTCTGGACAATGTTATTTCTCAAGACTCCGATCACCCTGAAGGGGTTAAAATTTTCACCCAGTACGGACATCATAAAAATATGAGCGTCATGATGCTGATGCAAAATGTATTTCACTAAGGTAAACACGGTCGCACCACTAGTTTGAAGAGCAATTATCTGGTGTTGTTTAAAGACCCTTGCGACAAATTGCAGATTAATATACCAGCTCATCAACTCTTTCCCTCACAAAAGCCCTTTTTCTTGGAAAATATTTCCTATCTTGACCCACCAGTGAAAACAGTCTGACTCAACCAGAGGCTTCCATCAGACAGACAGCTGAAGACAATTTGGATGCAAAAATGAAAGCGAAAAAAGTGACGAAGTACGACGCTCTAAAAAATAACCCAGAGGCTGGACAAGTTTTTTAAACATCCTGGCAGAACTCAACATCCCCTTATCCTCAATAAGTAACCCTCTAGCCTGCGAACAATATGAACGTCTCAAAGTGGAAGAGGGTGTTTCCATGGAAAAAATAATCCTGTCCCCCCATTGGAGAAGGCCGGAGGAGGAAAAAGAGGAAGAGGCCCACGAAAACACAGATCAAAACAAAAAGAAAACCAATGACCCTGTCCCCATGTTGGATCACCCTTTAATCATAAACTTGTTCAGGAGTCAAATATGTTGAATCTTTTCTCAATAAAGCATTTATTCAAACACTTCTACAGCGTCTGCAGACGTATTCATCATTAAATCAGTAATGGACATGGGCAAAAACATTCAAAGTCTACAGACATTTAAATAATCAATATTTTTGTAATGATTTAAAGATGAGCTAGCGGGAAAAAAGCATGTGTCTCACAATTTTCAACAATGTTTAAACATTTGTAATGAACAAGCCTGATGGCCCATCTGCACACTCAGTGGCAGAGATCGTACATGCAGCGTTGACCACACACGGTGGACAGCAGGTGTTGAAGCTGGCGGTCGTGGTAGAGTTCGAGTATGGTTTTCCAAAAACTGTAAGATGCTTGGGAGGTAATGAGGAAAATCTGGCTGGAATCCAAAAGAGTCAAAAATAAGATCAAGATCTCCCCTCTTAAAACTCATCTTGTGGCGGACAGGAAAAGTGCTGCAGAGGTTTTGAAACACCTGAAAGGCATTCTCTGGTGTTACCTGCATAGGCATCATTTTTATACTTTCTGATAGCTGTGGCTACAGCTTTTTGCCAAGTTTTTTAAGACGTTGAGGTATCGCCAGGTGTTTTTGGCAGTAAAATATCTCCATAATCTAGTTTTAAGTTATTAATAAATAACTATACCTGTCATTGTGTTCTGCCAAGGCTTGCATGTCGCAAAGGTCTGCTTGAAATTAGTATAACAGCCTTGGCACAAACTCTCTGTTTCTGGTAAAATGTGTTCTGGCAGGTTTATGCAGTGTGTAGGTATTCTGTTCCGATAAAAACTCTTTGGCATTTCAAGCTTGACTTTCTTCCCTGTTTCATCTCGCACAGCTGTGTGGAGTCGTCCTACACCTCAGAAGCTGCCAGGATGAGCGAGGTTGTAATACACTTTTTTCATGAAACAATTATCAGCCATTTGGCTGTCTCTTAAGTTTTTTTTATTTCTCATTTGCAAATAAAAAGGACATTGCGAAGGCCATGCATTTCATAACTAAACACGAGTGTAACACAATAGTGTATGAGATAAATGGCTAAAAGAAATACATTTTCCTACAAGAGTAGTGTACAGTTCTTAAGGAGACAAAACTAACATTCTATCATCTTTAGGATTACAATTAGGATTTAGAGTTTTGTGAAAAGCACGGTGTCATTTTCTCAGTTCCGTCAAAATATTCACAGGCATCAAACACACCACATCGACAAAGAAAGTGTACAGAGTGAACAAGTGGTAGGTTTTCATATCAGTGGCGTCTTCAGTCCATTCAGTCACAATTTCAAATATCTGACAAACAAGACTGACCTATACACAGGGTGCATTGTGCAACCAGTTCCAAGGACGTATGGGATCATACTTTAGCAAGAATATTTTCCAGTTGAACAGTTCTGCATGTCTGATCAAATCGTTCGTATTTCTGTACAATGAAACCAGGTAACAAGTTTTCTCAAAGAACTACCTATTTCATTATTTTGCTAATTTTCAGTCATTGAGAACAGTGATAAAGACGGATTATTGCAAAATATCATCAGTTGAAGCTGGTTTATTTTCACCATATCCTCCCCGATCAGAGTTTTGTACATATCGTGGATAGTGTCATAGATCTTCCTTGCTGATTTTAGTTTGTCTAAAAGAGTCCAGGGTCTTGCCATCATTCTGGTAGAAATCATCCTCAAGCAGATCCAAACACTGAGCCGTGGCTAGCGCTTTCTCCGGTACTTGTTCATAGTAAGGTCAGGCAGACGAAGCACAGCTGTTTTTACAGAGTTGTTGAACGCGGATGACATACATCCATCCATCGAGTTGCGGAGTTCTAGAGGGGACAGATCTGGAGAAGGCTCCGTCAGGGGCTGCTCCGGTGAAGGTGAACGACCACAGATAAGCGGAAGAAAATGGACGAAAAGATCTAAGTTTTAATCATCAGTTTTAGTCCTGCAACCTTGAAAACGCTCCAATAGTCTAAGCGTTCCCGCAATTCCAGCTTTGCCTCGTTGGTCTGTATCTTCACAGTCTTGGTGCACAGGTTTAGCAGATTTTAGTTTCTGACTGTAAATTAGGATTAGCATGACATATGCGACCAGAAAAGGGCGTCTCTGACGCATCATTTGAGTCTTCTGCACAAAATGGACCATTCACATGCAAACTACTTCAGTCAAGAATGGGTCACTATATTGGAGAGCTATGAATAAATAATATATATTTTTGGATGGATCTCTGAATCATTTGGACTCAGGATTCAATCTGAAGAGTTTCGAGCTTATCCATCCAGTGGAAGTGCTCCAACTGTGAGCCATGCAACACTCTCGGATACAGAGCTCACACTGCAGGAGTTTCAAAATCCCACACAAGGAGAATCCTCAGAGATGTTCTCTCTGATCTCAAACATGCTGACAGTACAAGATTTGAAAATAATGGCGCATCACACGTGACATGATATGAGATTGATAAAATCAATAAGATTATTGTGGTGTAGGGAGCAGCGGGCAACCTCATGTGATCTCATGGGGAAGCAGATGTAAACAAAATGGATACTGATGTGATGAAACTTACTAATGCTTTGTAGTGAGAAAAAACAACAACTGAAGGCTAAACAAGTCTGGTTGGTCGAGGAGACATGGACCACATGTCCATGCTTCAGTGAGAATTTGCAGGTCTCCTTGTAGACTTGTCTTTCTCATTGGCTATTGTGGACTGGCTCAGAAAGCACCAACGTTGTGTGAAGATTGTAAACCCCTCACATTACCAGATAATCTGGACCGCACATTGGTACCGACCAAGGTACCACACCAGATTTATTTTCTGATTGTCAGGAAGGCAGAATCAGGGCTATAAAACCCCTATGGTGTGAGTCAGGCTTAAGGGGAAAATAAATGGGACTTTTATCTCCAGAACAAGGGGCACCCATATAGCTCCTCCTTCCTGCAATTCTATATCAAGTGCTGAGCTCAAGGAAAGGAGAGCATGGTGAACAACGGCAGAAATGCACGGCTACTTTCTAACATGCACGTAAATATAGTGTCTGCAAACAGGCTGACCTTTCCTCTCAAAGCTTTCCTTGCGGAGGAAGCAGACCATGGCGAGGAACTTGGTGACCTCCTTCAGGTACATGACTGTGGTGTTGTTCAGATGGATGATGGCCATAGACTCCTTGTCATAGGGTAAACCAGCTTCACTGTCAGTCAAACTGAAGGAGAGGAGATGAAAAAGCACACTAACTCAAGTGAGTAAAAATGTTGCATCATCCGACACACAACACTGGCCCTGTTTTAAATACAGGAAAGACTCAGTATGCTATTACAGCTTCTTGTTTAAGACACTTTCATAGAAGGCACATTGTTTTTCTATTCAGAACAACAACAGACATCTGATTTCAGTATTTAACATGAGGAATTTTAAGTTGTAATGAGCATGGTGGGAAGGTGACTGACAAGAGAGGGAGGTGCAATTAGTGACAGGAGCGGTTTAAAGGCAGATAGGAGTCAGACTTCGAGCAACAAGCAGATCAAGACAGAGAGAGAAGCAGTACTGTACAAAGAGGACATGCCGCTCTTTATTGATGGTCACGTAACATATTCTGTTTTCACAAATTAAGTTAGCATACAAGAGGAAACATTGTTTTTTTCATTCCTTCTAGTGTATATGAATGTTGTCTTTCTGGTTCTCTTTTCGAACCACACAGTTTACAGTATACACACCACAAGCCTTCTGTATCATCAACTCTCCAAAGCCAATTAATAGTAAGTACAGTATGACCCCTTCTTTCCATGATTTCACCACCGGCAAAATGACTGAAAGAGTATGTGAAAACCTTCCATCAGACCCACAACTCAGCGTGAGAAAAACTCCCACCAAAAAGATTAACAGAGCATTTGCACTGTTTACAATCTAACAATTAATCTCAATGTCTCTGCTTCAATAAATATCAAATAACCTTGTTCTTTTCGAATTCACTTTCCCCCTTTCCATGTAGCAACCACACCCCAGAATTTCAAGACGTAACCGAACGGAAATCTCATTCAACTTCAAATGGGCACTGCCATTCCACTACCACATCTGCATACATGTTGTCACATTAACAGCAGCAAGTCTCTTTTCACATCCCCTTTCAGCGTTGCATGGATTACATCAGACTGTTAATTGTAATTTTGTAAAATCTGTCTTTTTATTTTTGTTAAGCAAATTACAATACGTGCATTCAAAGTCCGTATGAACAGGAGTTAGATGTTACCAGAAACAGTAAGTGTGTCTGTCTCAAACAAAAAACAAAATACAGTAGCATGTTCACTACGAATGAACATGCACATGGGGTACAGAGAGGCTAGTAGAGCAGAGGAAAGGATTAACAGTAAATTTGGCACTGCAGTGTAGGCTACAGTGTGTCATCTAATAAATGCTGCTTTTCCTAAAGACTAATTATTATATTGTCTGTTGTTTCCTCAACAGCTGGAAGAGAGGCCCAGCAAACATCTCCCCTGTGCTTCCAACCATGTCGTGTTAGCTGAGCAGGAAAGGCGAACAGTATAATTCTGTGTTTTGGCTGCTATATGTAACATTAGCTAAGTTTATACAAAATAATGACTTAACCTGATATTATTATTTTACTTGCATGATATTACCACCTGCTTGCTCAGTGTGAAAAAATATCAGGTACAAGCTTAGAGTAAAGTCTAAGCCTGAAAAACTGGTTGGTTAGGAAAAGAAAATCCGATGATGAGCATGGAGGAGCTAGGGCTGTGATGTTCCTCTATATATTTTGGTTTGCAGTAGACCGCTGCAACGTGCACACGGGACATTTGGTTACTGTAAATGTAGTGTTAAGGTGCTTTGAGTGGTCGACAAAAAAGGCTGTTATACAAGCACAGACCATTTAGCATTACAGTCTGACATGTCCGATAGGAAGAGAAAATATCAGACCTCTTCACTACAAAAATATCATTCACTGTCTGGTCATATAAAAACAACAAAAAATCCTGGAGTCAAACTGTCAGCTGCAATAAGCACTAATTGGTAATAATATATTAATATATTCTAATTCATAAATACTAATATATTCCTCTTGTATAAATGATGAGTGAATGTGAACGTAGTGTAAAAAAGCGCTTTGAGTGGTCGACATGATTAGAGAGGCACTTTATAAGTAGAGACCATTTACCATTGTTCTCCAGACACACAAATGATCTACACGGTGACATGTTCCTTCACCCAGATGGACCGTGGACCATGCTTAGGCCTCAAAAGCCCTATTCATGCCAGCAGACTCACAGAAACCTGCGGGCAGGGTGCACTTTGAGAGTGCACAAAAAAATATTGTACATCCACATGCTTCACCTCCACTATTACAACTCCCACCTAGGGGAGCACTGCTGTCTGCTGAACAGGACATAATGTATGCATGGTCACTGTTGCCGGTCATATTTGTAACTGGCGCATGGTATGGCAGATGGTCTGGCAGCATACTGAACAAGAGAACTGGCTTATCAGTATGCAATGAGTATTCAGTAACCATCATACATTGGAAAGTAGTACTCTACACGTATTTAGTTGATGAACTGATGATTATGCAGAGTGCTTTATTTTGTTATTAACACTTTTGGAATATCATCATGTTTGGGGAAATTAAATCAGTTTTAAGTACCTGTGAAGAACTACAATAGCTTCGCAGGGAATTATTTTTACACACAGTTGACATTTCACAGCAGCAAACAGACAGCAACAAGATGAGATTCTGCTCATTTTGAATCACAGCTGAGGCACTGCTGAAAACAAATACATCATACTGTACAAATATGATAATAAGCATCTTTATGCAACAGATGCTGGATTATATGTAATTATCAAAATGAGTAAAATGCTCTCATACATAATCTCATAACGGAATGACATATGTGGACTAAGAATAGCTGCAGTACTCCACAGATTGGAGACAGCCAAAGAAGAGAAACATGCACCGCTAACGTGAGTTCAATGCAATGTGAATTAATCAAAAAAGTAATTGCTTTTTACTAACAAAAGACTTGGCTCAGTTTGTTGGCCAAGGAATATTTTAGTTATATTTGGGCTTTCCAAGTGCGTAGCATGCCAGGTTTCTCACAAGAGAGGAGTTGATTAATTAATTGAGGTGAAAAAAAGATTCCATTTACTAAAGCCTCTACTTAAGGATAATATACCAGCTGTTTTGTGATGATAATGATGGCAGCCTTCTGTAGAAAAATTAGCTGATTTATGTAAGCTGGTCCAACTGGTAACTACAACGCTTCTACACTGAACAATTCCAGGATACAGGTGAGTGTACACATTATTGGCAGTTATAGACGGACCGTTATGTTTAACTAAATGGAGTGTGTTTAGAGAAAGAGAAAATAATGTACAGACATCTGGCATCCACCTCTATACATGGTCAAAATATGAAATTAGCAAGAGTCCTGTTTGTGCCCTCGGCCACACATTCCCCAACACAGCTGTGATGGGTTAAATATTCACTCACTTCAGGCCAAATGTGGCCTAGTTCAGTTAAAACCCCCAGCTGTGATGCCTAAGGTGAATCACAAACACACAAACACAGACGCTCTCCTCTATTATGTCGACAACATGGGTCAAACAAGGATCACCTGGCCAAGGGGAGGCATCGTGACCATACCATACAGCATTCCAGAACTCAGTTTGGGTGGATTACACTTTCCTGTGCTCCCAACCAACGCCACTAACATTTAGTTGATCGTAAACTCTTTCCATGCCTCTTTTTTCTTATATTCTGTCTACATATGTATATACCTAGGGACTATTTACATTACATTTACATTACATTTACATACCTAGAGGTCAACACACTGAAACACAAGCAAAGAGACAAAAAAGAATCAATTGAAGAAAACAACACATGAGAAAGTTTAATTTCCAGCATGTAAAAATGCTAAATGACACCATCTTGCATTGTAAGGACACTAAAAAATTCAGATGGATCCCGGGTGAAAGAATGAGTCTCAAAACAACTTTTTACTAATTAGACGTGTTCAGAAACATCTGCTGTGTTTCTGTACTTGCTTGTTGGGGATGTTTCAGTGGTCTGTGGTGCCATCCAGTACCTTATTAACTGGAGTCAAATGAATTCTTTGCAATTTCAGTCACTATATTACTATTCCACATTCAGACTGCTATTTCTCCTGTACTGGCTTCTCTTCATTGGCTTCCAGTAAAATCCAGAATAGAGTTTAAATCCTTCTTCTCACCTACAAGGCTCTTAAGGGTCAGGCTCCGTCAAAACCGAAAGAGCTCATAGTACCGTACTACCCCACTAGAACTCAGTGCCAGAGAATTTTGTCCTGTCACACAAGGATCTGAAAGAGCTCCAGACAGGGAGGTGGACTTGGAGAGGCCAGAGATAGTTGAGACAGGGCCTGACTCTGGGTCAGCCATCATACCACTGTTGGAGTGCAGATGTGAACTTAAAGCTTTTCATTGATTTCATCACCCATGTAACATCATTGCATTTGAAGTCACTACAATTTCACATCCAAACCAGTAGAAAGTGCACCACACTAAGGTGGTCTACGATAGCATTTCCTGGATGTGTAGGGGACGAATAAATCCATCTGCTGTAAAGTAAACACTGTCTCTTCTATTCTTTAACACAGCTACCCTGGCTGTGCGGCAGGTTTTGCCATTGGTCTAGGTACCCCTTGGTCCAGGGTTACAGCCCTATAAATGTGTGAGCACAGCCGTGTAGTTAGACATTCAATGTAACATAACCAGAACTGTGTGTATGTCTGCTGTGAAAGTGTGTTTGGATTATACCCAGCGAATTAGCCTGTTGCCAGGGGATCCAGATAAGATAAAGGGCAGAACATGGATAGATGGATGGATTTTGTATCTACAGTGGGTCTGCGTTCATGCCACTAATGTGTTGTTAAGTGGGTGAGTGTGTTTTCTTATTTTTTGGTTCTTTTGTTTTTTCTTGAAGTATATGTTGTCAAAGTGAATAAAATATTGGGCATTGTCCATTTGCTTGCCTTTCAATAAGTTGTAGTGCGCTGCACACAGAGCCAGGAATTGGGAAATCGAAAGTTCTACAGACATATTTCGTCAACCAGGAAACAATCTATTTAATATCATATCTATATTTAATATCCCTACATTGTTCCCTCACTGCTGCCTTTGATGCCGGAAACAAGTGAAATAATGACATGAAAGATTGAAAGAAAGGTTTCTGTGGCTTGATCTGGGCTGTGGCTTGATCAAGGCTAATCATCAAACACTGCTTTCAGCTGCAGACACAACTTGCTCAGAGAGATAAGACTGTCAAGCCAGTGGGTGTGTCAGGCCAGGCTGAAGCTGTGGAAAAGGGTTAGGGGGTGAATCAAAGAGTGGATTTCTGTTTGTAATTACTCCTTCCTTCACAATACTTCAAAACCTGTTGGGTCATTGGCAGCACCTGCTCACTGAGTGTGCTCAAGTTGATGTCTCTCTTTCATGGCAAATGACCAGACTGTAAAATCGTAGGCCAAGGCAGTTTGAGGGCCGGTTCAAAGCACTGCGAGAGACAAACTGTCTCACAAAGTAGACTCACAAAGCCAGGAGCAACACTTGTAAAGACAGAATGTTGTGTGCCATTGTCATTGTCGCACAAATGCCAGCACCAACATCATCAGCTGGTAGTAAATATACGTATCTACAGATAAGTGCATATATGTACAGATTTCTTAGCATCTGCTAATCTAAGATGATAATATGATCGATTATAGTACCTCTAATCTTATTTGAAACTACTGGTCATACAGTACTCTGTTGCCTTAATTTTGTACTCCTCTTCCTCTCGTCACCTCTCTTCTTCCATTGCCATCCTCTTCTCTTTTTCTAACTAGGTCTTTGTTGGTATTAAGAGAACCCCTCATTGCTTTATTTTCCCTTGACATAGTCATAGAAAGAATGCAAAAAAAGGCACCCACCACCACAGAGGCCTAACTTTAATCCCAGACACCTGGTGGCTTGGCTGATGTACTGGTCAATTGGGTCTGCTATCTAAGCTACTTACTAACAGCCTAGACAAAACACTTAGGTCACTAGATCAGACGCCTCATAAATATTTTGTGGTCTGTGAGGGATTCTAACAATCCAACAGCAGCTATTCCACTTGGTGCTGAGAAAGCGTTTGATAGGATAGAATAGAAATAAATGTTTCACATGCTCAGAGCTTCTGGGTTTGGCCAAACATTTATGAGATGGATAGAAAGACCCAGAGACCGCAGGGCAAACAAATGGTCTAGTCTCAGAAGGTGTCAGCATTGTCAACCACGGCTCCTCTGTCTAACTTGTGGAAGTAATCTGTAAAAACCCAAACATTCAGTGAGTCTACATATTAGTTTATGCTCTATGTGGATGACAAATGGTGGTTTTCCTTGGACATAGTTAGATCTGTCCCAGAATTGCTATGCGGGTATAAAGTTAATTGGTCTTAATCAGCTCTTCCACTGACCTCACAGTGTCCAAAAGCTTTATTTCAGGCACCATTTTTTCAGTCGCCTATTGAGGGTATAAAATAGCTCATTATTATTATTACTACTACAATTATTATTCAAGCTCCTGAGGCTGTATGTTCTCCGTACATGTTATGCACAATGATATCTCACTATGAAGCCACTGACTTCATTCAGACCAAAAGTGGGAAATGAAATTATAATTAAAGCTGCAAGTAGCAATGATCAGCCCTTGCACCTCTGCACAATGGGTTGTGTTGCTGACCAGTCGACACATTTTCATGTGTTTTGGACACTACATCGTGCTAGAGAACACCCACTAATCGTGCGTTATGTAACAGTGCATCAAGTTTAGACCACACCTCACCATGGCCACACTGTTCAACATTCTAGAAAACCTTTTCATCATTAAGGTCTTTATATACACTGACCTTGTTTGATCTGGATATGATTAACCTCCTTGGACTCATTTGTTAAAGTATGACCCCAACAAAATGGCACAACACAAAAATTTCACACTAAATTCAAAATGGCTGACTTCCTGTTGGATTTAGATCACGTCACCAGGAGACTTTTTTTAAGTCTGGACATGGTCCATGTGCCTGACAGTACAACAGGATGAGACGTAGCATGACGGCTACTTCTAGCACTTTTCTGGTTTCCGGTTTCATGGCAAACAATGTGTCACCATGACAATGGATGATTTAGCATCATCAAGGTCTAAGGACTTTTCTGTCCAAACTTGAGGTGGGTATTGTTAACCTGCAAGGAGAGGCACATCAAAGTATAAAACATATCATTTCCTGTTGCCAGTAGGTGGCGCTATGACTATGATCCAAAATGGGTCTATAGGCAAGGCAAGGCGATTTTTTTTGTATAGCACCTTTCAGACAAGACAATTCAAAGTGCTTTACAGGCACATAAAAACACAATAAAAACAAGACAGTTAAAGCTTAAGAGAAGATGCATAAAAATCAAGGATGTGGATAAATAGTTGCTCTTTTAGCTCTTTTATTGGAAAGCCACAGTAAACAGTAATGTTTTAAGGCCTGCTTTAAATGTGCTGTTTTAGAAGACCTTAGGTGTTCAGGAAGCTTGTTCCGTAGGTGGGAAACATAGAAACTGAAGCTGCTTCACCTTGCTTGGTTCTGATTGTGGGAATGCTGAGTAGACCAATTGACCTGAGGGGTCTGGACACCTCATATCTTATAAGTAAGTCAGTTATGTATTTGGGGCCAAGACCATTTATTGCTTTGTAAGCAATAGGATTTTAAAATCTATCCTTTGACACACTGGAAGCCAGACAATTATTATTTATTATTTCAGTTTTATCTACGTTTAGTTGTAGGAAATTCTGGCACATCCACTCATTGATGAGTTTGATACAATTGTTTAGCAAATATAAGGGACTGTAGTCATGTGGAGGCACTGTTATGTAGAGTTGTGTCATCTGCATAAATATGATACGAGCTGTTGTAAAATTCAATGATCTCAGGAAGGGGAAGCATATAAACGTTAAAAAGCTTTCTGGACAAGCTGCAGTTGTCTTATTGATTGTTTATTAAGACCCGTGAAGATACTATTGCAATAGTCCAGCCTGCTGAAGATAGATGCGTGACTATGTTTTTCTGCATCTTGTTCAGACAAACATCTTTTAAATCTGGCTATATTTTTAAGGTGGTAGTTGGCTGATTTGATGATTGCTTTTATGTTTTCATGGAGTCAAGATGAGCGCTGACTTTTAATCTTTCACGTTTGGGGTCAAAAACAATTATTTCAGATTTAGTTTAGTTTGAAATTCTGGCACATCCACTCATTGATGTTTTTGACACATTTGTTTTGCAAATATAAGGGATTGTAGTCATGTCGAGACACTTACACAAATTGAGCGTCATCTCATCTGCATAGATATGATATGAGATGTTGTAAAATTCAATGATCTGAGCAAGGGGAAAATAAATATTAAAAAGAAGAGGTCCGAGAATGGACCCTTGAGGATCCCCACGTTATTTTTGTTCGCTCAGATTTAAAATGACCAATTGACACAAAGTAGTCCCTATCCTGTAAGTAAGATTTTGAACCAGTTTAACACTGTGCCAGACAGTCCCACCCACTTTTCTAATGTGTCCAATAGTACTTTATGCTCAACAGTATCAAAGGCAGCACTGAGATCTAATAAAATTAGGGCTGAGATTTTCGATGCGTCACTACTCAGATGGATGTCATTTAAAACTTTAACAAGTGCAGTCTCAGTGCTGTGGTGTGGACTAACACCAGACTAAGAGATTGCGGGAATTATTTTTTACCAGGAAGGTGTTGAGCTGCAGAAAAACAACACTTTCAATGACCTTTCCCAGAAAAGGCAAACAGAAGTGATTAACAGAAGTGGTTTTAAGTGGAAGCACAGGTGACGTACAAGTTTTGCCCAGAGACCAGTTGCTGATTTTTTGTCTGATCTTTACTTTACTATTTTCTTTGTAGAAAAGGATGCAAAGAATGATTTGATGGTTCAGGGCGAACTGAAGGTTAAACCTCATCACTGGAGCTGATCGCCCCCACTCTAGTCAACGCTTTAAAACTCACCAGAAGTGCCATGGCCCAGCAGCATCCCAGTAGTAGCTTGGCGCTTCACAACGCTAAAGATATGCGCCACTTCTATTTTCAACGCTGGCCACGGCCGAATCGCATCAAGCAGCACAGAGTAGATGAGGTGCATAAGAAGTCAGGCAAACAAACGGCAAAGAGAGTCCAGTCAGTTTTCAAAATGAAAGCCTCTGTGCAGACTTTCAATCATATATTCCACCACCATAGCAAGATTATTTAAAAACCAGTGGCACCAGACCAGACATTAACTGGTCAGAGGGGTAAAATCCTCAAAGAAGTGGGCACTATATTTTGGTGGTCTGTACATGGTCACCAGTATTATGCGACAGGATCTCAGCTGGAGTGCAACGTATTCAAATAAGGCAAATTTTCCATATGAGAACTGTTTGCATTGGTAAGAATTTTTAAATAAAGTGGCTACTCCTCCTCCTTTCTTAAATACTCTAACCTCAATGATAAAATGGAAGTTTGGGGGAGCTGATTCAATACCCTTATTGCACCGTTATATTAATTTTCACTAGTTTCAGTTAAAAACATAAAATCAAGTCCTTTCTTTATAATAAAATCACTGATAAGCAGTGACTTGTCAGCCAGAGACCTGATTGGCAATGATTTTAGTACTTTAAAGCGTTATTGAATGAGTCCTATCAAACATGAAATTTGGAAAAGATTTGACCATGTGGAGTCGAGTTACAAAAATTCCTTTTTTCATGGTGAAATTTGCGTCTGAAGAAAACTCTTTAACCCTGAAACGCCTGACCCAAGAAATAATGGACAGAAAATTCTAATTCTTTGAATCTGAACTCTTTATTTGGCCCTGGTATCAAATTTGATACATCAAGCATTACATGCAATTTGGGCAATAACAAGAACTTTTCTTCATGGCCATCTGTAACATCTGCATCTTTTTTCAAACAGCTGCCTTTTTCAAAACTTTTCTTTTATTTCGCAATGTGGTAATCAGCAGTGCTTGAAATTTGGGCAATAACAAGACTTTTCTTTTACAAAAACCCTTTTTTCTTGGCCATGTGTAACATCTACATCTTTATTTTTTCAACCTGCTACCACTTTCAATCTCTTTTTCTTATATTTTGCCAAGTGGTTAGCGAGAAAACGGTTTCTGTCCTTGTTTAGGCAGAGGTGGACATTTTGGACAGAACACAGGAAAAATGAGGAGTTTCTTTGCAGTGCTTGCACCTTTGTCTTTGTTCCCAGGTTGGGAAGTGGTCAACCCCATCTCTCCTCACATCTAGACTGCACGATGGCTTCTTCCGTGGTGGTGTTGGTGGTGAGGATTGTGGCGGAGAGGATAGTGATGGAGAGGACAGTGGTCTGCCGATCCTGACTTTCCCTTTTCCTGCACTTATCAGGCAAGAGCCAACTGAGGCCTGAAACCTTCTCAGGCGCATGATGTTTTTCTCTAGCTTCATTGCCTTCGTGTCTCTTTGGTACAGGGTCCAAGCATTGATGAGTTGGCTGATGTGGTTCTCCATCAGCCAATGGATGTGCGTCTGTCCAAGGCTACAGCCTGTCCGTCCTTGGGAGCTGGATCTCTCCTTCACTGTGGTGCTCCCGGAGGTTTCTCTTTTCCCACTGGGTTTTTGAGTTTTTCCTTCCCGAAGAAGGAGATTCATAAAGGGCAGGTGATGCCTCGGACTGATCCATCGGACCGATCCATTGGCCTCATCGACTGCTGGACTCTTTATTAGATTGTTTGTTCGCTTACACTTGTTTATTTCAGTGAACTTTGTAAAGCACTATGAGACACTCTGTTGTGATATTGGGCTATACAAATAAATTTGTCAGGTTTTGCTGGCATGTAGACTTTCAGCTGAGATTTTCCCTTGAGCGGAACCATAATTTCATCAACTGCATGATGTTCTTCAGGAGGTATACGAAGGCATTGTTCTCATAGCTTTTCGAGCCATGGCCTGAGTTTCCACATTTTATCCTTCTTTGCATCTTCAGACACATTGAGGTTGTTTTGAAAGTGGAGCAGTGTCAGCAATTTCTGAAATCGATCTCGCGACATCACATCAGCAACTTTGGGGTATTTTGTGTCCACTTCCCAACAGGCTCATACATTGGACATCTGTACCAAACCCATGAACATGTACATACCAAGAACCTGCTCAATTTCTTTGACAGTTGTGTTTACTGACTTTCTTTGTTTCTGTACACTGAACAGTTTTGTTTGGTCTGCAACTAGCTGTAACATTTCGTCAGTAACAAACTGTTTGAAATACATGTATGGTGTAAACTCAGACCTTTCTTCAATGGCTTCATCAGGACTCTCATCAAATTGAACATCTGGAGGTTCAAATTCTGCCTTTCTCCACCTGTACTCCTTCCTTGTCACTTTTTTCTTTGCAGATAACATTGGTCTTTTGGTCTGTTCTGTTGTTGGATTACTGCAATTCCTCACTATCAGGCTGCCCCAATAAGTCCTTAAAGACTCTCGAGCTGGTCCAGAATGCTGCTGCACGTATACTGCTGAGAACTAGAAGAAAAGATCATATTTCTCCTGTACTGGCTTCTCGTCACTGGCTCCTGGTAAAATCCAGAATAGAGTTTAAAATCCTTCTCCTCACCTACAAGGTTCTTAAGGGTCAGGCTCCACCATATCTTAAAGAACTCATAGTACCGTACTACCCCACTAGAGCACTGTGCTCCCAGAATGCAGGCCTACTGGTGGTTCCTAAAGTCCTCTAAAGTAGTGATGGAGCCAGAGCTTTCAGCTATCAGGCTCCTCTCCTGTGGAACCTCCTTCCAGTTTGGGTTCGGGGGGCAGACACCCTCTCTACATTTAAGAGTAGACTAAAAACCTTCCTTAGTGATAAAGCCTATAGTTTAGGCTGGCTCAGGCCTTGGACCAGCCCCTAGTTATGCTGCTATAGGCTTAGACTGCCGGGGGACTTCCCATGATGCACTGGGTTCCTCTCTCTTCTTCTCTCCTCCTCCTCCTCTTCTTCCTCTCCATCTTTATGTTTCATGTATCTTCCCCGGAGCCTTTCTGTGCTTATCTCATCCCTCAGGTTCCTGTGGATCCTGGTCTTGGTTCTCCTGCTGTGGATCCTGGTCCTGGTTCTCCTGCTGTGGTTCTCTGGTTCCTGTGGATCCTGGTCCTGGTTCTCCTGCTGTGGTTCTCTGGCTTCATGAATCACTGCTGAGGATCGTAAGCTGCAGCCACTTTTTGCGAGTATTAGTCATGTTATTATTATTCATATATTAATATTTATAATTGTCATGTTTATATTGCTCATTATTAGCAATATTCCTATTATCAGTAATATAGTTACTATTTGTATGGTTGGTGTTTGCTGTGCCCCTTTCTCTCTCTCTCTCTCTCTCTCTCTCTCTGTCCAACCTACACCCAACACGGACCCCGACAGAAAGCTGCCCACCTGGTTCTGTTTGAAGGTTCTTCCCATTAAAGGGGAGTTTTTTCTGCCACTGTTGCCTAATGCCTAATTTTTAATTCTTGGTCTAGACCTGCTCTTTATGTAAAGCGTCTTGAGATAACATCTGTTTTGAATAGGCGCTATATGAATAAAGATTGTGAAGAAGGTGCACAAGATTGTGGTTTGAGCCTTGAATCTTTCGGTGTGGAGTTTGCATGTTCTGTACTGTGCTCCAGTTTCCTCTCACAGTCCAAAGAAATGTTAGGTTAATTCGTTACTCTAAATTGTGTGATTTAGATAGTTTAGAGATTGTGACAATGTTTATAGAAAACAATCAATAAAATGCTAATCCCATTTTCCAACATCCATCACAAAAGACTTCCAAAGAATCGCACAACTTGCACATCCCCTATTGTACCATGACTTTCTCTCTTGAGACATTATTGCACATTTTCTTCTGTTGTCTATAGCAACGGACAAAGACAACATTTACTATTCAGGCATAAAGATATCTGGGCTTGTATGCCCCCACGGGCAAAGATATCAAAGATATACACAAATATCTCTTCAGGTAAGAAACGACTCCATGAATCTAAGACAGACAGACGGACAGACTTCAGAAATGAAGTGAGAGAACAGAGCAGATCAGAGAGGATCTGCTCTGGGATCAGAAGTACAGAGAGTGTGCTTTGGGATTTATTGCACATTCAACTATGTACTACTATTATCCAGTGTGCCACTTCACTCTGTATCACAGACGCAGAGCTACCTAAGCATACTTCACCTTAACAAGCACAGTGATTTCAGTCACTCCAACAACTACTGCTGCATCTCAAGGCTCTGATGCTTTGTCAAGATCTTAATCAATTCTATACTAATGACGCTGATTAAAGTATAACAGTTAAGACATCAATAGATTGTTGAATAGATTGTTACTGTGAGCAGACCTCCTCATATCCTCTTTGAGTACCAGTTCTGACTTTACAGATTTTGTTCAGATTCTAATTTTTTTTTATATATGTAACAGTATAAACATATTGATATTGACTGAAGTGGTATACCACATGTTCATATAATTCTACAAGGCCAATTTTAACCCATACACCTCTTATCAACTTAACTATTAACTGTACAGTTTCAGAAAACGTATGAATTACATGCTACTAAATGAGTTTGGAAAATTCTCTGGTCATAAAATCCTTTCAGAAATTATACTATTATATTAAAATTATTTAGTCTTTATTGGTTCCTGACATGTTTCCCTAAAAAAAGCTTTTTAGCTTCAATGGGCTTGCTTTGGATTTGGATCCCATGTGTATTTCTTATAGTGCAAGTATAAAAAGCATAACACTTTTACATTCGCCTTTCACACATACTATAGCAGCTGGTAGCATTGACATTAAGCACGATAAACACCAGTTCAAAAACATGCATGAAATGAGATCTATTTTCAAGGTTAGTAAATACAACACAGCAATGTGGCTGTCCAGGCGGACACATTGCATGCTTTATTACTTAACAACACATTTTGCAACACATAACGACAAGCTATATTCAGCCCACAAGAAAAATAAAATAACATTGGGATATTTATATATTTAAATTTATTTTTATACATGATACCTCAAAATGGGCTATTACAGAAAAGTGACAAGGATATGTACTGAGCTGCTGGGGTTAGGCAACAATATATACCATCATAGGAGAGAGAACTGTCAATGATTTTCTTACACTGTTTATACTTTGGTAACAACCCATCGAATATTTCTGGTCAAAGCCATTGTAGCATATCGATGAGCAAGATTGCTTCATGGAAAATTTGGATTGTTGTAAGATTTATTGAATCACTGTAATGTATGTAAGTATGCTGAATTGTACACTATCTAATTTGATGGATTTATCAGAAACAGACTTGCTTAAAGTAAAATAGTGTAGTTGTATAAATCTTGTGTTTATTATGTGTGACCAATGTGATGTCATACCAGTTAACCACAGCTCTGAAAACTGGTTGAGAGAGCTTGTTATGAATTAGTTTTGAAGGGCAGCTAAATTTCCTATAGTTGGAAGCTGGAATTACCAACTATCTGACATCTCTGAAACACAATATGTGTCCAATGTATTTATTTAAATTCTTACATTTTGCCTTACTTATATTTAGTTAGACCCTTTATTTAAATTTTAAATTGTTGTAACTTGCTTAGTTTGTATTGTTATAGTTAGAGTTTCAGTTTAAACAAATTGTAATACTATATTTAATACTAATAATAAATATAATACCTGCAAAGTAAGAATTTCATTGTGCAGTGTAACTGTCTGGTTTCCTGTGCATATGATAATAAACATTGAATCTTGAATCTAGTGTAATGGTTTGTCTCTAGTGTCCAGTGGCTTACCCATAGATGCAGGAGATGTCAATGACCACATCGATCATGTCACAACACAGTTCATATGTCTGCATGTCCACTGGGCTACTGTCTGTGGCGATGTAAATCTTACTGACCACATCGAACAAGAAGGCTTTCTCAACACCCGAGTTCTGAAAACAAAGGTAGAAACAAACACGAGCGTCACCATGTGCGAATCATGTTTTAAATATAGTTCATACTGAGACTCAGAGAGCATATTATCCTTTATACAAACCATTTGCTGCTCAGATAAATGCCTTTCTCGTATTAATTTCAGAAGGTCTTTGATGCACACGTTTATTAGTTAAGAAAGGGTCAAACTGAAACAGCAAAATAAGCCAGTGAATTCCACTGAATTTACATTCACAAAAGATAGCATTAAACAGATGTTTAATACAGTTCATTTAATACAAATCTCACAAAATTAAACACTAATCACTTTGTTTATTTGTGACTTTTTACATATATACATGATTTTCTAAGTGACAGCTAAAAGGTAAAGCTAAAGGTAATTGTTAGACATAAACACTGCTAAACGTTGTGTTTTGTAAGGTATATGAAACAGTGAACACCTTGGGTTATAAGACAAACTTCAGAAAAACATTCAGATTATAAAGTGAAATCAAATCAACTGACTTTCGTTGGCTTTCTCATTAATTTTTTTTTTCAAAGTCATCAGTATGACTTTAAATTTACCTCTAATATCAGATCCTTCCTTTTTCTCCTAAATAGAGGATCCAGGTAGTGGAATAAACTGAGTCCTGTCGTTAGGCAAACTCATACACAACTCATTCAAGTCTGCGTGTGGCTGCTGATTGGTTGCTGCTGCTCTCCTCCAGTCACTGAACAAAACTACATCAGAACATATACACTGAGAGGTTGGTTAGCCATCACCAGTTTGTCAGTCTGGATCTGGAAGTCCCACACGATCGTAGCTCGGTCATTCTCAACAACTTTGAGAGGTGTCTTCCATTCTGGCTGTGGGACTTCCAGCCCATATGTTTCTGTACACTATGTCAGCCACTTGGTTATGGGGTCCCATGGACACTTTTCCAGCCCACATCTTACAACCCGCTATTATGTGCTGGATTGTTTCAAGAGCATCTTTGCACAGCCTGCACCTGGGGTCCTGTGTGATGTGGTAGACCACCACCTCAATTGATCTTGTACTAAGTGCCTGCTCTTGTGCTGCTATGATTAGTGCTTCTTTTAGCCTTTCTTTTAAGCTGTCATCGGGGGACATTGTTGAAGGTGGCATCACTTAAAACCATTTCTCAGTGGCTAGTGGATCTAAAAGCTGATGGATGGGACTCATCCACAGTAGTTAAATAAAGGGCAGATGGTCATGATCATGAAGGGGCGCAATTCCATCCAACTTCAAGCCAATTACCTGGCTCTGTACAATGTGGAAGCTCCTGTCAGGCATCCTAACAGCTCAAATGAATAGACACATGGCCTAATACATGAGCAAGGCCCTGTAAGGAATTGGCAGCAATACCAGGGGAGCCAAGCATCGGCTACTGGTCGATAGAGCAGTCACCAAAGACTGAAAGACCAGGCAGACCAACCTGTGCACCATCACTGATATCAAGACAAGGAAGCTCCTCACAATGCCTGGAGGGCTTCATCCCAAGTCCAACACCCTGACACTGTACACTAAGCAGAGCGAGAGAGGTTGAGGACTGGTTTGGCATGAAACAACCAACCAAGATCCAGAAACACATCAGGAAGATGGCCCCTGAAGATGAGCTGCTGTGAAGTGAATACTTCAGGCAGCAGAAACCTGTTAATGACAGAGGAGGATGAACTCTCCTGGAGGGACAAGCCCCTACACGGCACGTGCCACTGGCAGATAGAACAGGTGGGTGAATCTGACATTTTGCCACAAGAACATATTAAAAACAAGCTGCACATGAACAACAGGACAGGAAGTCATCTGGATAATGTATATACCCTGTTCAAAGAATGGAAAGGCTGGTTGGTCTGGACATGTGCTGCCTTTCCAACAACTCCGGGAACCAATAAACCTTTTTAAGGAAGTCAAGAACTTTTGATTTTGATTGAAATCTACTGTAGTTGAGGTTTAATTTTCTGCAGCCAAACGCACCAGCTGTGTAAAGTCTTGCATTACAACTAGCATGGTTACACAAGCACACCTGATGCAACTAATCAGAGGCCTCATTAGCTGCATCAAGTGTGCTTGATACAGTGAGTGAAATGCCAACTAACAACTATGGTAGACACATTAACGCCTTCTTAGAATGAATAATAATTCTGTCCATAACTGTTCCCTTATCACCAAAGTGAATGACATTCCCATCAGTGTCATCAGGGCTTTGTTAATAAACTAATTTTAGCATGTTAAAATGCTGATTCTGAGTCTGAAATCTCTGGTCATGATGATGACCCACTATGTGCCTCAGGGTCAAGCTGGAGTCGTGGGTGTGTCTTGGAATCCAGCTCTCCTGAATGAAGAAGACTCCTCTGATAACATAGAAAACTCATCTGATGAGTCCTCTGAAGAGGACACGCCAAAACTCCAAAAGCATATCATTGATGCAATGGGAAGATGCGGAATAAAAAAACAAAACTCAGCCACCACACAGCCACAGGAGGACATCAGGCAGGAGGGCCGAGGGAAGAGGAAGAGGTGCGCAATCTGTCGAGCTTCCAAAGACAGAAAAGTCAGCAGCTGGTGTTCCCAGTGCACCAGGCCTGTGTTGTGCATTAGAAGGGGTGTGCATATGTTGTGAAGACCCGCTCCATTCCCCAGTCCCCTCACTGAGTGTTAACTGGATACATCAGTGACACACTTTACATTTTGACTATACATTTATTATAAGATAGGACAACTTAACAGCTTTTGTTTATGATAACTCCTTGTACCACTGTATTAGTGCAACAAAGTTCAGATATGTAGGTTGGGACCTAAGACAGCACAACAATTGAGTGACTAAACCAGTGCAAGGTTCATTAGAAAATAAAACGTGGAATACACAAGAGCTTGAAACACACACAAACAAAGGAACTCCTTGTTATTAGGCAATTATATAGGGATTATTTTGGTTTTATTATGTACACAGCCACTCAAAAGTTTGGAATCAAAGGCTTGATTCTGTACCGTCACATGGCTGAGACTATTTTTGAATCGTCTTTTATGCATTTAGGTTGCACAAAATCCTTTTGTATAGATTTTGGGTGTACAGCAGAGAAGAGTTGGGGGAAGTGATATATCCTCTGGTTGGCAGATTTTAACCAATGAGGACACAAAGGACACAAAGGGTGGCTGTGGCTCAGTGGTAGAGTGGGTCATCCCTCAATCAGAAGGTCGGTCAGCTCCTATGGGTCAACATGTCGAAGTGTCCTTGGGCAAGACACTGAACTAACTTGCTCCTGAAGCATGGCTTCAGTGTGTGAATGAGTATGAAAGAATAGTCTCCTCCAAATTACATTCCTCCTGTATGAATGATGTGTGAATGGGTGAATGAGGATGTCATGTAAAGCGCTTTGAGTAGTTGAAATAACTAGAAAGGAGCTATACAAATACAGACCATTTACCATTTACAAAGTTCAAAACACAAACACAAATAGCGACGCACAAGATCAGCAGAATTTTCACAAATACACACATGGTGCGTTTGTTGTTGGATGCCGACTTCCATTCCAGTCCATCAAAGTGAGTATTTTCTTGACCCATCAGGGGTCTTTGAAGGTTTCAATGTGTTCTTTCACTTGCTTCCAAACGGCCTTGAAAATGAGTCATTTATTAAAGGTATATGAAGATGCAGCATCCTACAAAGACTTCATGTTAATTTCAAGAGTGATAAACTTTCCTTAATATCCTATCAATAATTTCAGCTTATCAGCCTTAAGGCTTTGAACAGTGGCCAGGATTTGAAAAATGAGGTGTGCCAAATTTAGAAGGTTATTATTACATTATTATTATACTTAATCAACGTGTAAATGTAGGGATCGGATCAGACTATTTATTGGAGTAATCCATCATTCATATACTTTACCAAAAACTTTGATCAGGACATCCCTAGTTTGCGTTTAAATGTACATCTCTCAGTTCAGTATGCTACAGCTGAGCAGGTTATTAGTTGTCTTGCCTGCAAACTGCTGTTAGCAGTGCCCCTATTCATGGTGGACATTTGTTTGGCGGCTGCTTCAGCTAGCCAAGGTGCAACACGAAGCATCCTTTGTTCTGCTGTGTTTGTACATAAGGAGTTACACTAACATGACCCTCAAAAATGACTGACTGTCAAATGAAGCTCTGTAAGTCTGACTCTAGGAGTCTAGGAGCTGGGACCCCCAGCACTTTTTTAGAGGGTCTGAACTGAGTGATTGAGACCATAATCATGTGGAGTCACGACTTTGTATTCCTAAAAAGAGTTTGATGCTTTTTGTCAGATTTAGCAATTTCTTAAGCAAAAATACCAAACAATTGATGGTTCCAGCTTTTGAAATTAGAGGTTTTGGCCTTTTTTGCCTTAGTAAATTGAATGTATTTGGTTTTTGGATTGTTGGTTGGTCACAACAAGACATCTGAAACCATCATCCCTAGCTGTGGGAAATTATAGCAAGCACTTTTCATTAGCTGTAGCCCTAGGACTGATTCTTTGTTCATCATTTCATGGTTCTTCTTGCCAAGCATTTATTAGTGCACACATTAGTATATGGAAAAAGTCAGACACATACATTTGGCTCTGTGGGCTCATTGGCACACAGCTGTTAGTTGGAATCAATGAGATTTTTTGCAAAAGGGAGTGCCATAGAACCACAGGGGTGTGGGCATCTTGGTGGTGTGGTGGCCGAAGGCAACAGTCAGTGATTGAAGCATGTCAGTGGGCAAACTTAGTTTACATGCTTTGGTAGTCTCATTAATGAATGCTACTGTCAGGGGACGAAATTGAGAAAAAACTGTTCTGGCATTTCATGCAATGTTGACATTTTTGAAAAGAAATCAGTATATCTATCATGAATCACTACCACCATCTAGTGACTGAATTGCAAAGTACAGGTGAGCATGCACATGGAATATACTGTAATTTACAGAGTTCAACTTGATTATTAAAATGTGGGGGGGACAGAAGCACACTGGTGTATGTTTATTTAGTGGTTCAGGTAAATTCAGTTCATTCAGTAGCATGGTTACTCACAGATATAAAGATGTTGAGCAAGTTTTCCAGGGTTGGCAACTGTGGGATGAGCTTCTGGACAACTTTACTAAAAGCCTCAAATATGGAGTGGTCGTATATGCTGGTTAAATAGAAGCTGTTGAGATCAGGGAGAAGAATCAGAATCAGAATAAATTTCATTAACAAACTACTTCACAATTTGATTAATTCTTTGCTCTCTTTACACAGATATGGACCAAAAACAAGAGAAACAACGGTCACCAGTCAAAGGATTTACATTTCAAGGTTACATAAAAAAAAAAGTGAAGTATTTGTAGATCAGTTGACTAAACTCCAAGCCTGCCTCATAGACATTAAGACATGGACTCATCAACTAAGAGAAGAGACCACATTTCTCCTGTACTGGCTTCTCTTCATTGGCTTCCAGTAAAATCTAGAATAGAGTTTAAAATCCTTCTCCTCACCTACAAGGTTCTTAATGGTCAGGCTCCATCATATCTTAAAGAGCTCATAGTACCGTACTACCCCACTAGAGCACTGTGCTCCCAGACTGCAGGCCTACTGGTGGTTCCTAAAGTCCTCTAAAGTAGTGATGGAGCCAGAGCTTTCAGCTATCAGGCTCCTCTCCTGTGGAACCTCCTTCCAGTTTGGGTTCAGGGGGGCAGACACCCTCTCTACATTTAAGAGTAGACTAAAAACCTTCCTTAGTGATAAAGCCTATAGTTTAGGGCTGGATCAGGCCTTGGACCAGCTCCTAGTTATGCTGCTATAGGCTCAGACTGCCGGGGGACTCCCATGATGCACTGGGCTCCTCTCTCCTCCTCTTCCTCTCCATCCTGATGCTTCATGTCTCTTTAATGTCTGTTACTAACTTGGTATCTTCCCCGGAGCCTTTCTGTGCTTTTCTCATCTCTCAGGTTCCTGTGGATCCTGGTCCTGGTTCTCCTGCTGTGGTTCTCTGGTTCCTGTGGATCCTGGTCCTGCTGCTGTGGTTCTCTGGTTCCTGTGGATCCTGGTCCTGGTTCTCCTGCTGTGGTTCTCAGGTTCCTGTGGATCCTGGTCCTGGTTCTCCTGCTGTGGTTCTCTGGTTCCTGTGGATCCTGGTCCTGCTGCTGTGGTTCTCTGAATCCTGTGGATCCTGGTCCTGGTTCTCCTGCTGTGGTTCTCAGGTTCCTGTGGATCCTGGTCCTGCTGCTGTGGTTCTCTGGTTCCTGTGGATCCTGGTCCTGGTTCTCCTGCTGTGGTTCTCTGGTTCCTGTGGATCCTGGTCCTGGTTCTCCTGCTGCGGATCGTCAGCCTCCGCCACTTTTTACTGATATTAGTCGTGGTATTATTACTTATTATCACTGTGGCAATATTTCACGTCTGCGTGGGTTTTTCTCCAGGTTCTCCAGGTTCTCCAGGTTCTCCAGGTTGCTCCCACAGTCCAAAGACATGCAGGTTAATTAGTGATTCTAAATTGCCAGTTGGTGTGAGTGCTTCTGTGAGTGGCTGTGTCAGCCCTGGTTGTGTTGGCTGGTGACCAGTCCAGGGTGTAGCCTGCCTCCTGCCCAATGTGCACCACAGAGTGCAGTCAATACTAACACACACTCACTCTTCAACTCACTTGTGTGTGTGTGTGTGGCATACTGTTCTTTTCTGCCTCTGCTAGGATTGCAATTAAACTATGGCCAAACAAAGAAAAGACTGATGACTACAGACAATTTAAACACTGTTTGGATCACTGGGAAATGAGGTCCACAAACACACTTGCAATTACTACTTATCACCATAGGTACCACAAAGGAGAACAAAACGGACTCAATGGTCTGTAAAGATTTATGACTTAATATATAATTTGGAGAATTTCTTGTATTACTGTATCTATTTATTCCATGCAAATTATGGAATTTTGTTTAATCTTTATTTGAGCAGGCAGTCTCCGAGAGTTTAAGAGCTCTGAGACCTGAGAAGAAGCAAACATTCACAACACAAATACATAATAAACAAGAATTAAGGAAACGGTTACATAAAAGAGTTACATGAATCATATAAAACATCAGATAATAAGCCTTTACAGAGTCCAAGAGGACCGCAAGGACCGACATGAAGGGCGACTGCACAGTAATTTGGGGTTGGGAGAAGATAGACATCCTTTCATCCAACACAAGAAGCTTAGTTTGCTTTTTCATTTTTGAGTCGCACTTTTTTAGAGGGCCTGAACTGAGTGATTGAGACCATAATCATGTGGAGTCGTGACTTTGTATTCCTAAAAAGAGCTGACTTCATTTGATCCCCCTTCAGAAAACATCAGATAATCACAGCGTGACGAATGAGCTGCCTTCTGTTTCCACTACATATACAATACAGTAATCTTATATCTCTCTCTTACACACATACACACAGTCTTATATGCATATATTTACTTCAAACATACCATCTCTTACAAACACATATTCTTTTTAATATTAAATGTGCATGTGTAAGAGTGACAATGTACAATTGTGAGTTAAAATGATAAAAATGTATGTATGGGTAAGAAAATACCTTAATATTAATAATTAATAATATATGTAAACAATAGAATAAATGATTTTAAGGGTAAGAATAGATGTATGTATGTATGTCATTTGAATATGTGTTACATAAAAATACATAAATAACTATAAAATAAATATCAGGTCTCAGGTGAGGGAAGGCAAATTAAAACAATCACACAATCCGTTATTTTCAAGCAAACAGGAGTTCTTTTACAGTTGTAGCAAATGTTCCATCAACCTATTAGTCCATCAACAGAAAGGTCAAGCCAAAGTATTAGTATGACTCAGCAAGAATGACGTGGGTACCATTTCGAGTTTTTTAATCTACTGGATCACTGGATCTAGCCTTGGACCAAGCTTTGTGTGTCATGTGGACGGCTTTGGAGACTTGTGGGAAGATCCAAGGACTGTTTTTCATGTCTGTGCTTTTAATAAGGGGCATGTTTGTCAGCTATACCGTTCCGAGATTGTGAGAAGTTTTCCAGTCCCGTGACATTAAAAACATTAATGGTGGGGATTTGTTTTTAAAAATCTTGAAGATTACAATCACTTCTTGTGGAGATGATCTGAGTTTTAGGGACTGTAGTGTCTCCGGTACACGCAGCGTGACAGTGTGACTTTATGTGGTCTATTGTTAAGTATGACATCAATTAATGTGGAGTTGCCTCAGGCTCCGCACACAACGCCTACCTCAGCGTTGCAAATCTTGTTCCTTTTTCTTTCGCAGGCCATGTTAACAGGTTAGAGCAGCCACGCGGTCTGTGTGGGCCGTGCAGCTCAGATGCAGACGCTGTGTGGTTAATGGTCGACGATAACCATTAGCAGAGGCTCAGCGTAGACGGCAATGCAGCAGCCGTGCTGTCTGCGCGGACGCCACATGCATGCGAGCTGCAGCAGTTCAGAGAGGTAGTCATCATGCACAGGTAGAGGTGGCCAGTGTGGCCCAGGTGTCACAGCAAGAAGGTTCCGGGTTCAAACCAAGCAGCCAGCCGGGGGCCTTTCTGTGTGGAGTTTGCTCTTCCCGGGCAGGTACTCCAGCTTCCTACCACAGTCCAAAGTCATGCAGGTTAATTGGTAACTCAAAATTCCCCGTAAGTAACTGGTACCCACCCAGGGTGTACCCGCCCCCCACCAATCCTCTCGACCCCTCGGAGGACAAGTGGTTAATTCTGAATGAATTAATAATGACTGAGTAATGATTGAATGAAACCAAAACTGAAAAGCCCACCTCAGGTGTATCCGTTCCAGGCCTGCATCTGCGAGGTCATCGTTGGCTCGTTTGTGAATGTCCCTCTGCTTCTCAATCTTATGGTCATCTGACAGGCCATCCACTTTGTGAATAAACACCTCGAAGTTGATGTCTGGGTTGACTTTGTAGGCCCTGGTCACTGTGAGATGCAGTCTACTCAAAGCCTCCACATAGTCATCCTACCACGAGGAACAGAAAATATTTACATCACTTAGGAAGCAAGTGAGTTCAGAGTTTGTCCACACGAGCACTGACAGGTTGATTTTTATACTTCTGAATCCAAGTGAATAAAGCAATTAAAGTCTCATTTCATATAAGGCTTCAGTCAGGAGGCAGTTAGCTTAGCATAAAGACTGGAAACAGGGGGAAACAGCTAGCCTGGCTGCCCAAAGGTGTGTGTTGTATTGGGGTCATGGGCCGGATAGTTTCCTGGTGACTATGTCCTGGTCACACTACCAGTGGAGAATCTAGGAAGTGATTGTGCCAAGAAATAGTGACTTCAGCTCGTCATATTAATGCACACATCATCGCCCGGTAAGACAGTGGGGTATTGTTGATTTCACAGAAGGCAAACTGAAAATGCTCAGTGTTCAGTTCAGGATATTTAAAGCATTGATTAATTACATAATATAGCTTTGTGGCCTGACCTGTGAATCTATGACAAAGATTAGTGCTCCAGTGCCTCTGAAGATCATTTCATAGTCAAAGGTGGGGTCAAAGAAGTCGATCTGGCCAGGGAAGTCCCAGATCTGGAAGCTGACGAAGGAGCTGCTGGAGACGTCTTCTCTGCAGATTTTATTGGTGCTCTCCAGGAATAGAGTCTCATTGGGTGACATTTTATGGAAAACCACTTTCTGGATTGAGGACTTTCCGCTTCTCCGCAGGCCCATCAACAGGATGCGAGGTTTGACCTCTCCATGCAGGGAATCACTAAAGCCTAACACTACACACAGACAAACAAGAGGAGACAGAGGCACTAGAAGTTAGGTGGGTTCATTTCCATTAGGCAACCACTAATTACCAAAAGGGAATCCATTGATTTTACATGTCAAAAGTCAATTTATACTTTAATTAATTTACTAGTTAATTCACAAATACTAATCAGCAAAGGTGGATGATCCATCCATCCATCTATTATCTATACCCTTAAAGGTTAAGTGGTATAGACCGGGCTGGAGCCAATCCCTGCTGACACTGGACGAGAGGCGGAGAACACCCTGGACTCAATCACAGGGCCAACACATGGAGCCCTGCATGGTAGCTCAGTATAATCAGTGTGTGAATGAGTGGCAAAAACCTTGTAAAGCACAATATAAATGTAGCTTTTTCCCATTTATGAAAGCAGTTGTATAATATCTATACACAGATATCTGCATTTAAAACTTAACTGACGGTAGGTATTCATTGTTTCATGTTCTATTATTTATTAATACATTGATAATCTCAAAGATGGCCGTGCTAAAGAACTTCTGTACATCCTTGACAACTCTCTCAACATGCATCAGAGTCAACACACAATACGGGGCATACCTTAGACCTAATTATGTCAAAAGGCCTACTCATCTTCAAGGTTGTAGTAACTGATGTTGCACTCTCTGAATTACCATTCCTGACAACATCAGCAGAGGTTCAGCTGAAATGATCGGAGAGTGTCATATCGACAAAAACACCTGGATGTGATTCACCCAGGCCTTTACACCCACACCGGCTCTACCTTCATTTTCCATCAGTGATTTTGTTGACAGTTTCAATTTTTAATGTCACTAATGTTTTGATGCCATTGCCCCCTTGAAGACTAAAGTGGTCTCTGGTAAGAGGAAAGCACCATGGAGGACTGCCACACTGGTGAGAACTTAGACTTAGACTTCTTTATTTTATCCCCCATAGGGGGAAATTTTCTTGTTACAGCAGCAACAATATAAACAGGGAGAGTGAAAGAAACAAAGCAATAGGAAAGACAAAAAATAGCAAATATAAATATAAATATAAATATAAATATAAATATATGGATTGTGATGAAATGAAATAAATATTTACACCATAGGATATTTACACTGTAGACAGGAATGGAATGACACGTGAAGCAGAGCGTAGAAAGGCAGAACGCAGGTGGCGTAAAACCAAACTCCAGGTGCACTATTATATTTTTAAAGAAAGACTTCACATTTAGGACTTAAAATTAGAAAGGGCTTGGCAATCTTTTTTCTCTGAGATTATCAACAAAATACCAACAGACTAACAAACCCCTCAGCATCAGTTCCCCCTGACCTGCTATCCACCAAATCACGCAATGGCTTTGCATCCTTTTTTACAGAGACAATAGTAAAGCTCAGACAGAAAATCTGTAACTCGTCTCTGGGCAAAACTTGTATGTCACCTGTGCCTCCACATAAAACCGCTCCTGACACTTTTTCAAACTGTAGATTGTGCAGCCTTGACAGACATTGTGTGTAATCTTAGACCCATCACCTGCTGCCTTGATACCTTGCCTACAACCTGTTTTTAACTGCTTAGCACCACATATATTGCAAATTGTCAACAGTTCTCTTCAGTCAGGCCTTTTTCCTCGGGCCCTGAAGACAGCAGTTATTAAACCTCTCTTGAAAAAGCCTCATCTAGATGCCTCAGTGATAAATAAACACAGACCAATATCAAACTTGCCTTTTCGACGAAAGGTCATTGAAAGGGTTGTTTTTCTGCAGCTCAACACCTTCCTGATGCAAAAATTATTCACTCAACCTCTTTCAGTCTGGTTTTCCCTCTAACTTTAAAATGTATAAATACTGCTAACAGATCAAGGGCTCACAGTTCCGCAATAAAGCATAGTGATTATACATCTCTAGTACATAACATTACAATATCCATCCATCCATCCTTTTTCTATACCGCTTATCCGTCAGGGTCGTGGGGGAGCTGGAGCCAATCCCAGCTGACGTCGGGCGAGAGGCGGGGTCACCCTGGACTGGTCGCCAGCCAATCGCAGGGCCACATACAGAGACAGACAACCACTCACTCTCACACTCACACCTACGGGCAATTTAGAGTTACCAATTAACCTAATGTGCATGTCTTTGGATTGTGGGAGGAAGCCGGAGTACCCGGAGAGAACCCACGCTAGCATGGGGAGAACATGCAAACTCCACACAGAAACACCGCGGGTTCAAACCGGGATTTGAACCCAGGACCTTCTTGCTGTGAGGCAACAGTGCTAACCACAGCACCACCATGCTGCCCCCACATTACAATATATATATATTTATTTACTATTGCTTATTTTCTACTGTGGTTTTCTTTATTGCTTTTTTTTCTATCACTGCTTGTCTTGCCCCTGCCTCTGTTGATGCTGTAACATGTAAATTCCCCCCTATGGGGGATCAATAAAGTAAAAGTCTAAGTCTATAACTGTTGCTATGCTGACATTTTCATTTTACATCATTTCAAGGTCAACTACGGTTTGTGATCACTACGGATTGTGTGCATCAAAAGATGTGCTGCCTTCCTTCCACAGACCATGGGCCTTGTAGGGAGACTAAATGGCATAACACAGAGGTACATTTTGTTCTTAATACTTTTGAATTCAGCCGTCATTATCTGAACACATTATACTCTCTGAAAATAGGAAAATAGAAAATAGGAGGCTCTCCTGCCTCCTCCTACTTGCACTTGAATACTGTTTTGAAGGTCCCTGAATGGTGGCAAATCAACCCCAAAAGCTAGGATCAGCAGTCAACAATATTTGGCCTACAGACCAAGAAACGGCTGAGCACAACATTCAGCCACTACTGTTTAATGTTTGGGAGGGAGGCAAGGTTTCAAAGTTCCAAAGGACTATTAATATCTAATGTGGTAATGGTAAATGGTCTGTATTTGTATAGCTCCTTTCTAGTTATTTCAACTACTCAAAGCGCTTTACATCACATCCTCATTCACCCATTCACCCATCAATCATACAGGAGGAATGTAATATGGAGGAGACTATTCTTTCACACACATTCACACACTGAAGCTGCTTCAGGAGCAGGTTGGAGTTCAGTGTCTTGCCCAAGGACACTTCGACATGTTGACCCATAGGAGCTGGGGATCGACCCACTCTACCACTGAGCCACAGCCGCCCCATGTGCTCATCCTTCTTTAAGAAAATTAATTTCAATCAGCAGTCAGGTATTCCGCTTGTGCACGTACCTGCCAAAAAGGCTTCAGAAGACATTCTACTCGTAATTTGTGTCAGATAACTGAAGACAAGAGCTGCAACATAGTGATGATTGAGAAGCTTTGTGAAGGCCTCATAGAGCAGAGCTCAGCATTCAAAGGTCAAAGAAAACATTTTTAAAAAAGACAGGAAAAGCTTTACAGAAGGACAGCAGAAATAAGCCAGCCTCAAAGTGAGGGATCTTGTCTTGCACAGACGCATCAGACTGGAAGCATCAAACATATAGGGAAGCTACAAAACAACCTAACTGGAGGGGGAAAGTGCACACCTGGTTTCAGAAAAGGGAAAAAGCAAAAAACAAAATACATAATAAATGAATTAGTGGATCCCTCTCCTTTGACTGGCCGATGACAACACACACCACTGCAGACACAGACGCACAGACCCTGCATGGTAGCATGTGCCACATGACCTGACCCACCCACAGCTGAAGGGAGACGTAGAGCTTGCATTGCATATTGCACTTTGACTTTGTCCACAGTCTCAACATCTATAATTCAATTCAAACTTCATTTCCGACTCACAAGAGGGTCCATAGCAAAAACAAAATAGAAAAACGAGACAAACTTGATAAAACTCAAAAATTCATCATCTCTAAAAAAAAAAAGGGGGTTTCTGAGCATGGATAAGTACTGAAGGCAACTCTTCGAAGGGCTGGTGAAACCCTCTATGATGCTATTGTCCAACTCGTCCAAACTACACATACAATTGTACATGAGACGTCTTAGAAGTAGCTCTCATGTAGTAGTAACACAAACGAAATTATGAATTATGAGACCAATAGAACATGTGGCAAGCAGATGAAAAAGCCTATTACTGGCATTTTTAAAGTGTTCTGCAGTAATGTGATCCACACCACAAGCCTTGTTATCATCTAGCACCATAAATACCATCTGACCTGACTGCCATGTTTCCACAAAGGTCAACTTTTTCAGCTACAAATGTAAATTTCCCCGTGGAGGGACTAATGAAGGAATACCTTAGAAAGATGTTATCTTTCAACTGTGCCCACACGGTTGAATAAATTACAATAATGCTCACGCCCCACCTTTGTCATTTAGTCTACAACACATGCACCCTCACTGTTGGACGGTAAAGAAGTTTTACAGGAGCAACGGCCCCCGTCTGGCTAGGCCTGGCCTTAGTGATTCTGAGCAGAGTTCATGAGCTTCACCGTCTGCAGCACATTCCTCAGCTAAAAAGGCATTCCATCCAGCTTTTCTCTGTAACTTGGTCTCAAAACACACCGACAAATTAAGGAGCTGCAGACGCAAAGTAACTAGAATATTTTTGTTTTGGTGAGTCGACAAGTGTGTGGGAATATCACAAGTTCAATCCCCACCAGTCCCATTCATTCATCAGGCCTCTGAGACAGCAACAGGTGTATGCTTGTGATGTAACCCACACACTGTGTATACACAGTATAAGTCACTCAGCTCAAAAAACATATACAGCATATATGCATACAGACATATGCAGAACTGTTCCATTATTATTAGACCATGCAGGGATGCATGTTAACAGCAGGTCTGAACGGCGTCTACGTCCCAAGTCAGTGGTTACCATCACACTTCCATCAAAGGATGAGACCAGTTCACACTGTGGATCACATCTCCAACCACAACCTTAGATTTCAGTATTGTTTTTTTTTAGAGAGGATAAAGCAGAGCTAGTCATTATACTCCACAGAACATTCACTTGACAGCTTGGAGGTCTAGGTCCTTGAATGCACCACAGGTAAAGGTGCCCAAAACCTTGCCTACTTATTAAGCATGTACTACTGATGTAAATATCAAGTTCATTACTCAATACATGTGTCACCTGTCACATTTAAACTCACATACTTAGTGATTTATCTCTGACTACATCAGCAGTCATCAGGTCTGCAGAAAGCACCGCTGCTCTGCACACTGACGCTCCGGACAGCAGCTGTCACGTGTCTCTGACCAGGAACACCTGCAGTGACCGTAGTGACTGACGGACTGACTGTCTGTCACACGTGAAGCCCACTAGCTTGTCGGCTAAGGCAGCAGGAAGCGCTGCTGTACGGAGTGTAGCAGCTAGCAGCTAAAGTTGGGAGCAGCTTCTGGTTCTGAGCGGCGGTGAGAGCGGAGCCCGGAGGACGGTGTCTGCTCTGGCCTCCCTCCGCCCTCCGCCCGCTGCTGTGCGACCGACCTCCGCAGCACGCACCCCGGCCTACCTCCGTCCTCACAGCCCAGCTCGGCGTCCGAAAATGCCTCCAAGTCTTCGTCGTCGTAATAACCCAGAGCGGCGTCCTCGTCCTCCGCTGAAAGCCTCTCAGTCGTCATGCTGGCTTCTCCTCTCTGGTCCGAGCCTCTGGTGGCGTCCAACTTTCCTACATTGTCACCTGATACATGAGAGCCATGCTGGTGAACTTTCACCCCCCCCCTCCTACCCCCTCCTCCAGTCTGACACTGTAGCTACAAGGGACGAACTTTCCTGGTGGGTTGATGGATGACAGGGAGTTAAGAGAGCTGCCATTTAATGAGGAACCTGCTGAACCAGGTCTATAATAGTTTCTTCTATCATACTAGAATTAGTGTGCTGCACCTCAGTCAGGCTCAGTGTCCTCCTGCATCCTGCTGGGAGGTAGAGTCTGAAAATGAAGAGAGCCATTGAACATTATGTGTCTTGATTCAATGACAGATGATCTACTGTTCACAAGACTGCACTGTACATTGGCCTCATATGATATCGGTGACAAATAGACCCAAAGAGGTCACAAAACACTTAAACTTACACTTGTTTATTTCAGTGAACTTTGTAAAGCACTATGAGACACTCTGTTGTGATATTGGGCTATACAAATAAAATTGAATTCCATTGTTGTAACCAGTAAAACTGAACAAGTATTCAGGTTTTCAGTTGATGTTTTCAGATGTTGCTGTATTTTAAAGCAATTTACAGCCATGCTATAACAGACTGAATGTAGAAAACAACTGCAATGTTAATTTTCTAACCAGGTGTTCACATCCTCTCAGATGTTTTAGGGTCAATATCACTATAAAGCACCTTTTGGTGTCCTCATCAGAGGCACTTTATCATTAGTTATCATTAACACGTTACAAAATGAAATGAAAAGTTTAGGTGTTAGTACAAATGTCCATACATTGACACACAAACCAGTACAAGGACAAGCTTCCTAAAATGTCTTTCTCTAATTTTATACCATTTCCTTTGGTTGGGTGTTTCTGCTTTTGCTTTGTCCCCCACGCTGCTCTGCTAACTTCAAGCTGTAATAAGACATTAAATAACACAAAATTAAAATACTTTTTAAATGTTCTTATTATTCTTACCAAGCTCTTGGCTAAAACAAGTCATTTAGATTTTTTTTTCTCTTTTTGTAATTATGTTTAACATTTAGTACACGTTTCTAAAATTGCCCCATTAAGAAACTAACTGATGTAATCAGTGACATCACCACCTCAATTTGTCTTTCTTTAGTGGAGGTAGAAACAACTGCTGCAAGTACGGTGAGTATCTACACTTATATTTCCTCATTTTCACCTTATTATGTTTGTAGTTAGATGTTGTCCAGCAGAACATGTTCACCCTGTCAGAGGAAAAGATGGTTCATAGAAAAACTTCAGAAATTCAAAATATATGTGAAGAACAGCACTTCAACAATCAGTCACTTTGCTAGCTGATGGTCCACCATGTGCTTCTTAGATGCTAACTTTAGCCAAAAATGTCCACCTTGTCACCCTGTCACTGTCCACCCTGTCACTGTCCACCTTGTCACCCTGTCACTGTCCACCCTGTCACCCTGTCACTGTCCACCCTGTCACCCTGTCACCATCACTGTCCACCCTGTCACTGTCCACCCTGTCACCCTGTCACCGTCCATCCTGTCACCCTGTCACCGTCCATCCTGTCACCCTGTCACCGTCCACCCTGTCACTCTGTCACTGTCCACCCTGTCACCGTCCACCCTGTCACCGTTACTGTCCACCTTGTCACCCTGTCACCGTTACTGTCCACCCTGTCACCCTGTCCACCTTGTCACCCTGTCACTGTCCACCCTGTCACCCTGTCACTGTCCACCCTGTCACCCTGTCACTGTCCACCTTGTCACCCTGTCACCGTTACTGTCCACCCTGTCACTGTCCACCTTGTCACCCTGTCACTGTCCACCTTGTCACCCTGTCACCGTCCACCCTGTCACCCTGTCACTGTCCACCCTGTCACCGTTACTGTCCACCTTGTCACCCTGTCACTGTCCACCCTGTCACTGTCCACCCTGTCACCGTTACTGTCCACCTTGTCACCCTGTCACTGTCCACCCTGTCACTGTCCACCTTGTCACCCTGTCACTGTCCACCCTGTCACCGTCCACCCTGTCACCCTGTCACCGTCCACCCTGTCACCCTGTCACTGTCCACTCACCTGCCCTTTATGACCCTCCTTCTTCGGGAAGGAAAAACTCAAAAACCTTCATTAACCTATTGCCAACTTGTCTTCTTACCTTTGCAGTTGAAAAACTAACGCTATAGAAGTTTAGTGCCACTTAAAGTCATTCGGCTGCCTCCATAGAGAAAAACGATGCAAGAGAGAGAGAGACACATTGACGTTAGCTAGCTAAAAGTACATGTTCGTAAATTAACATTGTACTGTAACTTACTTGCTGCTTAAAACAATGATGTCTTGCACCGTGTATTGATGCAGTTAGCAGTTGCATATAAAACAAAGCAAAAATAGTTGCTTACTTACAACAACATTCAAACTCCGGTTCTCCTCCTCCTTGGTGCCTCGAGTATTGGCAGTGAAACAAGCCCGGGGAAATCTGGCCGTGTACTTAAGTTTGACAAAATGCACAGTTGGAATCCACTAAATAGACAAATTGGGCTAACGTAATTTTCTCTACAATCAAATGAACGCAGAAATGTTCAAAATTTATTTAAAAAAATTACTTTACACCTTACTCTTTATATTTTGGCTAACATCTTGCAATAAGTTATCAACTGATTAAAACATGTTCATGTAACATGGTCTTTATTTTAAGGGTGATTTACTAACCCCATGAATCATTTCTTAGAGTGCATGGAAACTGATCCCTTTAGACCAGCCTGGTCTTGGTTCGGCTTAGCATCGCTTCAGGCTAAACCTGTGCTACAAACAAAGTGACAGACTGGAACACAGTGTTTTATCCAAAGTTCTATCTCAAGGTTCTTCTTTCCTGCTGCACTGTGAACATCATTCAGTTGCCTACATGTCAAATGCAAATTCCACCTTTCCATCTATGTACCTTTTAAAACAAACAATCATCTTTGACCTCTAGCTGTAGCCTCATAGTAAGAAACATTTAGACAAAGTGTTCTCTGTTTCAATTATATCAAATGAAATAGACAGACTTGAAAATGCTGAGCGTGGCAGACTGTCCATCTGAGGACATTTTAAGAGTTTTTCCACTGAATGGAGGCCGTCATGTCACTCGTAATAGCCAAGTAACATCAATCGATGGAGTTGATAGAGTTGACAATTTAATTTCCAGGAGATATGAATCATCTAATTTGCTGTGAAATACATGTAATTCTCAGCACATATTGGAAGTAAGTTTCCATTTCTCATTGATGCTTTAAACTGATAGTGACATTTGACAGCAGGAGCTCAGTTGATCTCCACCAGTGTCAAAGTCTGAGCTTCATGCTCTTCTGTAACATCCTGAAGCAAAGGTTCACTTTTCTTTTGTTCTGTTTTTGGCAGTGGTTTTGTTAGCTTTTGCTGTCTTTACATGTTAGCTGTCTTCCTTGTGGTTTAATATGATAAGTGCTTGATGTGTCAGGTCATAAAATAAACCAGACCTGAATTTGTCAGATCTCATTAACTCTGAGTTGGCTTTATGAAAAAGATGAATGAGATGATGCTCATTCAAACACACTTTCTACAACGTGTCCCACTTTTCTGAGCCTCCTTCATGAAAAACTTTCAAAGGTGACAATGAAGTGTGGGAGTCACATACTGATTTCCACTTGAGTGTGTCAGGCTTCTGTATTTAACATCTGGATAGATACATGGCAAAAGACTTTTGCACTCAATGTCACACATCATAGTGGCTCTCTACCAGCTTGTCATGCGATAACGCCTCTAAAGTCTAAAGAGCCTGCTGTCATTCCATTATGGCACTGCTTGAATTTCATTTTAACAAGTGATTTTTTCTCTATCCTATTTCGTTGTCAATGTGCAACAAAAGCTTAGATTAAAAGGACAAGTTTCCCATCAAAGCAGGGTAAGACGGAGATTTCATCTGGGTGTCCTGATCCTAATCCACATGAAGTGTTTTTCAGAATGATTCCCTGAGACATGCAGGCCTATGCTAACAAAATGTGTGTGCGTGTGTGTGTGTGTGTGTGTGTGTGTGCGTGTGTGTGTGCGCGATGGAGATTCAAAGCATACTATTTACACTGTGATTTAACATCAGGGATGAACGATTAAGACTTTTTACAGGATACTGTGCACATGTGCATGGAGGGTTAAAGTTATTATTGCAGATGTACTACACCTCTCTCTCTCTCTCTCTCTCTCTCTCTAAGCTGTAATGCACTACAACAGCTGGTGTGCTTTCACCACAGCCTACTGTTGTTGCAGCAGCAGCATCCTCTTACATAGGACAAACACAGCTACTAGCTCTTTGAAAGGCTTGTTTGGATTTTGCATGGATGCTCCTTTTTGCTACAGGAGGGAGTTTGAGGAATAGAGAGAAGTCTGCAGGCTCTATGGAGAAGAAGGTAAAACAAAGAACTGGGCAATGCACTTCTTTTCTGTAAAAATCGATCGTTTTGAACATTTTAACAGACACCAGCTTCATGTCGAAATATTAATAATGATACTGGAAAAAGTCTTTCGAACAACAGGTAGTACTGCAGTTTCAATTCTGAGTCCTGATGAACACATTTCTTGTAACATAGGCAGTAAATTGTAGTATGCATATGTACAATATAGTATGCTACTGCATACTATATTGTACATATGCATACTACAATTTACTACAATTTAATTGTTTGATAATTCATCAGCATTCACTTAGACATCACCTATTTACACTATTCCTACAATATTCTAGCTTGTTCTTTGCCTTTATTATGGCAATTCACACTTCATTAAAGGTGATTCAGGATCAGTAAAAGTGTTAAACTGTATTAAACTGACTTTATATCAAATTAATAGGCCACCATTTTACACTTCATATCTATCTAACATGCAACAGCAAATAGTTTTGTAAGAAACTGGCCCAGATTACAAGTAAAATACAGTAAAATGAGGATATGTTCTTAAAGAAAAGTTATATAATGTGCTTAGTGAAAAGTTCAAGGACTACCTGCTTGTGAAAACCTCAATCATTTCTATGACAAGGGACTGCAGTCTCATGCTCACAGATTTTCAAGTCTGTCTTAAAACAATACTCAGGTGCCCATAAGAACATTGATAGATGTTTTGTTTGCTGTAATCAGTCCAGTTAGAGATCCCCTGCTGCTGCTCCAATGGAAGAGATGGGGGAGCAACTTCCCAATGCGCCATTTTTCACGAGATAGAAATGGGCACCAACATTCCAACCAACGCTAACCATAACCCTTGTAACAGGCTTCATTAACTCTAACCATACCCTGGTCCACCAAATTTTAAGATGTTAATATATTAATCATCAGTAGGTTTAGCCTAGCTTAGCACAACGGCTGGCAGAAAAGCACAATGAAACTATTTACATAATGTATCTTGTTTGTCGTACTTTTGTTGAACAGAAATGTAAAATACCACTTCTTGGTTTGGGGTGGAGCTATTTTCTTGACAAACAAGAGTCTATCCAGTGTTACGTCTGTAGCCCTGGGTTTTGGTTTTGGTCTCTGATACGTTACCTGACAACCTCACTGTGATGACAAGAGTCCAGGAAAGGACGGTCGGTGTTAAACGTTCTGAGAAGTCCTGCACATATATCCTGTCATTTAAAACCAAGCAGAGATACTACGTCTGTGTATGTTAGCATATGTACATGTTGGCTAAATGTGGCCATTTGACACGTACTGGTAAAGATGATATATTTTTGAATGCAGCAGGGGAGAAGTTATTAGAATCAATTAGAATCAGATTCTGCACTGGAGTAAAAGTACCAGTACAATAATGCAAAATGACCCTATTACTTGAACTGCAGCTTAAGTGAAAATACAGATATTAATTGGTGACATGTACTTATGTAAGGGGTCAATGTTAAAGTAGTGATTGTGCGGTAAAATATCTACCAACTGACATATTATTATATATGACATGATTAGACTGTTAATACTGATACATCAATGTGTAATTTATGTTTAACTACTTTATTCTACACAGTACAGTTAGCTAGTGTAGTCCAGTGGTTCCCAGCCTTGAAGCCCGGCTCCTTATGAAAGCGTCACAAGATAAATCTTTGGGTTTCTGACATGAGAGAAAACAAAGTTCTGTTACGCAAACCTGTTTTTTTCCTGTAATGATAGATCATTTGATCACAGCCAAACAAACTTTAAAATTCAACAATGTAACATCTTGATCTTTTACTAGCAGTCATATTAATAAAAACATAGAATGCTCACCTTTAAATTGTATTGGAATAGAAGTATATGGTTGCAAATAATGAAAATACTTTGAAATTGTACTTAAGTACTGTATTTGAGTAAATACTGTTACTTTGAGTGACCAAAATTTTAGTCAAGGTGAAAGTTTGACCTGATGGTGTTGCTGGAGGAAAGGCCAGAGGGACACCAACAGCATGCAACATCACAACAAGCTGACTCTGCACTCACCACCTGCCTGATAAAAAAAAAATCTGAAGAAAAGAATAATTAGATATAGAATTCCAAACAGACGCAACCTTCTGTGTAGCGTAAGACTGTGTATTCATGCAGAAAACATGGGAGCAATTGTATGTGATGCAGGTGGCATTAGTGTACAGGAGTAAGAGTGACTGGAGCCTGTTTATAATGACCAACAAAGATTAAAGGTTGACCCTTGGCATGGAGAATAATCTGACTATCAGCTAAATACTGCAGCAATGACATAGAATCCTTTGTCATTTGGGTCAGATTCTCCACATTAAAGGAGCAGGACAGCCAGCATGAGAATGTAGGTCAGTGGTATTTAGTGAGTAAGCCAATAGCATGCCAGTAAAGTGCAAGTGTTATCTGACATTTATAGTTTGAATTTCATAGATTTTCATCCAAACAACCAAATATATCTACAAAGTGGCTCGGGTGTTTATTGTTTTAAGTTTACAGTCCACGACTTTGCTGTTCTGGTTCAGCCTCACTGCTCTCACCAGCCTGCTGGGAACCAGTTTCATAAGAGCTGTGAGACTGAGCTACAATGGTAGAGCTGCAGGCTGGAAACCAATGAACTCAAAGAAGCTAAAAACCTCTGTAGCTGCTGAAAACTGCACAGTTAGCTGATAATTTTTAATGGGTCCCTCACTATGATTATAGTAATAATAATATTATAATAATAACACTTCGAGCAACAACTCTTCAAGTAATCCTGTAATCTATTATTATTATTATTATTACTCACAACTTCTAACTTATTCATACCTTATTTTCTATTTGATGTCAGATCTTACTGCTTCAGCCTTTATTTTCAGTTTTATTTTATATGACATTATTTGCATACAAATGGAAAATTTAATTTTAATTTGATTGTATGATTTTATTTTGATATTGACAGACCTTGACCTTTATACACTGTAAAGCAAGTGAAACATATCGTAACAAAGATAAAGGTGGGTGGGAAGACCACACTCATACAATTGCCTTTATATAAATATATATACGTGTGTGTGTGTGTGTGTGTGTGTGTGTGTATATACTATATAGCTGTTGTAGGCCTACGTGTATGAATGTGTGTGTGTCAGCAGTGATGAGTGAGCAGGCGCTGGGCCATGTGCCTTCAGCATCACACCAGGGCCCGGGTCACCAGACGGCCCTGCACCGAGCTGCCATGGTGGGGAACAGTGATACCGTGGCTGCTCTTATTCAGGGAGGCTGTGCTGTGGACCTGCAGGACAGAGTGAGTGGTGGACACACTGTATACATCAGAACTCTTTCACACACCTACAGTTTCATTCACCCATGAAACCTCACTTTGTTTGGTTAACGCCAGCAGTTTGTGAAGGGAATAATAAGTCTGTATCCGTTTAAGGACGGCAACGCAGCGCTGCATGAGGCATCTTGGCATGGTTTCTCTCACTGTGTCAAACTGCTGGTCAAGTCAAGAGCTGACGTACACATCAGGAATAAGGTAGGGTGATAATAACAACACCAGCAATGATAATGATAATGATAATAATAATGTAGATGATGATGATATATAAATACACTGTTGCCCATAAAGTTGGAATCAAATGTTTTTCACCTCTTCTCATGAAATGATTGTGACAATGTGATTTACTCTTGATAAATAAAGTGTATATCTTCTCAACTTTATTGATCAAACTCTTCCAAACATATCACAGTGAAACTTAAACCACAATGAACCTTTGCAGACTGTGTGTTCAGGCTTTAACTAAATTGGGGGTATTGAACAATTATTCCAACTTTATGGGCAACAGTGTATAATAATATATACAACTATATTTCAGTTATAGTCTCTATTTGGTTTGTGTTTAGACAAGCAAGGTGGGCACACATCACAGCAAAAAAACAGTTCAGTGCAGGATTTATAGTAGTGTAGTAATAACAGAGTAGTAGTAATAGAAGTAGTCTTACAGTAGTAGTAATAACAGAGTAGTAGTAATAGTAGTGGTCTTACAGTAGTAGTAATAACAGAGTAGTAGTAGTAGTAATAGTAGTAGTCTTATAGTAGTAGTAATAATGGCTGTTTGGTGGGATGCAGAATTTGTCGGTCTCAATGCATCTGGGAAGAACCTTAGTTCTGCATGCCTTATAGTTACTCACATGCATTATAACGTGACAAGAAAGGCTCTGTGGACCATGAATACCACCAAACGTGTTGCCAAACTCTTAACAACATAATAATAACATGAAAACATCTGGATCTTTTTGCCCTTACAGTTGTGGTGTTCCATTCTCATGCTTGTGCAGAAGTTTTAGGCAGGTGTGAAGAAATGCTGTGAAACAAGAATGCTTTCAAACATATAAGATTTATTTTTTATTTTATTTTTTTTTCGATTTACAAACTGCAAAGTGAGCGAACAGAAGGAAAAAATCTAAATCAAATCAATATTTGCTGTGACCTCCCTTTGCTTTCAAAACAGCTCCAGCTTCCAAACATGTTGGAGATACTAACCACAGATCTTCTGTGGATGTATTCTGCCTCAGATCCATCTGTCTCTTCATGTGATCCCAGACAGACTGGATGATGGTGAGATCAGGGCTCTGTGGGGGGGCCACACCATCACTTCCAGGACTCTGTGAAGATAGTTCCTGATGACACTGGCTGTATGTTTGTTTCTAATTTGAACTCATCAATCCAGAGCACCTGCTGCCATTTTCCTGCTCCCCAGGTTTACGTGCTTAGTTGAGCTGCTTAACCATGTTCCCACATGGTTCCACACAGAGGGTTGGCTTTTGGTCACAATGCTTCCATGAAGACCCCTTCTGGTCTTCTGTCTTCTCCAGACAGTAGATGGTGTTCCAGGGTCCCACTGGTTTCTGCTAGTTCTGAGCTGATGGCACTGCTGGACATCTTCTGATTTTGAAGTGAAGTAAACATAATGTGTCCTTCAACTTCTGCACTAAGGTTCCTTGGCCAACTGCCGTGTCGACGCTCCTCAACGTTGCCCGTTTCTTTGTGCTTCTTCAAAAGAGCCTGGCAGGGACCTTGCTGATGCAGTTTAACTACCTGGTGTCTTGTTGCTGTGCTCAGTCTGAACATGATGACCTGGGACATGAAGCTGTCTTCCACAGCCTCACCCTGATAGCAGAGTTTGGCTGTTCTCACTTTAAAGCATTTCTTCACACCTGCCTAAAACTTTTGCACAGTACTGTAGATGAAGGTATCCAACCAGCCACCCTAACAAGCTAACATGAAAGCCCACCTCACATCTGTGTTCACTTTGTAATTACTATATAATGTCCATTCAGGCAGGAAACACGGCGCTCCACCTGGCCTGTCAGAACGCACATGCTCAGACCACTCGCCTTCTGCTGCTCGGAGGAGCCACACCGGACATCAAGAACAACGTGAGTCCTTCTGTATCCCATAATGCACTGATGACATGAACAAATAAGTTGTAGACGTTCTGCTATATCACTATTGAGCTATAGCACTGTGGACTGTCACACAGTAAGAAATTGTTTCACAGGGTCCTTTCTACACTGTTGCCCATAAAGTTGGAATCAAATGTTTTTCACCTCTTCTCATGAAATGATTGTGACAATGTGAATTATTCTTGATAAATAAAGTGTATATCTTATTGATCAAACTCTTCCAAACATATCACAGTGAAACTTAAACCACAATGAACCTTTGCAAACTGTGGATTCAGGCTTTAACAAAATTGGGGGTATTGAACAATTGTTCCAACTTTATGGGCAACAGTGTACATTGCTCATCATGGGATCCCTTAAAAAACACTCACCTAAGAACTCTGCTCTGGTTCCAGGTGGGCGACACCTGTTTACATGTGGCTGCTCGCTACGACAACTGGTCCCTGGTGAAAATCCTGCTGAGTTCTCTGTGCTCTGTGACAAAGAGAAACCAGGTACAGCATACGTGTGCTTTCAGTATGATGGCATTGTACATCACATGACACAAACAAACGAAAACAAACGTACTTTGGTGTGTATGAGAGTGTATTTTTTACAGTAAACCTTTCTTTTGTATGTATGTGGTTTCACACAGCATGTCCAGTTAGCCCTGTGAGTGTGAAAGCAGAGCTGGGTAATAATACATCAAACAGTATCTTGTTAAATAGTTGCTCAGCAAATGTATCGCAGTGAAATACAACATACTGTGGGAAATATGTATTTACTTAAAATACAAGTCATTTGTAATTCGATAATACAAAATGAAGTTCTACACAAACTGATATTAGAACATTTTCATCTCTCCCAGTGTTTGAGAGAAGTACCTGCAAGGTGCCACAGCCACAGGAAAGTTCATTATACTGTTGATGCTGGTTTGAGTTAATATAAAGCATCTGTTAAGTCACTATCACATAATTAGTGACCCTGTAGCCCACTGATGAAAGCCCTTGCATTTGCAGTATTCTGCATTATGTAGTACTATCACCCAGCATTGGCTGATCCACCAGTTAGTGATGTGAGGAAACTTATTATGGCCGAACACACAAAGACAAGATCACTGTCTACAGTCAATGAAACTTCAGAAACAACTGCAGCTCCAAAGAAAACAAACAGTTCAGCATCAAAACTGTTAGCAAGGACACTGCTCCTTGGATCTCTGTTAAAGGGAGGTCCAAATATTACAGCTTATTACCACAGACCACAACTATTAAGAACTTCCACTACAAAACGCCTAAATGTAGCAATGCTAGAACAAAATGTTGTCCTGATCATTAACCACAAGATGCTCAGTGTGACTGTGACTAAGCTGGTATGCTGATATTATCTGCTTAATTGCTCTTTTCATCTTATGTATTTTAGTGTAATTCAATAAGCTTTGCCTTAGCTGCAATATCTGATTATTTTGATTTCATACCTTTATCTCAAAAGACATTTGCATCAACACAGAAGCAGCTTCTTTCCAGGAGTTACCAGTGGGACACAAATGTTACGTAGTTTGCAACGCACGTGTTGATGGACACAGTAGGACATGTCATGTGATTCACTTGCTTTTAGCCAAATCCCACGAGTAGGTTGTTTGTAACAGTTTAAATAAAAATGGGGAATAAAAATATGTCTCATTTGACAATAAAATGACATATCAAATAATGTATTTAAGGTATTTCAAATACAAGTTCTTAAAATATTTTGTTACAAATTACATCTTACACCAAAATATGAGTGACAAATTATTCATTTTGTAATTAAGTACATTTAATTGAAATATTGTCCATCTCTGTACAGGACACGTAAGGTAACAGTTTTAATTTACTAAGAAGTTAAGTCTCCTGGAAAGTTCCCTGAGAAGAACTCCAGGATTTAGTATACTGGCAGCTGCAGCTCGCAGGTCGTCCACCAATCAGAAGAGCAGCAGTTCGATCCCTGGCTCTGCATGTTTCCTTGGGCAGGACAGTGAAGCATAGCTTTGGTGTGAGTGTGAATGGTTTTCTCCTGATGGCATCAGTGTGTGAATGTGAATGTTGTGTAAAAGCGCTTTGACTGGTTCAAAAAGAATAGAAAGGGGCTCTATAAGTACAGTTACTATATACTTTAACTATCTTATACAATATATTATTTCCACTTTTCAAGACCTTTTTAGGAAAGACTGAGACAATCTAGAAATAAGGCAGAACTAGAAGAGTGCAGACCACCAAGGCCAAACGTCCAGTCTGTTTGGGTGTGTAAATCTATACATGTCTATATGGACATGATGCACATAATACATGAAAGTACATGATATATATTTCCAAAACTATAAGAATTATGTCAAAAAAAGGTTCTGCTGTATGCTAACTCACACCACACCACTCGCTTTTGTTAGAGTTTGGTCAATTCTATTGTTGGTCAGATCTGGATCCACTCCAAAATGTAATGGATTCTTGCATGACCTATGCTTCACCTTCCCACCAAGTTTCATGAAAATCGGGTCAGTAGTTTTTCCATAACCCTGTGGACAAACGAGCAGACAGACAAACAGGCCAATGGTGCTGCAAACACAAGCCCTTTCAAAGCGGGGAACGTTAAGCTGTGTGTGCCGCTATCCCGCCCTGCGTCTGTGTAAAATGAACCTACTGTAATGGGGGTCATTTTTGTTCTGCAGCAAAAAGGACAATATTTCAGTTTAAAATGCAGTGGAGCAGACGTGGTGGAGAAGTGTAATACTAGAGTCAGTGTACTAATGAACTTTTCAGCACTGTATTAAGGTTTGAGTGCAGCCTAGTTCATTTCCTTTACAAACACCGAGGTAAATATGAATCTATTAATCATTTATTATTGTAAACTGTCTGCACTGTAGTTGTTCATGTGCACGCTTGCCTTAGTCATATCATACAATTCTTTCTGGGAGGAGGTTGTGAACTGGTGAAATGAAAATGTTCTCACCAGAGAAACGGCAGACGAGCAGACAAACAAAGACGCATGCTGTGTGAACATGTTTCTGTGTTTGCCTGCAGGCGGGGGACACAGCTCTCCACGTGGCTGCTGCTCTCAACCACAAGAGGACGGTTCAGCTCTTACTAGAGGCGGGGACTGATGGGAAGATCAGAAACAATGTGAGTTCCATCCACAAGCTGAATGGTTCAGGTCACAATTGAATGACCCTGATATCCCAAACTATCAACCTGTTGTCTAACGTTTCATCATTAATACATTAACAGTGACTTTCTGTAGTCTCACATCCGTCTTTTGTTCTGTGAGCTCGTGGCCCGTTCAATCCCAGCTGAACACGAACAACATCATTAGTGCCAATAGTGCTCACAGCTTTCACTGTCACAGGTCTTTGTTAGGTGCCACATTTAAATCACCTTTGAAGCACCTTTATTTTGACAGTGGTATATGTAATACAAGGTGAATGTTACACTGGTGTTTGTGATATACTGTTCACTTCCAGGCAGGAAAAACGGCGCTTGACAAAGCCAGGGATAACAACCACAAAGATGTGGCACATGTCCTGGCCAGAGCTCCTCAGGTTGGTTATCTGTATTATGATTTATTAGTTCAAATCAGTGGTACAAGATTAGGGTGGGGAGTTCTTCCTCCACTGTGTCCTAATATAATATCTGATGCTGCTCATGTGGGGATTCTTGAATCCTTAATGTTGAATTCCTGAATCGTTGGGTCTCTCTCTAATTGATTGATTGATTGAGGTTTATAATGATCATAATCACAGTTTTAATGGAATCAGCAAACATCTTGTGTAGTTTTAGGCTCATTGTAATAAAACAGACTGTGCAACTGTCAGGTACATCGCTTCATGCGAGGAAGAACAATCAGGAAACGAAGAGAAAGACTGACAGCTGAACGCAGGACCCAGTCTGTCACCAGAGTAGAAATCCTACCAAACAAAGTAAGAAAATAACGCTCTGATGAAAGAATTATTCCAGTTAAGTTAGTAACATTAAGCCAAATCTTTCAAACCACAGAGATTAAAAAATGGACTCTACCATCAGCTATCATCTTTTCTTTTCTTGCAGTCATTTTTGCTTTCGCTTTGTTCTACTTCCTGTGTGTGTGTCCTGAGCAGGACAGCAGCTCTGTGGTGGAGGAAACCTCCAGCAGTGAACAACTGCAGACCAAAACAGCCATCAAGGAGGATTCCCAGCAGCAGCAGAGACGGCAGCATTGCCGCAAGAGCCCAGCCATCAACAACAGCCCCCACCGCCACCACAAGAGGAGCAGAGTCAAGGGGCAGGTAGGTGGACAGCAGAGACACCAGGACCGGCCTGGGTAGCTAGTCCACATCATGTGGCAGTCAGAACTGGAGGTTGTGGTGCTGTTCACAGAAAAACAACGTGTGGTTTGTACTGAAGCCACACGCTGATGAGCTGCTGATTCATTAATGCTGTGCTTCATTGATAGATCAGCTGCTTGGCTACTAACTGTATTCATACTACTAGTCTGCTAAACAAGGCTACATCTCTAATATCAATAAGCTAGCAACCATGCTTATGTTTGTAGTGATGACCAGATGCATAGCTACATTCCAGTTTCCACCTGATTTACCCTCTAAAGACCTGGCGTACACATGCGTGGACTTCACATTTTGGGTTATATTTCCATAGTAGTTAATTCTGCTTAGCTGGGGCCGTATGGACATGTATGTGGGCAAAATTGTTGATATTTCATATTGTTTTTTGCACCGTGATTTTCAAAACGTGTTCAAAATGTTTTGTATGTGTTATAAATACATGCAAAAGCAGTCAGGAAAAAAAACTGCTATGTTCAGGGTGGAAATAAAGACCGATTGTCCACATATGTGGACATAATTTTTCTCTAAAACTACACCATGTAAAAAGATGATGCTTAGGTTTTATACTTATCAGGGTCCAATAAGCCCAAATAGCAAGGAGAAATAAAAAATGCATATCAAAGAAGAGCTCGGGTCTTAAGAGGTTAAGACTACTGTCATGTCATAACACCTCCGCACATCACATGAAAACAAATGGAAAGCCCTTTATGAAGGAAAACTACATGTTACAGTCTGTTACTTTTGCTCCTTTGCAGGCTTTGAATGAAGATGATCAGAGAAAGGGCAAGAACGACCTCCACAATAAGAAGGATCTGCTCTGTGATGACAGTTCTGCTCACAATGCAAAAACCTACCAGCTTTACACGCTGTACAGGGACAAGGACGGCAACGTTAGACAGGTTACTGATGTGCTTTTTTTAAAAAAAATTTTAACCACCAACATCTTTTGTAAAGCAGCACCGGGAGAGAAAAATAGTACGTGGAACTTAACATCTAGAACTGAACACGCAGGGCATGCTAAGCTACGTTTACCACGTCTGCAATGAAAGATGAAGCAGGGTAGTCCGGGTAGTACGCTTTGTGACTTGTGACACGTTCTCTTCAGGCACCAGCCAAAGGATGCCGCTGTAAGCCCCTGTTCAAGAAGCTGGAGGACCAAATGAAAGCCACACAGGAGGAGATGAGGCTGCACATCCTGGACGTCCAGGAGCAAGTCAACACCAGGCTGGGCAGAATGGACCGCAGGAACAGACACCAGGTCTGCGTCACTGTCTGTGATTTGAGTTCAAACTTCTGGTGGTCTATATTTGACATATTTAAAGTCAGGCTTCGTCACTGTTACCAAAAATGAATGCCTTGCTGGAGAACATCAGTTTCGGGTGTACCGTCACTGGAATGTAACTTTACTCTTTTTGCTAATTACAATTTTTTTCAAACGTCAAGGACGCACACACTGATTCTAGATATATATTTCAGTTGAAATGAAAATGAAGCTTCTTCTACACTTTTGGCTTGGGCAGATCAAAGTGTTGGACGTGCTGAATCAAGAAAGAGCAGCAGCAGAGAGGAAGAACACGATATACAGGATTGAGCAGAGAGTTGCCCGGGAAAGAGAGGAAGCCCTGATTACACAGGTATCAGAGCTCACAACTCACAGCGGACTTTCTGTGCTGGGAACTCATGGGAAGATCTTCTTTTATGTTTACATGTAACCTTCATGAGATGATTGGTTCATACTTGGATTATGAGAAAGAAGGTCATACTGGCTTGGACTCAGCTTGCTGCTTTCTGTATGAAAAGTAATTAAAACAATTGTTAGAATTGTAAAGCCAGTATATTTAATAGAATTGTGAAGCAGTTAAACAGCAGCAAAGCAGGTTGTAGTGTGATAAAATCAGAAATTAGACATTGAGATTTAAGTCAGAGGAGATGGGATCTCATGTAAATAAAATCATTTGAGCTGAACAGCACGATTCCAAGAATGAAGTCAGAAATTCAGAGAATAACAGAATAAAGGCAGAAATGGAGACATGAGACAGAACTGAGTATGTGCCCTGTTTCTTATCTCAAGCAGGCGGCAGTGAGTCATGAGCTGAAGAGATGGTGTATGTCCCAGCTGAAGGACATGGACGTTCACCTCCCAGCCAAAGCCCAGTATTACAAACTTCTGCCCTCAACGTCTGTGGAGCAGTCCGTGGCAGACGCTGACCTGGAATCGTTCCCCCTGCTGTCCGTGGTATCTGGAGACAGCAGCGCTTCACTGGCCACCTACGTCAACATCCTGCCGCCGAAAACACAGCCGTCCGGTCAGGCAGAGCCAGAGCAGGAGCAGATGGGGAGCAGGACATACTTTGAAATGAAAGTGGACAGGTCACCAGGTACGTCGTCAGCGCAGTCAACAGAGACCGTTTTAATGGAAATCATCCTGCAATGATTTATACAGGTGCACTCCAAAGAAGGTCAACTGGAAAAATGTACAAACTTCCAGCTATGTTCAGTGAACATTATCGTGGAATTCTCGGGGCTACAACCGTGCCCTCAAAACATGATAAAGGGACAGAGACGTGGCCTCCTTTTTATAACGGAGGCCCTTGCCTAACTCCTACGCCATGTCAAACAGGACATGGTATGATAGCCAAGACTTTGTTGCCCCTTATCTGAGCCGGCTTCATATCACAGTCCTGGGCTGGGCTTGCATGTATTCATCTCACACAACCATTCCTGGTCCCTTTGGGAACACAACAGCCTATACGGCCTTTTTATCCCATTGCTGTGTAGGCAGCAATAATCTAGAATAATAATAACTCAAACAAGAGCAATGACCATGAACCAAAGAACTAATATCACAGGTGGTCTCTCCAAATTCAACACAATATGCCACTTTTAATAATTAATGCAGTCTCATAATTATTCAGCCCCTTCTTGACAAGCACCTTTAGAACTTAGCAGAGCACCTCTAGAACTTAGCAGAGCACCTTTAGAACTTAGCAGAGCACCTTTAGAACTTAGCAGAGCACCTTTAGAACTTAGCAGAGCACCTTTAGTACTTAGCAGAGCACCTTTAGAACTTAGCAGAGCACCTTTAGTACTTAGCAGAGCACCTTTAGAACTTAGCAGAGCACCTTTAGAACTTAGCGGAGCACCTTTAGAACTTAGTAGAGCACCTTTAGAACTTAGCAGAGCACCTTTAGCTGTTCTGACCTGCTGCAAATGTGATGCACAGTCAGACACCAGGTTCTGACAGCGTTCCTGAGGAATCTGAGTCCATTCCTCATGGCCAACAGCCTCCATATGTATATCTATCTATCTATCTATCTATCTATCCATCTATATATATATATATGGTAATTAATTAAACATAATTGCTTCTTTGATAACGTCAACTTTCTATATTTCTCTATCTTATGAAGTCTTTTATCCCAGCTACTGAATGAATGCTTGTTATTTGTATATTGTGGTCAGATTCCATAGAGATATAACAACTGATCTTTATTCATTTTCAGTTAGTGGATGATTTAGACTGACTCTAACCTCTCCTATCAGATGATTACGAGAACACAGCCCTGTTTACTCTGCCTGCCGAAAATACCACGAGCCTCCTGCTGAGCTCTGGTGACCCCCCCTGGCGTACTCCAGGAGTGCAGAACAGCCCCATGGCGGCGATGGGTAAAGAGGGCTTCTCGAGCAGCAGCAGCCGGTCCAGCATCAGTGACCATGGACCCACACTGATCCAACACCAGCAACACAGCTACGAAAGACTGAACAAGAATCAGGGTGGAGAGCTGAGTGCCCGCAGGCGGGTAGGGATGCACACCGAGGCCACCAGAACACTAGAGTTCTTCATCAACCGTCCCACTGAGCCCACATTCAGCCAGGAGAGGAACAATCTGCATGCCAAGGAGGTGGGTGTAGCAGTGGGTGGGATGAGGAGCTGGCCTGATGGGCCTGTCAAACAGGAAAACATATTCCACAACATGCTTAGAGGATAAATCTATTGTATTACAACAGGAGTCTTATTTGGTAACTTTGGTCATCATTTCTATCAGTGATAATAAAGCGTCTGATCATCGTGGCTTTAACCTGATTTACTTTGTTGTTGGGATCAGTACTTTAACCCATACCATTATGTTTTCCTAAATCTAACCTAAGTAGGAATCAGAACATGAATCACATGTTTCTTTATCGTTACCATGACAGTGAAGGTCCAGTGTGCCTGGGGGAATATTAGACGGTCAGGGGCATCAGTATTGGATTTTTGTAATGAAGGGACAGGCGTGAGAGTTGCTTTGAGTTTCTAATATTAACACAGAAGGGTGGCTTGTGCGTTGGCATCGGACACCAAAGGAGGTTACACAGGAGCAGTATTGGGAATGAGAACAGCTTCAAAGATATTTGTGGGTGTGTTTCTTAACTTTGGAGACAACCAGGCCGGCTGATTGCCTTAATGCTCTAAACTTAGTACTCAGCACATTAGACTGATACTGATCTTCTCATCTCACTCTCATCTCATAACGAAAGAAAAATAAGCATGATTCCCAAAATGTTGAACTATTCCTTTAAGAAGTCAAATTTCTGTGGGGGGGAAAAAAAACTGAATTCAAGTTTAAGAGGAAACTACTTTAAGTGTGTTGTTGCCCTCCTATCAGGTGACTCAGCGTTTCTTTGAGACTGTGTCGACCCAGTTGGAGCGTTGGTACGAGAGGAAGCTTGTGGAGGTGGAGCAGCAGACAGAGCTCAAAACCCAGCAGAACAGGAGGGAGCTTCTGCAGCGAATAAGCATACTGGAGGAGGAGCTTCAGCAGCTGAAGACCAACGAGAATGCAGAAAGCTGATGCACCCTGTCAGCCATTAACACAAGAGCAGGCCTGACAGAGGACGGAGAAGGTTTTTACTGTGACTGAGCAAGTAAAAAACTGGAGAGCAGCAGAAATTTGGAAAAAAGTCAATGGATTAATGTACGAAAAAGATGTACATACAGTGATCCAAACGCTCATATTGTATACACAGTTAACCACAAGTGATGCTTACATATAATAATTGGAAGTTAAATCCTAAATAAAATGTTATAATTTGCATTTATTATTATTCCAAGAACTTGTTGTAATGTAGTGTTGTAAAGTGAATAATGGTGTAAACTGAAGGAGAGTTTGGTTTGTTTCACTCCTGAATATACTGGTGAGGCTTTGAGACAGTGGGACACACAGTGAAGCCAGAAACCCAAAAAGGACATAATATTAAGTGAGAAGTGCTAAATGTTATTGTCATCATGTAGCATATAATACATTTTAACACCAAGTTCATTTTGTCATTCTTTTCATGCAGAAATTGTTACCTGCTCAGTAGCTATGACTCTAATTTCCTTGATGGAGATCAAATTCTTTTTGATTCTTTGGAATTATTGTTATATAAGAAATGCTTGGCAAAAATTCAAAATTCAACAATGAAGCTTTAAATGCAATAAATAATCATTTGTTCTTACCTGTGTGACAGAGTATTGTCCTTTACGCAGTCCCCTTTGTGTTATCAGAGGGCTGGAATAATCATTATTAAAATCTAAAAATCATAAATATCTGTATATCTTCATTCGTATATCTTCGTTATTTTTGTTTTATTGTCTTAATCATGATTCTCTTTTTTAAACATGTTGGAAATATCTAATATCTAATCTAATGATCAGTTCAAGTGTTGATTTATTAGTGTATTTACACTGTTACACACCCATAAAGTTGGAATAATTGCTCAATACCCCCTATTTAGTTAAAGCCTGAATCCACAGTTTGCTAAGGTTCATTGTGGTTTAAGTTTCACTGTGATATGTTTGGAAGAGTTTGATCAATAAAGTTGAGAAGATATACACTTTATTTATCAAGAATAAATCACATTGTCACAATCATTTCACGAGAAGAGGTAAAACACATTTTATTCCAACTTTATGGGCAACAGTGTAGTTGAATTTAGTCAGATACAGAGTGGCTTGGATATTTGTTCAAAAGCAGACATTTTGCTTGCAAACAGCAACAAGAACAACAAATATGATCATGATAATAATAATGATTATAATAATAATAATAAATGTAATAATAATAATAGCACTTTTATGTATTTATGTTACATTATGTTATGTATTCATCAATCAATGTGTGAACTCAGGCTCCTTCAAAGACTTCAGGTCTGATCCTGTCTTTAATGAGCTAATGTGTTTCTGTTGATAGGGGGAACAGGTCTGTTGGACAATTTATTTTGTATAGCCCAATATCACAACAGAGTCTCACAGTGCTTTACAAAGTTCACTGAAATAAACAAGAAGTGTAAGCGAACAAACAATCTAATAAAGAGTCCAGCAGTCGATGAGGCCAATGGATCGGTCCGATGGATCAGTCCGAGGCATCACCTGCCCTTTATGACCCTCCTTCTTCGGGAAGGAAAAACTCAAAAAACCCAGTGGGAAAAGAGAAACCTCCAGGAGCACCACAGTGAAGGAGATGTAACAAAGCAAAAAAAAAAAAAAACAAGACCGTAGAAATGATGTTTAACTGTAACCAGAATTACAGAAGAACAAGGAAGCGTGAAGTCATTCATCACCTGTCAGCTGTGGATACAAGAGGCCTTCTAAATCACTTTGTGGAGGATCTGGGCATCTGTCACCGAAACTCAATATACTGTCTTCTAATGAACTGGGGGGTCAAATCAGCCTTCACTTGTTCATAACCTGTCGGTGCCGTTTCTATTGGCGTTAACTGTTATCCAGGCCACACGACTCTGAACTCTGCAAACCCCTTTTAAATCTGGCCATTTCAAATTCTATATCACCATGAATCACCAGATGTTTGTAAGAAGCAACCTTATCTACACAGGGTGTGTAATGAAAGCTGCACGTCATCAGAATGCATCAGAATATTTGAAGTCTAAACCATAAGACAAACGCCGACACGTACACAGTGCTGATTACCAACATCTGAGTTTATGATTAAAAGGAACATGTCATCTTTGTTGGCTCCTTCCATGTTTCCACAGCACTATGCTGTGTTTTAATCACAGAGAAACAAACAAAACAGAGTCTTCCTGATGTCATAGTGGGGGCTGAGCCTGAAGGACTGAAGGACACCGTGCCGGGCATTAATGAACAAATGGTAAACTGCTAAGAAGCATTTGGCTTTTCATAAGGTAGTCAGGTGAAACAGGGAGGGGGGGGGTCTCACTGAGGGTATCTGGTGGCCAGGTGGGGGGCTGCAGGGCCAAATAGGCATCACAGTAAGAATAAACTTGATTGGGTTCAGTCAGACGGCTGAGAGGACTGCTCTTTAGTTCTTTTATACTTTTAGGTCATAAAAGTAGATGTTATTTTATTTGAGAAAGAGCAATGTTTGTTCATGGAAAATCAAACGCTGTACAACGGTTCAACCAGAGTGATTGACAGGTTAGTCTGGGGTTAGCACTGTCAGAAACGGATCATGGATTGGACTGACAGTTTAAACCTGTTTAATCTCACCACTAAGTAGACTGCAGGGAGCCCAAAGAAACGACAGCTTTCCAGTCGTAGCAGTGCTGTGGTTCAGTAAAGATCTCACATCGCTTACGCACCAAACTGAAGAATCATTGGGGAAATGGTTACAACAGTATTCGCCCCTGTATCTACTAAATACACGTTTTAATGATCTAATTCTTCTTTTTTTTGGGACCAAATCTATGACTCAGTCTCTAACAATGGAAAATGCAAAAGGAACTAGCTGTTCAATAAATGCAGTAAAAAGTACATATCCCCTCTGGAGTAGTGAAAGTGAAGTGTGAAGTAGTAAAGCACAAGTACTAAGTAAGTAAGTTGTGTTACTAAAGTAACTGAGACTCCTACAAGGATGTCAAGACCAACATTTGGGTGACTTGTGGTCTGGTGTCATCACACATGCAGGCCGGACAAAGTCCCGCCCCAGCTACCCAGCTGTCGGTCAGACCATCGGGCAGAGATCCGATGAAGCAGCCGTTGGTTGTGTAACCCAATGATCCTGGTGTGACATATGGCATTTGGCCTCAGCGACCACAGCCGCAGCTTCTGAAGGGAAAATCAAATCAATGCTCCATTGACTCTGTCAGAGCGCGATGGAAACCTAATTAAAGGCCCTCCAGGCACAGCTGGTCATTTTATGCAGCCAAGCACCAGGGCTCTCAAATCAAGCCAGTATTATGTACTATTGCTTTACTCTGTGCACGGAGCGAGGGCTCTGTGGGCCTCCCCAGCCGGGACAGTGTCAGCAGTCACTATGTTAAAAACTCATGCCTAAGTCATGTCATTATTTAACACTTTTTTTTTGCAGTGCACTCTGAGCTAAATTCAACACAGCATACAGCATTGATCTAATGCATTTACTGTAGAGATGTATGTCTACAAAATGATATAACAATGCTCTAACAGTATTAAGACAAAGTAAGAGATGGAGAGATAAAAAGACACAGCTATTTGAAAAACAAATCTTTAACTTTGGGGGAAATGTACGATGATATTCCCCTATGAATGCTGGAATGGATTCCAGTGTAAAGGAAGTTAAAGTTGACATTCTTTTGGTTTGTTGGAGAATTAAAAAAAAACATTTTTGAGCCTCCATTTTTCTAGCCTCCATTCGGGCTATGTGTAATGTTAACGGTGGATTAGAATGTTTTATGTCAATTGGTCTTCTAATACACTGATTTAAAACAAAATGTGCCACCTTATTGTTTGCTTGCTTGTGGGAAAAGAATATTAGACATTTTCAGTCAAGGTTGGATCTGGATGTGAAAATCTCTTATTGAAATGTAACAAATGAACAAGCTGTGTGGTGTATAACGGTCTTATGGTGAATGGACTTCGTCAGCAGTCACCTTGAGTCATAGCTGTGTCCACCTGCGATAGTCACTTTCCTCTAGCTTGGTCTTGGTCTCTGTGGCTCCTAAATAATGCTCCTCTATGTTCACCTACTGCCTCGAAATGAGCAGGTGGTGCCCAATGGCTTGATAGGAGCTGTTTCACAGACAAAAAAGCTGGCTGTTGTGGCCAGAAATGAGAGAGTTGAGGGGGAATGCTGAGTTGGTGAGAAATATCTGACACCTTCTCATAACACATAGTCACCTTTATAGAAAATATGAACTGGTGCAGCTTTGACTGTAACAAAAGTTAGATGATGCTAAAAAGTCTATTATGATCTTCATGAGGGAACTTGTGTGTCAGACTTTTACAGTGTCTGTGCACATACTTTGTTGAGTTGAAGTGACACAGCCAGGCAGTCATGAATGCATATACATGCATAATACATCATGCGCGTGTGATATACATGCATAATCCTCATATCACAAATTCAAAGCAGTGTGCAGTTTGGCAGGTGGGATGTGATCCATAAAAACACATTATCAACATTAGGGGTTGGACTTCCTGCCTCCCTGCTAGCTGAGTTACATCTTAATGTTGAGGGCAACAGAAGAAGGCCATATGTGAAAGACCAACCATAAACAAATATCACCTCTATGTCAGAGAGTGAGATATTGATGGCTCTGGTTGGAGTTGGCACTGCTGGCGTGGGAGAAGGGAGGGGGGCAGTATCCGTCAGGAGGCAATCGATGCTAACATCCTGTGAACCCTGCATCTAACACGGGAGAGCACTCCCAACACTCAGGCAGCCACAGCACACACAGATACACACAGAGACAAAGACAGAGGAGATGTGAGGGATGTGGACTGGAGTTTGGGACTGGCACAAGAGGACCAGCAAACACCTCCATGGGGTAGCCATAGAGACACAGTCAATTCCTGGAATGCTTATGTAAACATGATGAAGTGCATCAAGAGGCAAAGAGGGAATCCATACCAGTGATATGTAAGTGCTGCTGAAATGGTTGATTCATTGAACAGAGTCATTTGCTGTGATGTCACACTCTCAAAAATATGCAACACACGAGTCCAGGAGCGACTTGTGTGAAATAGTTCTCAGATGGCCTAAATAGTAATGGTGCATGTCAAACTCAAATGTTTTATTGTTGTTATATAAAGGAAGTGATGGTTCCAGATGGATTGTTGACCCTCTGACAGAAAATCACATCATTTACTTACTAGCAAACACAAGACAGAATCCCCAGGTAACAGATTTGCATGTTATTTCTACCACACAATGTTGTTTTGTACATGACTGCCTTTGTATCAGCGTGGGACGATTGGTTAATGCACGCCAAAAATTAGCTGTTGATCATATCAACAAGGTATTTGAAAAAAGGATGACCGCACACTAAGCTGCAGTGATATGATTGTGTCATCAATGTTTAAATCACATGTTGTTTCAAGGCCTTTAAAAAGACCCGCTGTCTTGTTCAAACATCAGCAATCCAGTAAAATCATTGAAGCTCAGTCATCTTCTAAGAACCCAGATTGTTGTAATGACTGGGATTTAGTATGAGCCTTACAGTCCGAAGTTGATCTCAAACAAAAGTCTACCTCTAGGGTGCAGTATCCCTCATCCTGGCAGTAAATATGTGAATGCACTTACACTCTGTTGTAACTAAATTGCGTGACAATACTCACCACAGTTCTCTTTTTCTCTTTGGTCCAAACAGACATGTACGTAGGTTGATTGACAGTTATCTTCTTCAGTCAGATCAGATCAGATGAACAATGCTACTCCTGATTGGGCAAGCGACCCACTCACCAGGATGTCAGTGGTTGCTGCAAATAAAAAAAAAAAGGAAAAGCAAAGCTCTCAAATTTTTCTGCAACTAGCCATGTGAATATGTTTAAATTATACATCCAGAACATCTGGGTGACATTACCATCAACACACCGGGCTTCATTTTGAACACACACACCATGCTACAAAGACATTAGAGCACCAACTGTGGATTCACAGACAAAGACCACACAGACAAAGACATGGATTTGGACTAGTTCATGGCACAATATGAAAGGGGGAGAGCCAAGATTCTGTAGAAACGTTCATCCAGAGGGAGGGTGACAAAAACTGTGGCACCAGTTCCTCTCCTCCTGGAACGGCATCTCCTTGATTTCATGATGACCTCGTCAGCACACCAGGAGACATCCAGCTGTTTACAGATGCAGCTCCTTCTGTCAGCTTTCATGACTACCACAGCGGCAAATGTCGTTGTTCACTCCTTCCTCCACCATCTCCAAAACGTACCCACTCATAACAGCAGTCATCATGATAGGTCTGGAGGGTAGGGATGTGAAAACTGAGTCAGAGGGGAAGTTATAAAACTTCCTTTACCTTAACAAAGACCACACCAATAACTATATGGATTTAGAACAGTAGTTGTTGCATAATATGGATGGAGGAAAGCCATGATGATGTAGGAGGGAGGAACTGAGGGTCTGTAGGAAGGAATGAAGGGACAGAGGGATGAGGAGGTGAGGGTAGACAAATGAAGGGCTGAGGGATGCGGGATGAGGGGATGGGGGGGACGAGGGGTGAGGGATAAAGGCTTAGGGGTCAAGAGATGGAGAGATGAGGGATGTAAAGGTGAGGTATGAAGGGAGGAGAGAAGGAATCACGGTCATGGACAGAAGGATGGAGTTTGTTGATATGGACCAGGAAGATGGGGGAGCGATCTCTTCGTGTTCTTTAATTGGATTGAGCCCCAGTGGTTCCAGTATTTGAATGAAGGAGAAAGAGGGGGGCACAAATGGGATTTTGAGGGATACAAACGGATAAGGTATGCATAAATATTATTTGGAAGGAAATGGGATGCATTCAAGGAATGGTTCCGAAACTTATTTTTAAAACTTTTGATTTAATCCAAAAATGGTTTAGGCACTATTTCCTCCTGTTTGAGTAAAATAGGAAAACAGCAGAAGCCAGCTGTTTTACGAAATTAAAAAAACAAGCTCTATTTGTAAGTAAGTATATAAATAAGTTTATAAGTAAGTAGTTCTATGTAGGAAACACAAGCATGGCATTAAACACTGCTTATGTTTCTTGCCTCACTGGATTTAATTTTAGTGATGTTACCAACTCCTGAGATCTCAGTCATCACTTCAATGAGTACAATGTTATCATAACCTGTAGCCTGAGTTACAAAAGTCAAACCAAAATTGCTTTAAACTGAAGCCTTCCTGACAAGTCCATAGCGAAAACTTACCAACCATGTAGTCTCAACCATGTGAAAGTGATGTGATGTGTTGCATATGCATACTGTGTCTCCACAGTTCGAGGACATGTGGCATTGAAGTGGTGAGAAGCTGACCATGGGTGACTGGAACCTGCTGGGCAGCATCCTTGAAGAGGTCCACATTCATTCCACCATCGTGGGCAAGATCTGGCTTACCATACTCTTCATCTTCCGCATGCTGATCCTGGGTGCGGCCGCTGAGGATGTATGGGATGATGAACAGTCCGAGTTTGTCTGTAACACAGACCAGCCAGGATGCAAGGCGGTCTGTTACGACCGTGCCTTCCCCATCTCCCTCATTCGCTTCTGGGTCTTGCAGGTCATCTTTGTCTCTGCGCCCTCACTGGTCTACATGGGCCACGCCCTCTACTGCATTCGAACCCTGGAAAAGGAGCGGCACCGCAGACGCGCCCAACTGAAGGAGGAGCTAGATGAGGCAGAGCTGGCTCTGGACGAACATAAGCGCATGGAGAGGGAGCTAAGGAGGCTAGACGAGCAGAGGAAGGTGAAGAAGGCTCCTCTCAGAGGTTCTCTGTTGAGAACTTACATCATCCATATCCTTACACGCTCCTTGGTGGAGGTCTGCTTCATCCTGGGTCAGTATGTACTCTATGGGGTCCAACTGGAGCCACTTTATAAGTGTGAGAGGCTGCCTTGTCCCAACAGTGTAGACTGTTACATCTCCAGGCCCACAGAAAAGACCATCTTCATGGTCTTCATGATCGTCATCGCTGGTGTGTCACTTTTCCTCAACATGCTGGAAATATCCCACCTGGGCATTAGGAAAATCAAACAGACACTGTATGGCGAGAAGTACACAGAGGATGACAGCTTGATTTACAAGTCCAAGAAAAAAGCCTCCTTACCACACCTCTGTGTGATGAGCAATGTATCACCTCACAACGGGCCTTTGACTCAGACCTTCAGAGTGATTCCAGAGGCAGACATGAAGCCTCCTCATTACAACACTGGGTTCAAAGCCAACCAGGACGCACCAAGACACAGTCAGACGAGCTATATCTGCCCCCAACCTAGGATGCCACCCAGGTGTGGCCAGAACTGTGCAATCCAAGTCCCCCAATCCCATGAAGGTCCAGAGGTTCACATAGCCATGGTGGACCGCCATCCAGCCTGGGCATCTGTGTCCAATGTGGAGGGAAGTACAACAAGCCATCAGGGGGATCCCCATGGGGGGGAGCACCCTCCCCCCAGCCATTTGGAAGCTCTGCTGTCCAGTAGCACCTTAAGGCCCAGCACTATCAGAGACCTGGATGAGGATGAGCGAAGAGAGTCAATGGGGAGTGAGGTCCTGATCCCCAACCCCAGGAAGACCAGCTTCATGATCCGGCCACCATCTGCGAGCTTGTCCTCCATCAGTGGCTCCACAAGCCCGTCCTTACATACCTCAGAGGAGTCGGATGAGCTGGGCTCCCTGCAAGGGGACATGCCCATGATGCCGCCTGCTGGAGGCCGAAGAATGTCAATGGCAAGTAAAGAGCAGTTTGTCCTTGTGTGTCCTAATGACGTTTCACACTAGTCCAGAGCATCGAAGGCAAAGTTGTAAAGTACATCTGATAGTCTTTAGCAGCCACTGTCGTCTTCATACAATAGTGAGAGGCTTCTGCTAGTGTATTATCTAAGAAGTCAAAGGGGAAAAAAGTAATTTTGAAGCTTGCTCACTAGTTGAGCTCTGAAGTTAAATTAGCCAAAAAGATGAGATTCCCAGTCATTGATAAGGAGGCTCCAGAGACAGTGTTTTGAAGAGAGGAAGAGGGAGATAGAAAACTAACTTGTGTTTGTCTGAATTATTTGCCCAATAAAGACAAATTGGCTGCTTCTGAGCACGGTGGATGGTGGTTAGCACTGCTGCCTCACAGCAAGAAGGTACCAGGGTCAAATCCAGGTTTGGGGTCTTTCTGTGTGGAGTTTGCATGTCCTCCCCGTGCTTGCGTGGGTTTTCTCCAGGTTCCTCCCACAGTCCAAAGACAGGATAACTGGTGATTCAAAATTGCTTGTGAGTCTGAAAGTGAAAGGCTCTGTCTCTATGTGTTGGCCCCATGATTGACTTTGACCAGTCCAGGGTGTGCCCTGCCTCTCGCCCAATGTCAGCTGGCCAGCCTCCCGCGACCCTGAAGGATAAGCGGTATAGATAATGGATGGATGGATGGATGCATGGCTGCCTCTGTCATTCAGTCTTCTCAGTGGAAGTAATGTGAACAAATCAAACTGCTCTAAAGTTATTTCACTTAGTTCCCTTCAGTTCTGACAGGAGGCAAAGCAGCAACAACAATAGAGAGGAGGTGAATTTGCCGGCATTAGAGAGACAGAATCAACACAGACATGAATTTTACACAGCAATATATCTCATATGAGATCAGATAGATAAATAAATATAGATATAGAACAATATATACATACGTCAACTATTGAACACAATCTAAATTAAATTAAAGATTTTATATGTAAGTTTGTTACCACGACATTAAACATTAAATTATTAATAAACAAACATTTATGACATATACTTAAACCAACAATTTGATTTAATATCTATTTTCTAGATTATAAGTAATCTTTCATAAACACAGATAGACAGTAGAAATGTTACCCTCAAATTAATAATTCATGTGGACTAATAAGTTTCATCAAATTTCCACAAAATTCCACCTTATGGACAATAGAGACCTTTGCCTAGTGGTGGAGGAAGTGTTCAGATCCTTTGCTTAAGCAAAAGTACTAATATCACACTCAATTCATAAATATGTCACCTGTGACTGTTACTATAATATACTATCTACTATAATAGTATTACATGCTATATGTTTACATTATTATTACTGAAATAGTCATATAAAAGCATTTTGAAATATTTTGCAGCTGATGATTATTTTCATTCTGGGTTCATCTACTGATTATTTTCTCCATGAGTCAATTGACTAAATTAGATAATTGTGAAAATAGAGAGAAATTCTAGGTGACACCTTCACAGCGCTTTTGTCCAACCAACACACCAAACCCTGAAATTATTTTTAAAAAACTAATTACAATTTTGAATATAATTAAAAGAAAAAGCAACAAATTTCAAATTTGTGAAGCTGGAACCTTGAAATGCAATTATCAAACTAGTTGTTAATATTTTAGTTAATCATTGCACCTGTGCTAATAATACTGGGTAGTTACATTTCTAACCAAACAAGTGGCGTGAGTGGAAAGTAAATAAGTAAATGTGCTTTGTTACATTATACCACTGCATTTAACATGTTAATGGAATGTCAATGACATAACACACTTTGGAAATACTTTTTAAAATTGTATCTACTTAATAATGCTGTGTTCTCCTTAACACTACTTTAACATGTCTTTAACATGACCGGATCCATAGATGTCATATTTACTTTTATGGTTGATACAATTAGTGATCATTAGTGCTACGTCATCAACAACATGTGACGTGACGTGTAAAAACTGTTTTTGATTAAAATTGTATAGGTCACAATGTGTTTTTCTCCCATACACCTTTTCTTACATTGGCGGTAAAGGAAGTAAAGGATTTATTTCTAATTACTTTTGTTGTTCCCAGTTGTGAAAATCCTCACGTCTCTGTGCACTTGAAGAACGTTAGGTGTAATTTTAAGCACCGATGTTGGATGCATACTAAAAGTTTTCTGTCCTACAACAGCTGCGGTCAAAGCCGTCTTCTTGTCTTTTTCAGAGCATGTTTCTAGATATCTCCTCTATCATGAAGAAGTGAAGCACCAAGGCTAACATCATGGCCATAGGAGCAGTGTTCCACAATCCAGCTGGGTCACAAACAAGGGTGAAGCTGTATCAATGATCCAGCCATCAACATTGATCCACCGCTCAAGTCACATGGGGCCAAAACCAGTCAAAGTCAGCCGTGATGAGGCAGAGAACTCAGTGCCAAAGCCCAGTATGTTTTGGATTTGAAGCACCTTAGAACGCCTACATGTGGGCGCTAACAGGAAAGGATTGTATCTTTTTAAAAACATCTTTCCATGCGTTGGCTGATTTTTTTTTTTAGATAATGCAGAAATAACATAATGGTTTTATAGAGCAAACTCCTCAGAGGATCTGTTTGCTTCTGTAACATGGACTTTATAAGCTTCAAATACTTTTTCTAAGTCAAAGACTTGATTAGAATCTGTGTGTATATGTGTATATACAGTCGTGATAAATTATGATCATTTATATTGTATTCAGATTAAATGCTTCTTAACAAAACAGCAATCATTTTGTCAATAGATATTTAATCAAAATCCACACACCTACACCACAATGTAGAATTCTCATGCTTTTTATTTTATTTCTCAACAAAAACTGCCTTGGCAAAATGCTGTTGTTTTTTTTTTCTTTAAACCCTTTTTCATATCAAATAAACAAAACATGACATGTTGCACAATATTTACAAAGGAATCTGAATAAAACACAGGTCATTTGAACATTTAAAGATAAAAAAGGAAATTAAAATGCTGAATCTGCATATAACAGTCATGTTGCAAGTACTCAAAAAAAAGGACACGTAAAAAATGGCTCACCAAAATCTACAAATACAATGAAGTAACCACTGTAAAAAGTTAGAAACAATGCCACAGAAACTGTCTACATGTTTATCATACAGTCCTTACCCATTAGAAGAGGTATGCTGAATCATCCAGGTAGATAAGTGCTTAGACTCTGTTCAACTAAGATTTCAAAAAAATTCAAAAATCCCCAACGCATTCTGTAAACAGGTTGGATTAAATAATTCCATTAGTCTGCCACCATGTACGGTAATTACATATTGAAGGCATGTGATTTCAAAATACTTCCATGAGGGGAAACTTTCCTGATGACCACTGCTGAAGAAATAACCAATAACTGCTGTACCTAGATTAGCGCTGCATTCAGAGATGATGGAAACTGAAGAAAAATGCAGTGTTACAGCTTTAGACTGAAAGGACAGAGCTGTAGTTCAGTCCCAAGTTTGGTGATACGGAGGATGTGTTAATATGGCAGCATACTGTGCAAACCGGTGGTTCTAAGTCGTGTCCTGCAGCCCGGGAGTCTGCAGGTTTTCCTCCAATCTGCTAATGAATCCATCCTCAACTTGGCCAGATGATCACCTGCTCATTTGAAAACATGCAGACTCCTGTGCGACATGGCTCAGAGCAACTGTTAGAGACATTAGAACATTTTAACCATATACATCATTTTCAAAATACAATAAAAGAAATGAGAAACACGTCATCAGTTCATATTCCAATATTGAAGTCCGACCTCTGACTTCCTAAATGTATCTCTTTCTCAAACTCCTGACTTTTTCAGGACAGGTGACTCTAATCATGCTCCATCCATGAGGAATACTGTGCAGTGTCTGTGTTCTACCCTGAGCCCTCAGAGCTGAACTTCTGCAGAGCAACTAACTTGGATTATCTCATTTTTCTGTGCTGCAGAGTTTTTGTGGAGGACAAGGAGCACCAGGAGAGGATTTCTCTTGGTAAACTCAAAAGGTAAAAGTCAAAATGAGGGATGGAATCATGCTGTGGCACACATCCATTTGTGTTCTGCTCTGTAAAAAGCACATTTACTGCAAATGAGTTTGTGCACAGTTTAACGTAGAATGGATCAAATTCTTTGGTGCCTCATTTTGATGTTTACTCAAGTGGAATTTCCTCTGATTTTCTTCAACTCCGTCACAGAAATGCAGCTTATTAATTACATCAAGTCTTTCAGTTTCTCTTGGTCCTCAATTATGAAATATTCCATGGTGACACTTACCAAAGCACTTCAATATTAAATAAATAAATAAGACGTTATCTGACAAATACACGCAAAATATAGAATGTAGCCATGAAATTATTATATCCATTTTCATCCCAGCAGCTTTTTTCTTTGCATGTTTTTGCATTTTTTCCCTCTGATTTTATAAAATCTGTCTAATAATTTCACACTTTCATGGTTATATGACATATTTTGTCTGTATCTATTGATATGATTTTCCATTTCATCTATTTACCAATGATAACTTTTAGTTCCATAGTCAGAGGGGGGGCCCTCGCCAACATTTTATCACACTGTTGCGACACGGTTTCTTAAAGCTACAGTGTAGTTTCCACTTCCTTCCTGAATAGTTAAGCCTCTGGAACCTCTAAGGCAAGAAATTGTAGCTGCACTTGTCAGATGCTTATTTTTCTCATTAATTCATCAACACTTTTAACTTGAACTAAAAAAGCTTCATCAGCTTATCTACCGACCTTAACGCCAAGGTCTTAATAATAACTTTACAAAACAAAAAGAACATGTAATACACCAAATTATAAACATACTCACGCCCCGTTAAGCTAAAATATTACAACTTAAGTAAGCACATGTGTGACTTGTGAATGAGGACTTATTTCTTATGAAATTGTCAACAACAATAGAATAAATCCATTAACAAATCAATTCTGAGAAAGGAGAGTGACCTACATGTTACATCTATGCACTTTCCTCTGCACCTGAGCCCAGCCCCCAACAACAAGAGTCCAAATAAATAAATGAACAAGTTCACATTAAGGAGTGTTCTTCACTGTACTCTGACCATTTGGTACATTCCAATGAGATTATTGAGGCTAGCAGTGTCCTGTGGCAATATCATGGCAGGGATCAGTTCACCTTTTCAACCACATCAGCAAATTTGTCTTTATTCATTTCTTTTTTAATTCTAGCTCATTCTAGTCTGCTAGCTCACGCTAGCATGATTAAGCTGCCGTCGTAATACAGATCTGCATGGTTTTAATGACAGCATTCAAATGCTCCACTTGAAAGCTAACAGTTAAACATCCATAAAGTTGGGGAATGAGCAGCCCTTTGTTCAAGGGTTATTACCAGATTTCTGAAAATCAAGTGCAATGAAATATTGCCAGCCACAGTATCAAACGATCATTTGACCTTCCTGTGGTAAAAGTGACTCCAGCCTAACCCCCGGTGGACAAAGCCCAATCACATCCAGCGTGCAGAAGCCATGGTCCTGCTCCGCTGGGAAGCTGACAGTGCAGCAGCAGAGTTGGGCAGCAACAAAGCAGACGGCAGCTGCACTCCCCCCCCTGCCACGTGCCTCACCATCGACTTTTCAACAGCAGATGAATTTGGCATCTCCCTAAATCAATAACGCAGCAGCGTGTTTGTTTGGAGCTTTGGGCTTCATACCATGCACTATTAGGGATACTGATCTGTAACTCCAACTTTTATTCAGTGTTTCAACAAATTCACATGTGATGCGTGAATGGAGGTGTCCTACACCAACACACTGTGCCCAATACGTTTAGAGGGGATACTTGTCTTATGTACAATACAAGCACAGTGCAGCTAAACACGTGATTACCAGAAGCAAAAACACTGACTTCTTGCTACTTGTAGGACCATAAATAAAAGGGTCATAAAGAGCACTTCTGATGTATCTAAGCTGCTGTTTAAATGGCCACACAAGTGGATTCAAACGTGATCCCACGTAACATGGACCACGCACACTTTGCATGACCACCATCCATTTTCCAAAGCATGATCTAGTAACAGAAGTATGCCACTAGATCATGCAGGAGCGTGTTTTGCTACATATTAAATGAATGATTAATGAGATACTACTGCGTTCTTTGGAAAATGGTCAGCAGAAATACAAGCGGAGAGCGGCTTGGTTCTTTAATCGATGTGAACACCAGGTGATTAGCTCGGGACTTGTTATAAGCGCCAATGTCACAATCCCAGGCGTCGTCTCCTGGAGATGCAGGGCAGTGCTTCAACTTCATAATGTAGTTCTGTCTCTTAGCGTAGACATGAAAAAAGGGAGAGGAGAAAAGTGTAGAAACGTCCATCTAAGTACAAGAAAAAGTAAAAGTGAAACTTGACCAAAGCAACTTTGCATAATGACAGTTCATTTGACCATTTCAGTGAATGTAAAATTTTACAAATACACACCTTTGGTAACAATTTACTTTAAAGTCCTATTCCACTCAACAATTACTGGATCACTAACAGTTTTAAAACAAAAATGTTTGGTGGATTTGGTTTGGTGTTGTACTGAATATTGAATCATTTAAAGGTTCAACATCTTGTTAATATATATATATAGTATATATATATTTGTTTTCCTTCTCAGAGTAAGGTATTATGGATGTCAGTCTCATGTCTGTGTATTATGTACAGAGCTGGAGTTTCTATTCTCCCAGTTCTGCTGACAGTGTGTGAATGCAGCATTAATGCCACAGGTGTGAGACCAAAACCAAAACCTGGACCAGCTGTATGTGGTAGCTCATGTTCTACCAGAGGTACTGGGTGGATAGAGAGAGGCCTTTCTTAAAGGGACAGTGTGTAGAGATGGAATGTAATATTCCTAATTATGTTTTTAATGATTTAATGAAGAATCATTGTGTGTTCATTAGCTTAGAATGAGCCCTTTATATCTACGTATGGAGCAGATCTTCTTCCACTGAGTCTGCCGTGTTTCTACATTAGCCCAGGATGGACAAACAGAGGGCCTTTAACGTGTTTTACGTTGAATTGGCAGCTTGAGTTTGGTGGTGTGAAGAGGAAGAGGAAGAGGAAGAGGAAGAGGAAACAGTGGTTGCTGGTGCTGGCCGACCATTTGGGATTATGAGAAGTTTGAGAACCCAAATTTAGAAAAATAGAGGATTTGCAATCTGCATCCTCACTGCAAGACACCACTAAATCCTGCTTACTGCACCTTTACGTTCCAGCACAAATGATTCCCTTTCTATCTATGTGGGTTAAACAAACAAGATTGTGTTTATAAGTTAATGAGTGGAATGTTTTTCACTTTGGATGGAGCCGGGTTCACGGTCTTTATGCTAAGCTAGGCTAAACTCATCGGGACTCCAGCTCTTTACTGAACACACAGACTGATCTGATCATCTTACTCTGAAGAAGAAAGAGAGGAAGCAGATTCTGCAAATGAAGACTGGCTCCAGTCAAATATGAATTCATTATCACAGATCAATTGCGTGTTATGAAGTAATTATCAAGACTTGACAGGACTGTAAAGTGAAGTGCCCGTACACGTCGAAGAGACATTACTGAACATTCCAAGGAATTCCTGAGTTTAATCTCCCATGATGCACAAGACAGGGAGGGAAGCTGACAGGAAGAAAAACCAGGATGAGACATAGAGGGAAAGGAGAAGAGAGAAAAAGCTGCCAGTGCTTTTGTGTTATCACCTGTCCAAAAATACCTGTTGAGCAGTATTGCTGATAAGACAACGCTTGTGTCATCCATTACAAAAATGAAAAACAAAGAAATACTTCAAATATCAAGGTATAGACAAGAAGCCTATGAGCGTGTCATAGACCTTACTGGTGACCTTCAGACTCTAAGTACAGTCCTGTCTCTGCTGTTCCTCTGTTGTGCATTTCTCAGTCATTTCCTGACAGAAATCCACTGTTACAGTGGGGCTACATACTTTCTCAGTGGATCCAAGCACTAGCAGACACTCTGGGTTCTCCCGCCCGGGACCTGACACCTCCACCCCAGGATGTCTGTCCTCCAGTCCACCCCGACTGGGGCCCACATCAGACAGACGTGCACCGTCGCTTTGTTGCGACACAGGTGACCTGGGCTGGGATGAGCCCTCGTCAGAGGAAGGCGATGGTGGGTTTGAAGTGAGGTCGATGCTGGCAGATATAGGAGGTGGCTGAGTGCCCTGCACCTCCCTGCACACTTGCTGGGAGAGGAAGGAGAGGTTCTGCCATAGCTCAGACATACAAACCTTCAGCTGGTTGCGTTCACTCAGTAGCTTCTCTTTCTCACACACCTGAAATGACAAGACAAGCGTCATCAGATCAGCATGAATGGTGAATGGTCTGTATCTGTAAATCTGCTTTCTACGCACTTTTCCATCACATCCTCATTCACCCATTCACACAGTGAAGGAGGAGACTGTTCTTTCACATACGTTCACACACTGAAGCTCTGCTTGGACACCAAGTGACCAAGGACACTTCGATGACCCACTCTACCTCTGAGCCACAGCCGCCCCAGACACAAATACTGAGCTGTACTGAGACTCGGTCCTTTGCTCAAAGGACAAACAATCTGTTAGTTCATTCTCAGATCAACAGGAGCACAGCATGAATTAAGCCTGGCTCAGTGTGGCATCATCCGAAGCTCTGCATCAGTCAGCCAAATACACGCGTGTACTTGTACACACGCGTGTGTGTGTGTGTGAGTGTACATTTCTGGTAGACTGCTTTGTAAAATGAACACGCTGTTTCTACTGTTTACATCACGATCAGCAAGATGAAACATGTCTCATGGGTGCTTTCAGCAACATGTTTTAGGGGGAGGGGTATTTCCAGTCTGGATATTAATATCTAACACTTGACCTCTAGTGGTTGTGTGAGTTGTGGTTCTAACAACATCATGGGGGGGGGGGGGGGACTGGATGGATCCACAAAGCATGTGACTTTGCCAAAGGAGGCCACTGTGTGTTTAGTCGTCCCTTCCAACAGTCCACGTAGGTTTCTTTTAACCATGAACATGATTGGTCATTAATCTTAACTTAGTTCTTCTTCTAAACATTACAACAAGCAAACATAGCCACTGCAGTTGTAGTTTATCAAAGTAGTTGTGTTGTTAGTTGAAAACTGCTGTGCTTTTTTTTGCCCAAACCTAACCAAACATGAACCAATGCAATGGTAAATTATGATCATATCAATGTCCATGGTCCCTGCTGATTGGGCCATACAATTCAAAAATGGTAAAATGGGTTCATTTTAAAGCCAGTGACAAATTACATTTTGTTGTGTTGGGCTTCTTGCTGATAACTCCCCTATAAAGACCTTGTAGGTCCTATTTTCAAAGTTTTAATTTCTATTGGGTATGATAACACTGATGTGATCTGGAAACATCTTCAATGAGGTATGAAACATGAGCCAATGATTACAGATGAACTATATCAACAAAAGCACTTTTTAGAGGCACAGCTGACCCTGCACACATCCATGGTGAGTAAAGTGGGTCACAGTTAAAACAGGAAGATGTTTACAATAGGCAGTTTGGCTAATCATTTTAATTTTCACCTTTTATTTTCTCACAATCTTATCAAAACTAGAAAATATGAAAATAAGACCCAAGATATGATGAGCTGGGATTATAATTTAACCCTTACATCTAACTCCACTGAAAGTTGCATTTCCTGGTGCTTGTGTGTAGGTGAAGGTGTAAACCCCATAACATCTGGTTTATGACCTGTCAGTGATGGGAGACTAGTTAACAGCAATCAGCTGGGATAGAGGAACTACAGTGCTCCATCATGGCTGCCAGAGGGTGTGTTACAACACACTACGTCCTGTCACATTATTTCATTTTCTATCTCTGTTATGTACCTTTGAGACCCTGTAGGTTGCTGTTTTGTTGGAATGACGTGTGTGTGTGTTTGTTGTATGATTGTACCAGTTTGTGGATTTCACTCTCCAGGTTCTGAATGCAGTCCAGCTTCCTCTTGCGACAGCGCTGGGCGGCAATGCGGTTTTTGCTGCGGCGGCGGATGTCATGGATGAACTCCAGCTGCTCTGAGGTCAGCTTGTGCATCTTGATGAGGATCTGGAAGTCATTGCGTGGCAGGTTGGTGATCTGGTCCACAGGAAAGGGGAGCTTAACCTAAAAGGACCACAGTTTTTTTAAAATCTAATTTTAATTCATCACTTTTATTATTCCCATAGTCACATACTCAGGTCATGTGATGACAACTGTGCTGGTTCTGACTAAATGTATTGTATATAAATGGTCTTCCAATTACTCAAAGTGCTTTCTGCTACTACATGCCATTTGCACACACACATTCATCCATTGATGGCAGAGGCTGTCATGCAAGGTGCCAGCCAGCTCATCAAGATATAATCTCATGCTCAGTCACTCACACACACACACACACACACAGATGGCACAGCCTTTGGGATGCCCCGATGCCAAATGTTGGGGATTGATCTGCCGATTTTCTGATCAGTGGATGACCTGCTTGACCTCCTGATAAGGACCATGTGATGTTAAAAAATTCAGAAAACACAAGTAAGTGGGCTGTGAGTTAGAATTATTTTGTCAAATAACTGTTTCCAAGCTCAAGAATAAACTGAAACATTTGGAAAAAAAGTATATAAACTTTGCAGTTTCAGTTTGATTTAAAATATCTAAATATTGAAATATACTGTGCACCTAATATCTTTTAATAAATAATGAAATAAATGTATTCTATCTCTTAATCTATGTTTTTAATCAACAGCGTGCCATTCTAATTGTAAGTTCTTTGTATTAAAGATGTAAGATAAAACATTATCAATCTAATTTTAAGTTGATTCTAACTTCAGTGTAGGCTGTTGGTTATTGTTAATCATGTGAAAAGTTGCTGGGATTGATAGAAATGTATATGTTATAAATATAAGCAGCATTATCTGATGTATGTAAATGGTAAATGGACTGTAAAGTGCCTTTCTAACCAGGTTGGCTTCAGGAGCAACCTGAAGCCATCGGATCTTCTGATTTGTCGTCGACCCCCTCTACCTCTGGGGTCCCTTTCTAGACTGAAACCAAAGTCACGCTGACCTCTGGACAGCTCTTGGGTTACAACATTAGGATGTTGCTCACACATTAATGCATTAGTAATAGGACTCTGAATGCAGGTCTGTAATGGAGTCTGTAATTTACTCTCTACTTTTTCTTATGTAAAGGATCTGAATACATCTTTACATTGACATTTACTAATACGAGTAGCATCCACCATCAGTTCTGAGGTGACTGATGAAGGGAAGTGTGGTGTAACCTCCACTAGGTGTCAGTGTTAAGCTGCAGCTGTGACACAAAGAGAGCACAGGTTGAGCTCTTTGTTTCACAGTCAGTCATTACGTACACTCATTTTGCTCCTCATTGTGCAGAATTTGAAATGTCTTATTATCTAACTTATTATCTATTTCTTTACTGATATGAAACCATGTGATTTAATTGGTTGTTTGTTAAAATGGTTGTATTATTTGAATATGTTTTCCTTTTTTATGCATTTTACTTATGCAAGCATCTGTTTACATAAGGGTCATTTACTTCAACCTTTATTTAGTGCTCTCTTTTTCTTCTTTCTTCCATGTCCTGTTTAATCGTTGCATTCATTTATCCCTCTATTGATCTGCTTATTTATTCAAGGTTCATACAGTTCTTAATAGAATTATAGTAGATGTAGGTATCCTTTCATTTATTTGCTGCTTTGTTTGAATCCTAAGCTGTAGCTGTGGCCTTCTAAAGCAGAATCCTTACCTTTTAAGCATTACTCATTTATTCCATTAAAGTGTTGATGAGTGCTGACCACTTCCACTCTGTGTTCTACTCTGAGTGTCCATCACCACAGCTGCTACAGCAGCCTATGCCGTTCCTTTCATATCACCAGTGTTCAGCACAGTGCTGCTAGTACACAACGATGACATCATCCACTGCTGACAGCACAAGAGAAGGAAAAGAGAGGCCAGTGTGTGTCTGTGTGTGCATGATATGTTTAGGTGCTGCCTGTCCTTTACTCTATAGACGTCTATATATAGCTCTCAGCAGTCACATAATAAGGTTGGAATGACAAAGTGAGCCTTCGATGGTCATAAATCCCCTCACCAATCTCATACTGGAGACTCTCTCTCTCTCTCTCTCTCTATCTCTCTCTCTCTCTCTCTGGTGTTCTGGTTTCCATTTTTAACACTGCGTGTATCCTTTGAGATGCTCTTTGTCTTGCTGGTGCTTAAAACTCGTTAAAGGCGTTCACATCAATATTTGCATAGATGTGATAAAGGTGAATTAACTGTTGAGTGGTGTGACTTATCCACACAGTAACTGCTCAGTCTGATGCTACAGTGTGTATGATCAGGTTTTTGGAGTATCCCACTTATCTATTTGCATAAACATCATGTCCTGGTTTTGAGAAACCTTGATATGCCACCTGGAGAAACCCGCTAGAAACCAGGATCTTTAGGCTTGTAAACACCAGATCCTGGTTTCCGTACAGAATAAAGTGACTGAGATGGATCAAATCAACACACCTGCAGGCGGATGATCAGAAACCTTATGCTCATGTATACAGGAATATGAATAATCCAGTTTTTCAAGTGTCTTGTAAACACCATATCCTGAATATGATACAATGAATATATAGCCACAGCAGACACTGTGATTAGCTACATGGGTTCAAAGAAAAGAAGAGAAAAGAGTGGAAAGAAGGGGTGGAAGCCTCAGGATTAGTTCAATATTTTTGGAAATGTGCTTATTTGCTTCCTTTCTGTGACAACACAGGATGTCACAGTGTCAGCAGTGTCATATATGTTGTGTTATGATACAACATATACATACATGGGCTATAAATATACATAGAAATGAATTTACTAATTTGTGATATTGCTGCATTAGTATTTGATGCTACTCTCTTTCATTTGGATTTTGCTGGGTTGATTTGGTATCTTTTGCTCAACTCAGCTGATACTTTTTTCTGCAGTGACCAAATTTCCCAGCAAAATTCAACAATTTCATGTAATTGCATAGTACAAGACTTGTGACATCAGCTCCCCTGCTAGTGTGGGCTTTAGTGAGGCCACTTATCTCCAACAAAGGCTGAGCTGTAATTTACACGTTTCTTTTTCTGGAATTACTTACGCTCACTTAAATAATACTTCAGTAAGCAGGACAAAAGTGAAACGACAGAATGCAAAGTGGAGTGGAAAGGGGGTCTTGATGGGCTGGCCTAATTGGAGAGGGCAGATCTGTGGTCAGGAGTAGCAGATGGTGGAGGGAATATGGACAGGACACCTTCCACATGCCTGTAGGGCATCTTAGAGTGTGGGCCACTCTGTGGGTGAAACAACTGGGTCAGGGCAAAGAAGTGGGACAGACCACACACACATATACATATACATATACATATACATATATACATATACATGTACATATATACATATACATGTACACATATACATATACACGTATACATACACACATATATATACATATACATACACACATATACATATATACGTATGCATACACACACACATATATATATATAAACATATACATATACATATGCATATACATACACATATACATCGACAGGAGTGATATACAATCTAGGTATGCACACACCCACACAACAAATGAAAACACAACTTAATGCAGAAATATTTCAATTAAAGAAAAAGAACAAAAGTCGGGGGATCACCAAAATAATTACATTGATTCTCTGGGGACCGTCCATAAAAGTCTCATAGTAGTAAACCTATTAATTATTATGTCAGTGTTCGCCAGAGAGCCATGCTGCTGTGATTTGTATTTGCCAGACACCAACACACACTAAAGTAATTCTCTATTTAGTTGCTGATGAATGCTGATATGGTCCCAAATTTAAACTGATAAAGCGACCACCTCCTCTGCAACAGAAAAAGTTCCATTTGGTTTAGGAGAGCAGGCCCAAGGATGCGTCACCATGTGGACTTGGAGGAGCCCGGGATTGAACCACGGGATTTTTATGGACGGTCCCTAGAGAATCAATTCTAATTATTTTGGTGATCCCCTGGCTTTTGTTCTTTTTCTTTAAGTGAAATACTTGTTGTGCTTTCATTTCTTATGTGGGTGTGTGCATACCGAGATTGTGTATCACTCCTGTATATGTGTATGTTTATGTTTATGTATATGTATATGTATATGTCTATGTCTATGTCTATGTCTATGTCTATGTCTATGTCTATGTCTATGTATATCATGACACACAACCAAAAAACAAACCAATTTCTATGCCACAAAGTTTTCCATAGAATTCAGGAAGAATATGAATGAATCATCACTTGGAGTGCAAAGACAATAGCCATAACCTCTGCAGATTTGGAGGTGCTGGAGTGTGCATTCTCACGTCGCCGCTTATCAAGATAGTGTAGCATTTGCAAAAATAAAAATCCCATAGTTATTTTTCACTACCTGCTCCCACCAGCAGCAAAACTTAAACTGCCTGCTCATCCACAGAATTCCAACTCCATGGTCAAGCTAGAACAGGCTCGCAGTAAAAACAGTTCCATAAACTACACCATACACACATGTGTAGTTGTTAGATTAGGTCTGTATTTAGAATCAGCGTGAAATGCCCTCCAAGTGACTTTTCCAGTATGTTTATTCAGAGAAGCTGAGCGCCTGCCCTGTGGATGAGCCTGTGAACACATCTTCACAGGCTCACCCACAGGACAGAGACCACAACCACTCAAATCTAATAAAGCGAATATTGTGTATGTGTGTGTGTGTGTGTGTGTGTGAGATAGAGAGAGAGAGAGAGAGAGAGAGAGAGTATGAAACCCATCTCAGATCTCATCAGATATTACATGTGCTTAGGCATCACCATGGCAACCATACAGCTCTCTTAAATCCAAGCTTGTGCGTCATTTCTCCTTAGAGATGAATCCTCCCAGCAGTGAATCTCACCTGATCACTGATACATGTCAGTTCACTCATGGCTCTTTTCTACTTGTGCTACTGTTACACTACATTCACAGATAAGCATTTCAGTCATTTTATCGACTAAACCCATCATGCCAAGCGGACATGTTTGCTGTTTCCTGCTTGTAATCCCATTCCAGTTGCTCACTGTCAGGTGTCTGATTGTGTCTTTATGTAACTGACTGATGGAAATCTTGGGAAAAGATTCCAGTGTCAGAGTCCAAAGTCCACTCAAGGTCGGTCTTAGGAGTCATGGAATTAACCTTGATACTAACACAAAGAGGAAGCCTGGGCAAGAAAGTATAGTAAAGGATCATACTAACCTCAGGGCCAGATATTCTGGAGATGCCACTTTCGCTGTCCCCCTCTGAGAAAGAGCCTGATTCATCACTGGAGTTGCCACCACTTGCACCAAATCCCAGTTCACTTTTGATCTTGGTGCAACCCTGAGAGAAGACGACTTCTCCCCTGTGGGGGTTCCTGTGCTCCACTACACCAGCCAGGCAGTGAGACAGTCCAGAGGTGGAGCCTGAGTGTGGGGATGAGGAAAAGTCAAACTGGGGAAGGCTGGATGGCGAGCTACCACTGCCTGCGTCTTCTGGGTAAGAGAATGAGGAGCGGGAGCTGGAAGTCTGAGTTCGGGGCTCAGACAGAGTAGGAGAGTGGGCAGATGTCTTGATGGGAACAGGGCAGCTGGTGGTGAGGCATGAACGACCAGAAGAAGGAGCTTCTACCTGCATCAGGGTTGACACTTGTTCCCTGAATTTGTCATCCATGTAAGAATGGGCCAACATTTGTTGCTCGCTAGTTGCTGATGAGAATATGACACTGCGTCTGTCCACCTCCCCCTCATGTTTAGAGGAGGAGGCTTTGGACACTGGACTTTCCATGTTCTTGCCATTGCCACTCAGCACTGCTGGTAATTCATCTTCAATGCCAGTCTTGAGGTCCACTAGTCCCAGAGATTCCCTCTTATTCCTCTGCCTGTCTTTGACCAGTTCCCTGTAGTGGTCGAGGGACAGTCTGTTGGTGAGTAGCTGCTGAATGGTGGTGCTGGGCACACCGCTGAGATCCAGGCCACCTCTCTGGAGATAACTGCGCAGGCAAGAAGGTGAACCTCTGTTCGGAGAGTGCTCAGGTGCTACTGGAACCCCTTCAACCTCTAGCTCCATCTCTAGCACCTCCTCAGTACACAATTCTGGGTTGCAACCACTCCTTTCATCACCGTCTTCCTCTAACACAAATGGTTCCTCTTTGATCATGGAGGGTGTCAGAATAGTTTGTGGAGCAGCACTACCGTCTGCGAGTAGTGAGCTCACAGGGCTGACTGAGGTATGGTTGGCCAAAATGATATCATTGCTGCCAAGATGGTTTTCTTCATTGTGCTTGTTGTCACTGATTTGGTACTGATATTTTCTGTATTTAGGACATTGAGAAAGGTCAGCAGGAAGTGACGCAGTGCTTGCTACATGATTGTTCTGCTGCCTCATCTCTGTACAATCATCCAAGGATAGTGCCTCAGAAAAGACTGTATCCTTGGCTGTGATGTCAACATCATATTCCACCTTGCCATTACTGGCATGTTGGCTGTCGTTTTGTAGCTGGGCTTGAAGGAACCGGAAACAAGAGTCCTCCAAATTGTGAACACCCAGGAAGTCAGCGCACAGGATGACCTCATGGATGTTGTCCTGACTTAAAACCAGCTTTGCTGTGTAAGCAAACTGGAGCAGTGGCCCAAACCCCTTCGCTGTCACCTGTAGGAGAGTAGAGAAGACATTTCAATTATGTGAGATGAAAGACTGTCAGTGCCTTTAGCATCAGCTTAGTGGTAGAAGTGAGTAAATGTTACATCAAAAAGATTCCTACTTTGTGGAACAGCAGTTTGAAATGAAAGCTTGAACAATGACAGTATTAGTAGTATTAGTAGTATTACCAGACATCTGTCTACCTTGCAGCTTCCAACTTTTCAAAATCAAATCTGCTTTGGGGCCCGTCTACTGCATATTGTGGAAGCATATTTTTTCATTTTTCATTTAAACACAAGCACCAAAGGGGGATAACACAGGGTGGTTAAATTACCTTTAGCCTATACGATAAAGGTTCACACAGTAAATTACTATTAGATGTACATTTCTACAACACCAGTCCCATTTCGTCATTTCTCCTTTGTCATTCTTCTGCTCAGTGTTGGGTTACCGTCAACAAAATGCAATACTTTATGATGTGTTTTTCACAAAGAGAAGGTTGCAAGACATGTAATGTGAAAACCCTGGAGGAAGTGTTTCCTGTCATGGTAACATTCATGGCTTAACATTGTTCCAGGACAAAGGCAGGCATTATACTGAATTTATCAAGACAAGAGGTACATATGGAGGAGGTTTTGAGTTTGTATTAACTGGAGAATAGGCCAAATTAAAAATGAAAGCTTGTCTTTACTATGAGTCTGAATACAGACCTCTCTGCGACTGATGCCTCTATTTGAGAACTTAAGGGAGCGGAAGCCTACAATACAATATAGAACACAACAACACAACACAACGACCTTTATTTTGGTCTCTAAGAGATCCGTTATACTGTAATTAGTAAAATAAGAATAATATTGTGTTACAGTATTTTGATATTATGGACAGGAAAAAGAGAATAAAAACTAAAACTTTAACAAATGGGTGGTTAGCTAGAAATGTATGAAACTGAATTTTATCCAACAAGCAACCAATCAACTTTTGTCAGAGTTATTTTGCCACATTTTATTAATCTTTTCCTCTTTCCCACCCTTCACACTGTCATCTCCCCGGCTCTCTTCTTGTTCCCTACAGTAAGCATGGCTACTGTGTGTGAACGTCGTGGAGGGGAGTGTGTTTTGCTGTATGTGTGTGTTTACTCTACATTAATGTGTGTACATTAAATATATGTGTGTGTATAGTGGAGTGCATGTAAGCCTATTTTCAGTTAGCATCAGCAGCTGCTGTCTTCTGTGCAGAAACGCAGCTTTGCACACCTCTGCGCACAGAGAGGAGTCAACATTACAAGCGAGAGGCAGCAGAGAAGAATGCAGCACAGGAGGACGACGAGAATAATCACTGAGTTTGAATGATCATTAACCACTTCCCATCTAGCTTACAGCCTTATTTACCTGAAATAGCTTCAAGATTAAAACATTTACATTGACTTAAAGATTCTTTTTTGGCTGTGCCACTCCATCAAACGGAAACATTCTACACTGAGCAAGAGAATTATCTGTTTCACTTGACTTCTGCTCTTTGATATCTTCCTGTGACATTGTTCTTTGATATGAAGGAATGTGGGAGCTCTGAAGAAAAATGACTTCTGTGTCTCTGTTAATCATTCACTTTGTTATCACAAATACACATCTTTTTTTTTCTCAACAAACTGAGATTACTGAGGAACTCAATCAACACTGTTTAGACAGAAACGGCCAGACGAATTCTTCAAAAGCACCACAACAGAGCTACATGTGCCTGACACCCATGGCAAAAATGGTCCTGATCAGCACATAGTTATCATTCTTTACCCCCCTGTTCCTTTAACCAATCTGATATAAGCATGCATATACGTATCCACACTGTGTGCATGTGTGTCTGTATGTATTTCTATGTATTACAGAGTAACATTTAACCCGAAGTTGAGTGCATTAACTCTACTTCATCTTTTTTACTACTTAGTGTGTACTACACATCTTGGTGTGGTTATTTGGTTAGCTGGAAGGAAAAAGAGTTGAGTTGAGGTTCAGGTTGCACTTATTTGCATGAAATTGGAATTGATCATTACATAGCTTTATTTAATAGCTTTATTAGTCCATTGACATGAGGCTAAACAAGACTGCGTTGAAACCTATCAGATGGGCCATGAATGGCATGTGATAGATTTGGTACACGCTGCGGTCAATCAGTGAAACTGCTGTCAAAGTCCCCTGACGATGGAAGTGAGGATGGTCTGCGCCTGACTGCAAAAGCCTCTGGAGAATGTAATAGATGTTCTTTTCGTTTTGAAAGTGCATCGGTTAATGGCTGACTTTCTGGCTGGCCAGTCAGAAATGATGAATGAAAAAAGAGCAGCGCACAGAGGCGAGGAGAAAAGGCAAAAGAAAAAAATATGGAGAAATCACAAAAGAAACGTCTAAACAGCACTTGATGGAAGATGGACGAGCTGCAGTTTACAGCGTCCACTGAGAGTTCAAGATGGGTTTTCATGAAGTATTACATTTTTGTGTAAGGGGTTGCTGGTTGTGGTTTCAGAAATGCTGCAGGAAATGAGGTTATCTTGCAGGTCCAAAATGGTTTCTTTCATTCCATTCCAGGGGTGAAGGTTTTTTTTTTTTTGATAAGATTTGGTGGATGCACTGGTTTCTAGTCTGATAAACCCTTAACTGTGAGGGCAATCTGTTCCACGTAAACCACAGGATATAAGTCCAAAAATTGATTTGATTGGTTGATTTGCAACGTCTAATAAAGTAAACTCCAGCATAACTTCATCACTCACTCACTCACTCACTCACTTAGTAAGGCAGGGAATGACCTTTGCATTTAGAGGCCTGGCCCAGCTTTGCTGAGGTCCAGACAAAAAACATATCAGGTAAGTACAGCTTATTCTTTGCCAAGTTATGAAAGCCAAGACCACTGGTGTTTCCCCTTACTGCCAGAGTTCAACAGTCATATCACAGTGTCCTTAACATATTGAATTCCAAATTTGTTGAGCTCTGAGCCGCAATGGGTTGCAGTAGGCTAATTCATGAGAAAGTGAGAAAATGGACAGCAGAACCAAGAAGAATAAAATGATCTGTGTTTTATACTGTATAACGCTATGCTTAGAGTCATTAGGGGACTTTGAACTGGTGGAGGCCTGTGCACATGATTACTGTATAAGGTGGAGTCACACAGATATATTAATCACTATGACAGATATGGGGCATTACATGGTAATATCAGCCACTGGGATCAGGAGCTGTTCCCTGATCAGCCCCAGTGGTGAATGGAGGTGGCAGCAACTAACAAAGTGGCCGCATTGATATTCATGCCCAACATTTTTTCAGAAATAGATCAGTTCATGTCAGCCCCACTGTTCCATCCATGTGCCCTTCCTCTTATAACCTTATTTAGGTCAAGATAGCTCTGTCCTTTTGTCCAGCACCCTCCTGCCCTGGCTTTACATCCATACTGTTCAGCTCGTTCACACGGGGACACCCACAATCAAAGCCTGTAAAGTGGTCTTCAAGCAGCGTGGGGCGAGTTACTCTCAAAATACAACGTATTACTTATTGGTGTCACTTTAGAACATTACTGTCTGTGCAGATGAATGCATTACACTAGTCGTTACACTACTATTGTGTTACTTTCACCCTGCATCGAACTCGTCAGTTGTGCAAATGTGGTATAAGGAAGACTGCTTTGCCCGTTAGCTGACCAGAGAGCTTGAAAGAGCAGACTGAATGATAAAGGTTTCCTGTGACCAGTGCCAGTAGAAAGATACATTCTTTGGTGCAGCTGCTCCACAAACTGTGTGTTCTGTGTTCAGTGTCGGCAAACTGTAAATATGGCAGAACTTTGAAAACAGAGTTCAAGAGGGTGTGAAAAAATTGGGAGGTGGAGGAAACTGGTGGTGTTTGCTCAGTCAGCCTGGGTGGGGGTGGCCATGGTGGTGCGCTACAGCTCCAGAATGGCTTGGTAACAGATTACTTGACATTATAAATGTAATAATATTACTGAAATCTTGTTACATAACACATTATGCTATTTTGTTCATGCTAAAAGTAACATTCTACTGTAACACTGCCTTTAAAAGGTCGACTTGGTTCCCCAGGACTGACACCAGACCAGGGCCTGAGTCACTTTACCTGTCTTGGGTCTGTTAATACTGTATGTTACTCGACTTTTCATTATACTCCACTGGCTCCCTGCTCCGCTCTGCGAACAGAGGCTGCAGACCGGCCACATCAAGCAGCGCAGAGCAGATGAGTCATGCAGGAAGTCAGACAGCGAAACAGCATAAAGGTCAATTTTCAAAATAAAACACCCCATGCAGACTCCCAATCATATATCCCACCACTGCATCAATATGATTTCGTAACCAGTGGCATGAACACCATGGACAATGAGGAGTTCATCTTGGAGGTGGAAAAACACTTAAGCCTGCTATCTGTAGGCTACAGCACAACAAAGTGGGAAACACCTAATACACAATCAAATCAGACACAAACAAACATGCTCATGTTAGAAGCACAAAACTCAAAGGAAAATGAACAAATAAACAGAATCTGAGAGTCAACTCATCAGCCAGATAAAACGCTCCACTTCTGAAATGCTCCGGGTGGAAAATGAAGAACGGAGCAAAACTGGACCTCAGCCTGAACGCAACACAGAAGTATAACACCCATGTGGATCCATGTGGATCTCTAATCCCAGCTGACACTGGGCGAGAGGCCTGGGTCTGGACTGGTCGTCAGTCAATCACAGGGCTGACACCTAGAGACAGACGACCACTCACATTCACACTCACAGACTATTTAGAGTCACCAATTAACCTGCACGTCTCGTGGGAGGAAGCCCGAGTACAAGGAGAGAACCCATGCAAGCACGGGGAGAACATGCAAGGCAGATTCGAACCCCCAACCTCGTCGCTGTGAGGCATCAGTGCAAGCCAGCGCACCACCATTCAGACTGCTTTTAGAGAAATGATCATCTTCATTTTATTCATACTGTAGTGGCATTGTTGATGATGGTATTTTTGTTGCTGTCGAGTCAACTCTTGTTTACTGATAATTCAGGTCCCTGTGTGTGCTCTCCTTGGTACTGGGGTGATGCTGATGCTGAAGACTGGCAGATTACTGACTGCATGATGTTTCACGATGGTTAACTGCCAGTAAAGTTACTAGTAGTGAGCTGGGTGCAGTGATCCTGTTTCAGGAATATTCTGCTGACTCTGTTAAGCTGTGGCTGCTGCAGCAGCACCTGTGACTGGCAGGCAAGTCTCTTCCCCATTATCTGGATAGACTCAAAGACTGGATTCAGGATCCAAAGACTGACAGCCACTGTGTTATATTCTTTTAGATTCACTGTCAGCTATCTACAAGAGAGTCGTCTATTATGATAAATGAATACAAGATCAAGTTGAACAGACCACCTGAGTTAGGAGGCTTAGTAGCAGCAACAGAACTTTAAGCTCTTTGTAAGTTGCTAAACTGTTCCACATATGTTCCCCATATGTCCAGATAGAGATATAATAGGAATGTTATACCAAACTAATTATGTTATTCAGTGACTGGGGAAGAGGGCCCACAAACAAAACTCTCCCCTGCTAGTAGGCCTGTCCCATGAACACCCCTGCTATGGGCTGCTGAAGGCGACTGTTATGCTTCAAGTTAAGTACTTGTTGGATTGTCCACAAGCATCTGATTGGGATTATTAGTCATATTGCTGTTATCATTAATATAGTTACTGTTGTTATCATGGCTGTATGGTTTCCTGTTAAAGGAGAGTTTTTCTCACCAGTGCTGTTTCCTCATGTGGGATTGGGTCTCTGTTAAATTAAAGGGTGTATTAGACCCTACAGTTAGACACAGTATAATGTGCAGTCAATGTCTTATCATAACATTTGTTATCAAATGGTGCTATATGAACTGATATAGACTGATTGATTGATTGATTGATGTACAAACAGCAACGTACAGACATAGACTAAACAATGGCTTTGTAAAATGAATACCTCATACACCATCACCCAGAGACTAACTTTTGTGGAGCACAGCACCGAATTCCAGTGCTAGTAAACTAGAGTGGATGGCCAACTCACACTGGAGCACTTCACAAACACTCATCCAACTCTGCACAACTTGGTCCATAGACACACGGCGTTCTGTATATTTCTATTCTATTTCTAGTCTCCTCTGGTGCTGGTGTTGTAGCAGAGGCTGTACTGCTATCTGCAACACATTTTGGAACTCCCACAAACTACAACATTCACATGAGGTGTGCACATGTGAAAGTAGGCATGGTTTGAACTTTTCTCTCAGCTCTTTAGTTTCATTCTTCCATTATTACGAGTATACCAGTACAAACGAATTAGAGCAGAGACATACTGAAGATGAGTCATGGCAAAGATTAAAAGAGGTGTGGCAGCTGAGGCTGAAGTCCCTCCTCCAATAAGATCCTAATGGTTTTATTAGCTATAGGTTGAATTCCCCATAATAACAGTAACCCCAACCCATTTTTGTTAGATGATAAATGGCCATATCTTTCAAAGTTTTTTCACACAGGCTTTCTGTCATACATTTTTGTGAAGGTGAGTGTTCTTTTTCTTTTTTCTTTGTTCTCATTTTAGCCCTTTACCTTGTCCGGCAGGTTAATGATGGACTCCGCTTCGCCAGGTGACCCATCGTGCCCCAGCAAGGCCTGCAGAAAATACCGGCTACTAGCAGCGAGGACGGCCTTGTGCGCGCGCACCTCCCTCCCCTCCACCAGTACTGTCACGTCACACAGGATGCCCTGCCGCCGCTGCTCTTCCAGGCTCAACAGCACGTTGGTGCAGTGGACCTTGGATTCATACACGTACACAGGCGCTGTCGCCTCACCATCCCGCTCCTCGCCCGCCGACATCACTCCCTCAAGCACCCTGCAAAGAAAGAAAGAAAGAAAGAAAGAAAGTCAGATAGCTACATGGGTGCAATCGCTGCATGAGAGCTGCCTTTTCGTCTGTCTATCTAAGAGAAGATATTTTAACACAGGACAGCTGAAACACTAACAGTCTTTTTCTTTACAGGCAGACTGCTGTGATATCTGAGCACGATGGGGGGGTAGTAGTATTTTACAGTAGTATTTTAAAATGGCTGCTGCTGGATTTTTGGGGTAAAATATGACAAATGCAAATGAGGTGGCTGCTAAAAAGAATGTGATTGCTGCAGTCTAGAGGCCTTGTGACTTTGTTACGAAGGAAAATATAGCCTGGAAATATCTGTGTGTAAGATTTGCAGCATGTGCACTTCAAGTTCAGGTTCTGTAAGGGAAATTACACTTGATCGTGCCAACTTCCACTGTTTGATTATGCTGATTCCAGTACAGTGTGAGACACCCTTGGCCTGTTTGCCTAAATGAAGGCGCCTGGATATCATCAAAAGATCCTGACCTTTGGCTTAGGAGCCTCTGTCTTGAGAACAAAGGAATGCAAGATGCTAACCGAAGGAGGCAACCTTGACCGAAGGGGAAGGACCGAGCCAGCACACAAAGAGAGAACACCTGCCCGACGGCGTGAATCACAAACCAACCCTCCGTCTGTGTGCCATGCTCTGAGCATTACTAGTGCGACAGTACTGCAAGACATGTTTGTCTCATTCCTCTTTGTTGTGAGTGAGATAAATATTAATTAATACATTTGCCATGATTCCCATTTCAGAATCAACAATCAGCTTTGCATTGTTATCCACACAGTGGTAAATACAAAGAGCCTCGCTGGTTCTTCTGTCACCTCAACACCCCTCTGACAGTCCCAGACAGAACAGTGGGAGGATACAAGGGGGTATTAACCTTAAACATTGCACGGTTATTGCAGTGAAATTCTAATGTAGTGTGAAACATCTACTATAGATGATATAAAGCACCTTCCACATTGATTGCAGGCAGTTTTATCCATTGTGGTTCATTTCAATGCCGTAGTACATAAAGCCCCAACACAGACAGCTGAGCATGCAGTCTGTCTGTCTCATCAGCCCTTGGCTGTGTGTGTGTGTGTGTGTGTGTGTCAGCAGGCATACAGAGGGCTGCTTTCTGCTGATTCATTACTTTTGATCAGGCAGAGCCCAGCACTGGGGGCTTACTGAAGCACTGTTCTTGGTTTTCTCCCTGTGGTCCACAGGCCAATCATCTCGCCATTGTAGATCATCTCATCCTCCCCCTCAGGGAGGCTTCAGGCTCAGACCATTCTCTATTGCTTTTCATGATGCTTGCAAATTGTTCGCTATGACTGTACCAACTAGACGACTAGATTCATATTTTATGGGCTTTCTGCCTGCTGGAAGTGAAAAAAAGAAAGGGGGAAATGCATTCAGTAACACTGCTCTTTGTGTCTGGTCTGATCTCCTGTATTCCTCAGAGTATTGGCTGAGACGCCCCTTTCCTATCATTGTATTGTACTCTACCGTACCTACTGTACTCTGTACGCTGTTGACCACTCACTAGAATCCTGGCTGTGCACAGCCATGGTCCTGATAAGTCCTCATGGAATGGGTGACTCACTGACCATTTATTTTGAGCCAAACTGCCCACCAGAAATATATTGGGTCACTCACATCAGGTAACTCTAAGCTGCTACATGTAAGATAATGTATAATGTATATAATGTATGATACAATATAACGCATAGCAAGGTCATTAAACTGCTAACCATATGCACACATTGTTCACGTGCCTCCTTCTAAAGCAGTACTGGACGGTGATGGATACTGTGTTCGGGATAAAATACACCTCAGTTACTCTCACACCAGTGTGATCAGTTCCTCTTTAGAATTTTAAGCAATAGGCCTTAAGCAAAGTGTCTGAAACCGTTTAGACCACAAATAAGACATTGGAAGGAGGTGATTAAGGAAATTTACAAAACAGAGATGATAACGCATGGGATTAGGAAATCAGTTCATTTATTTAAATTAAGAAAGAAAGATTAAGATTAAGATGAAGTAAAATAAGAAAAACTGACATTACACAGGCATAATTGTGAAGAAGAAGTGGCACAGGATAGGGGGGGTTACCAGAGTATTAGAACCTGCATCCACACCAGAATTCTGGGCTGACCAAGTGGCAGGATGGCCTGAATATCTGTGCTGTACATTTTAGTCACTGGAGCAACACACAAAGTCAGTCACTGATTTCTAAATATTATAAAAATGAAAGAAATTGCTTTAAAATCATGGAAGGTAACAAGAAATTCTATTCTATGATTCTATACCATACAACAAAATACAGGAATTACTTTTAGAAACGGCATAAACATTCCTCACTTTGAATCAGACCAGTCTTTGACGTTTGAAGCAACGCTTCTCCATGTTTTGCTTGTTACCCCTCCCCCTCACCCCCCTCACCCACCCCCCACCCCCACCCCCACCAACCACACTGGCTAAATTGTTCAGAGACAGTCGAGGGGCTTTGGTAAACAAGACATTGCCAGTGGTTTCATCAGCTTGTCTGGGCTGTGCTTTAATATGTGTTGGGAGCGGACGGCTCTGCCGCAGAGTGGGCTGACTGGCAGGCAGATAACTGATATCCATAATCCCCAAACTGTAAGATTACAAGTGAAGAAGAGAAGGGCGGAGAGGAGAATCACAGCTAACTTTTTCAGTGTAACAGGGCAAAGCTGCTGAAGAGTGAAGAACTGTAGCTGCTGAAAAACAGTGTGTGAAACCATATGAATGATGTCAGTTAGGACTGTACACACGTCAGGGCCAATTATTGAGAAACGCTCCTACAGGAGAATAACCGTCCCTCAGCTGTGTGCACACAATAGGCAGAGCATTATCTACTTATCACTGTAAGAATGATCTGAAATACTCTCACCGAACGTCCAGATGGACCGAAATGTTAATATGATCAATAAATTGTGATGCTGAGCAAGAACGGTGCGTGATTTTCTTTTCTCAAGACTGAAGTGAAGTGAAGGCACCTCAGGCTGAGATAGCTGGATGAGCAAGTATCTCCAATAAACATCAGAGCTCTCTGGTGGACAAACTGTAATGTAGAACACCTCTGTAAAACACCTCTAAGCTGGTCAAACATTTCTGCACTGACATTTCTTACTGACTGGAGGACATAAGCACTAATACCAATATAACTGCATGAAGGTAATAGCGGATGTCATATCGGTCCAGCTTTAATTCCATGTAACCATTTGATGGATGATCATTTCTTTATGAGGTAAAATAAAATCTGGTGGCAGAACAACGACCAAAGCCAATGCTGAGAAACTAGACTAAGAAAAGAAAACACAGACAGAAGGTCCAGGTAGTTCTCTGGATAACAACAGCATAACAATAAAGCAAACGCAAAATAAATCACAGCATCACACTGAGTCTTACACAATCCCACAAAAGTCCCAATGCTTTCTACTTTATCCAGTACAATATTGACCACTCTATGTCTATTTCTGATATTGCCATGTTTCCTGTTTCAGAGAGTTCGTGAGCAGGATGCAGCTGCATGCCATTAATCAAGTCCCAGGTAATATTACTATGTGCACAGCTATTAACCACCACAATGTCCTTCATCACTATACCACCCTTGGACACATCTCATCACATTCCTGGACACACTAGACAAGAGCATCACTCCACCAGATCAGATAGATGGCCTCAAGCTGGGACAACGTAGGTTTCCACCAGGCTGCTCTGCTCCACATCTGGTTCCTTGACTACCCTATGGTCCATTCCAGCACCATGTTCTCCATTTCTCAATCCAGCTGGAGATGGAAGGTCTGTGACCATAACCTCCATACAGAGGGCTTCTGCAAGCTTTGCATTCACTATGCTAGGTGATACTTCCCCACTGCCGGGGAGAACAGGAGCTGTAACCAGACCAAAACACCAGACAGGATGTCTGTGTACTTTAGATTTTTATTATTTGTTCTGAATATTGGCTCCAGCCCCCCTGTGACCCTGATGGGTAAGCGGTATAAATAATGGATGGATGGTCTGAATAAGGAGCACTTTAACACATCCACTGTTTGCTAGGATACATACAGCATTTTGGCCAAGATATTTTGGTTTACAACTTTTCTCCATTGCCTGAATACAAAAACTGGCACAAAACCGTAGCCTTACATCACCCCCAAACACACACTTTACATATCTCTACCCCAACATTGTTCACCTGTTTCCACATGTTTCAATATTAGAAACTCTCGACTTAAAAGCTTGCACAGAAGTGACCAAATAAAGCAATAACTGCAGTGTGTTCATTCAGCAACACATGCTCTGAATATAATTAACTCAAGTCATCACATTCTAAATCTAGGACCACAGTGCAAACAGGAACCCTAACATTGTGACACACCAAACAGAATTGCAAGGTCAATGAATGGGGCCTGGAGGGCCGAGGACAAGGAAGAGGACATGAATGACACAACGACAAACACAAGTAGTCTCACATGGAACCGGTGCCACCCTTGCTCATCATGTGTTCACACATGGCACGACTCTGAGAGAAGCTGCAATCCAGCCTTGGCCGTTACATGGTTGCATCCACTGTCGCTTTCATTGTACTTTCACAAGGGAAAACAGGTAATTAGCCTTTTTGTTACTGTGATACATGTGGTGTTGTAGTGCTGCAGAGACTTGACCCTTGTGCTGTGTGAAGAATGCTCAATATTGAGTAATGTGTGATCCTGAGTTGGGTCAAACCTAAATCTGTACTTCTATACTGCTCAACATGGGGCAGTCTCTTCCACTACAAACGGTTTGCAATGTCTATATGCAGCTCTCAAAATTACAATCAACAGGCAAAACCCCAGTGAAGCTGAGTGGCAGGAGGTTCCTGCACTGCCAGTTTTTCCTATAGTACAGCTCTCTGTGGCGCTCAGCACCTTCCCTTCATCAGCCAGTTGCTCCGTTAGCCTACATACAACACAGCAGAACCATCAATCAAACACACACTTCTACGGCCATTCAAACCCCTGAGACCGCAAGAGACGAGCAAAGGTGGCCACAGGCACACACACACACATACGCACACATGCTTGGTGCAGTGAAAACATCCAGGAGTGAATAATTCATCACAGGAGCAGCAGAGCCCAAGACCAGGCATGGGTTTTCCCCCAGAGTTGCTGCTACACGCAAATATTAATTAACAAACACTAATAATTCACCAATTCTACTGTGTGTGTGTGTGTGTGTGTGTGTATGTACCGTCCAATGTACTGCTATGCCCTACTTTCCTCCACCCTTTCCCTCCTTCTCCCCTGCCCTGATTATGTCTTATTTTCATCTGATGGACTCTGTGGGGTATACTGACTAGTGCTCATATACAGTGTGTGTGTGTGAATGTATGAAAGGATTAAAAAATGGTGAGTTCTGTTGAAGCATACAATGACATGTATTAGCTAAAAGAGGCACTGCCCAGCTTTAATCATTTATCAAAAATACTATTCTATGAAAAAGATATTTCTAATCCTGCATTCAGAGATAATGGTACCAGGTTGGACTAAATGAAGGTGAACTGACTGGTCGGGGTTGAATACAACAAGTTGGAAGCAAGTGTGTTAGTTGTTCATCTCTCAGTAGGTGAATGCTCCTCCTTGCTGGACTGGGACTCTGTCACAGTTACACACACAGTTACATAGATACACCGTGACTACTTTAGATGTCGACTACTACTCTCAGCCAGACAAATAAAGGCGGTAAAAAACAGTGAGCGGCTGTAACTCACTGTACATTTCAGTACCATGTCTATTTCCCCAGCACTAATTCCATCAGCACGACAACAGTTGTATCATATTCACCACGCTGCTGCTCTTATATTCTCTAACTCAGATGATAATTAGATTAAGTAACAATTGTCACTCACAGTTTTTCTAAACTTAACAGTTCCTGTGGATGTTCACATTAAAAGCAGTAGAAAGTTTGATGATAAAAATTCAAGGGAACATGAAAGTTATCACAGTTGATGCTGTGGAGACATCTGTACTAGAGACGAAACCTTTTGAAAATGTCACTATCAGTTACCACGGTGCTGTTTAAGTATGCTGAAAATGTTCAGAAGCACTGATACACACATGAAATCATTTCACCATAATAACATAGCCCACACCTTAAACATGAAAACTTCACTCCCACTATAATCAGTGAAACAGGTGACACCGGGCAGAAGACCAGCGCGTAGGTGGTGCTCATGAGCCACAGAGATCTGCTCTACAAACATGGTTTAAATGATAATTGAGATCTGAAAGGTAGTTTGTCCTGGAACTGGTAACTGTCTCATCCCTGCTCTGTTCCAAATATCACGGCAATCCATTCAATAGTTGTAGAGATATTTCACTCAGAGCCCACACCTCAAAATCATCTAAGTCAGTAGGATCCATGTACATCTGCACAACACTAGGTGTCAGTCCAGCAAGTAGTTGTTGAGATATTTCAGTCCAGACCAAAGTGGTGGATCAACCAGCGTCCAACGCCATAACTAGAGTTTAAATATAAGGCATTGCTGAGGCTGGAGAGAAAGCTTGAGGTAAAAAAAAGGGCAAAAAAGAGGCCTGCGTGTCTGATTATTTTTCACATTAACTGATCAAACTCGTGCAGACACACAGAGGTGAAACTTAATCACAGCAGGAAATTTCAGCAAAACAATTTAGAGCTAAAGATAGAGCTCCGTGCTGGCTACATTACTGGGGCCCTCCCTTAGGAGTTCCTGAGCTCCGGAAATATACCGCCATGACATCAGTGTATCCCATTCAACAATGAGCCTTTGTTGAGAAAGCAGCTCTGGGGAAGCTCTCACTTGCACTGTGGTCATTGAGAACCTGATAAACAACCTCTGAGGTCATTGCCAACAGTGTTTGCTCAACTCTCAGCCTCCTTCAGCCCTTTATAACTCATCTTTGCCATTGTCAAGTGGAATTGGATTTAGTGCAAAAGACACTCCTTCATCCCTCAGGCATGGTGCCAGCTCTCCCGTCAGAGCGCTCATATGTCAGGACTGTAGATTTATGTGAGGGCCAAGTGGCCTGCTGTAGGAGCAAGGGATTATGAGCAGTAAATGAACTGTAGGGCTTGGAAGATGGTGCGTGGAGCATTTATGGAGGGAAGACGTATGTGTTGTTATGTGCAGGGTGGGGTGAGGGCAATGCATGTGTGTGTGTGTGTGTGTGTGTGTGTGTGTGTGTGTGCGTGCGATTAACCAAGGATTAAGTTACAATCTATAAATGCTGAATAGCTGACCTAGGTACTTTGGCTTTCATGATCTCTAAGTCCTCATCAATACTTTCACCTTTTATCTTACAAGTGCACACACACACACACACACACACACACATTATATTATCACAGACTGCACATAGGTTAAGCAGCACTAAGCAGCACTCACCTCTGCTTCCATCAGGAGAGCATTTCTAACCCTGAGAGCACTTTCCCTACTTGGATCAGGAAAACCATACTAAGACATTTTACTGTTTACTTCAAGCTCCATCCACCCCCCCACCCCAACAAAAAGACATGGATACTATATGATTCTGCAAGACCCAGGCTTACAGGACAGCATCTGTTTTACATCTATGCCACCATTTTTTAAATATTCACTGTTTACAATGCCTGTGCATGGCAATCAAACTCTGGCTAAGTTATAGTTAGGGAGCCAATTGGTCTGCGAGTAATTCCAAAAGGCTTTTAGCTCTGAAGGAAGCTCCTCGGTTTAAGAGAAGTCGCAAGCAGTCCATAATTAGATGGCAACCAGAGTTACCTGCTCGTCATCTGGCTTCCTCTCCACCAGGTGACCAGCTCAACGGCTGTTTTTCAACTGGATAACTGACACACCAGTAAAATATTATCAGGCCAAGATCTTCAGTAGAACAACAGCCCTAGAGTCACGTAGGAAAAGTAAACACTGTTCATTTGCATAAACTACCCACGCTGTCGTGACACAAAGCTGGTTGATAATGGGCAAAGTATCCCTTTAAGGCACAGCTTGACCTTTCATCTAACGATGGCATCAAGCCAAAAAATTAGGACACAAGATTTATTTAAATCATATGGGCAGATTGCCATAAAATATGCTGCGCACATCCATGTTCCCCACATAATGAACCCATACTACTTGGATCTTGTTAGTCACACTGTTCTGTTTCTGTGCAGAATCCTGAAGCAATAGTTGAGTTAATTATCAATAACAGTTATTATCAACATATTTTCTTGTTGGACTAGAAGTAGATTTTTTACAGGGCAGTTACACTGGCACAGGAGAAGGGAACTCTCTTAGAGCCAGTCAGCAGCCCGTTGCTACTGCTCTTCCTTCTTCCTTTGCACATGGAAATAAGAGGTATCAGTCATTCATCAGCATGTCCAATCACCGTGCTTCAGCATTTAAATACAGGGCAGTGTAAATATACAATATCAATTATATCTTCATATCTGACACAAAGCCAAATATGTCACATCAAAACTGTGCAATAAATGGATCATTTTTTGAGGGTGCAAAAGCTCCCAGTTGCCAAATGACTCACGAAGGCAGGGATGTTGAGCAGAGGATTATTTCATCTCTTTCAAACGGCAAAACAGTGTAGGCGTGAAAATGAAAGTACACATGTGGGCTGCTAAACGCCCACAAAGTTTCCATAGAGGAAAACTGACATGATTAACATCACCTTTATGGGATACAGTGAATTCTTTCAGTGTTTCAAATGTTTTGCATGGCAGATAAACCAAAAGCAGCCCTATGCGATTATACACCACAGCGCCTCAGATGTGGATTCCAACCATAGATGTCCTGGATACTAGTTTCCCATGCTCCTGCAGCATAATGGTTGGACATATTATCATTCTCCTCCTGTTGTCACACTGAACATTGTGGTGACACCACTGCCTAACCCAAAAACCATTGAGCAGTCAGTCCTGGTCCAGTGGATTTGATTTCACCTGTTTGACGGTTACGGATGAAGCAGAGGAGGACTTTCCCTCCCCAGGGAGCTCCCCCATGGTCCTTCCCTCCTTTCAGCTGGGAGGCTGGGCTGACATCACCATGCCTCAGGCTGCTCGGGAAGCGTAAATTGGATCAGGCATGTCAGGTTTCAGGGAAAGTGAAGCTGGGTTGTGCTGTGTGAGTCATCCTCAAGATGGGAATGCTGCAGAAATTCAGATTCACTTTGGGAAGACAGCCAAAACAAACAGAAGTGAAGAGATAGGATCAAAACAAAAAAGAAAAATACTTTTGGCTGCAAATAGAACCCCTCTGTATTTACTACTGGGTTTCTAAATGATACAGCCTACAGCCATCCTGTCGCAATTTGCTTTTCATCCAAATACCAAGCTAAGGACGAGTGCTTTTCTTAAATTGACACTTGGCAGTTGTCTGTGTAGTACCGTCGCTGGGAAAAAAACAAAACAATCAGCAAGATCATGAAGCTCCACTTTCAAGGGGGCTTCATTTGGAACAGTTGCTTATGCATGCGCTCCAGCTCAGCTAATAGTGGTGCACAGGACAACCTGGCTGACAAAATAAGGCTTTTGTATTTGTCCTCTAGAATGTCATAGATGTGGGTACTGATCTGACGTCCCCATCAGCACGACCACATGGCTCGTCTCAACCTTCCAAAACGGTTACATCTTTTAAGATATCAGAACACTTTAAGAGCCTTCAGTAGCTTTAAGTAGGACCTTCATTGCCGTGGTTATAATAAGAAACATTTGGTTAAGACTTAGTGACTTTATAATACCCAGGACTGACCCACTGTCCCAGGCAGAGGCAAAGTGCTTTTTAAACACCGCAGCGCTCAGATGACGTACATGTATGTGTACATGCACTAGTGAAACACAGATCAGCTCTGACGTCATCTATTCAATTCAATTCAATTTTTCAATTCAATTTATTTGTATAGCCCAATATCACAACAGTGTCTCACAGTGCTTTACAAAGTTCACTGAAATAAACAAGTGTAAGCGAACAAACAATCTAATAAAGAGTCCAGCAGTCTGAACTTGCATGTATGCATGCATGCATCATCAATCTGCCACCCACTCATGTATTATGAAATATGAATGATTTATGAATGAATTATTATCTTCAATTTAGAGGCCTGCACCTGTACACACCTGCATGGGTATTTCCACTTCCTCTGGTCCCTGTGGGCTATATTGCCTTTTAAATTATGTCAATCATTCTGGGTGATTTTCTTATTGCTTGTTATACTGGTGTATGAGTGTTTTCTTTAATGATTTACTTTAAACAATCCTTGTGCTCCTGTGTCTTGTGTAAAAAAAATCTCTCTCATTGAGAAGACACATTTATCATTTCTGCTGCGGTGGGGTCGATGCAGGTGTTTCATCCACCTGCAACCCACCTACCATTAATCAGAATGTTCATTCTTATGACCAAACCCAGCCAATTAGCAGTTTTGCGGCTACAACTGCAGTCCGGGGCGTCACTAACACGTAAGGTTGAGTTGTGGCTCAATTGTGGTGTCATTGTTGTTACAGTGGCAAGCTTACGAGACAATACCATGGATGCAGTGGTAGGTTGTAACCTGCATGCTGTGAAGCCGTATAGGCAATGAACACAAATAGTTTGTGTTTCGAATTATTTCGCTTATTTAGTTGTGCAAAGCAAATGAAACATCCATTCTGAGCATCCTGAGGGAAAGTTACAGCACATGCAGAGCACATCATCATTTAGAAAAATGCTTTGCTATCTGTTAATCTTCACTCGTTAATATTGGCTGGCTATAGAGCGGAGAAAACATCATGTAATTCACAGTGTCGCTCAATGGGCTGCTATAAGGCAGTTTTTATTGGTGATGATTGGATCTTGAAGTGCTTAAAAATGTGTATGAATTTCGACCTGTTAATGTGAACTGTATTCTAAATAGTCTATGTTATTAGGGACAATTAAAAAAATGACCTTAGGAGGGCCCAGGGGTGCAAGGGGTATTTAGCTGAAAAAACATGTAACTGCAACTAAACAATAACATCAATCTCTGATGAATAGTCAATGTAGAATTGCGGGAGGGTACACAATTAAACAGTGCACAAGCTCCCTGTCACACACACACACACACAATGGCGTCACAAAGCAGTGGCAGGACACTGTGCTCTCTGGTGCCACCAGCTGCCACACCGACAAAACACACAACATAAGAGATGCTCTCTCCCTCTCTCTCCCTCTCTCTCTCTCTCTCCCTCTCTCTCTCTCTCTCTCTCTCTCTGGGCACAGTCTGGGTGTTGTAGTTCCTTTTTGATCTCTCTCTCTACTTCCTACAGATTATTATATATATACCGGGGCGTCCTGATGGCCTAGTGGTTGAAGTACATGTGAGGCCACAGCGCTCGCGGTTCCAGTTTGCAGGTCAAGCCTTTCTTTATCTTCCCTTGTTTTTTATATATATGTCCATCTTGAATTTAAATGATGAATTAATAATCATGATTTATGTCATTATTTATTTCAATGCCTACACCCTTCCTACCAAATGCTTTTCTCTTCTAGGTTACTTAAAAGAGGTGACCTAGAATAGACACTGGATGGAACAGAAGTCATTACACAATGGACAGGAACAAATCTGTTAATGATGCCGGGCTGCATCAGGCCTCTTGTCCATTTTCTCCCACAAGTAGATCAAATGAGCATCAATTAAACAAAGCTTCCAAAAGTATACTGCTAATTATTGTCACTATCCAGCCGTCTGTGATGAGACACCCAGAGACACATGTATCTCCATGTCTGTGCAGTTTTGTGAGTGTTAATTGGACATGATGAAGCCAATTAGCAGAAGCCCCAAGATCCTCAACAGCAAGCCCAAAGTGTTAGACACGAAGGACTGCATAATATGGTGCTTGGTGCAATTAACACTCTGCTGCTGGTAATTAACAAAATTGAAAAACAATAGGGCTTAAAGCATGTTAAAGAACAACATGAATGGCACTCGCTGTATTAAAACAAAGAACGGAACGGTTGTATGCATGAAAAAGAAACAAAGATCAGACGACGTGCTCGGGCTACAGTGCTGACCACAAGACTTGGGTTCCGATTTGTGTCTTCGATGTCAAACATCTTTGATCTGAGACTAAAACTTGAGTTGGCACAAAATCAGCTGCACGGTGCTGGGCTGTGAGCTCAGGTCCCACTAGAGGACTTCAGGACTCAGGAGTCTGTTTCTGACCGTTTGATCAGAAACATGCACAGCAGGAGCCCGCTGGGGGTCATTCTGTAGGACTCTGGCAGTGCTCCTCCTGTTCCTCCTCGCACAAAGGAGCAGATACCAGTCCTGCTGCTGGGTTGATGCCCCTCTACGGCCCTGTCCGGCTCGTATCTCCTCCGTGCTCTGGAGACTGTGCTGGAGACGCGGCAAACCTTGCGACAGCACATATGGATGTGCCATCCTGGAGGAGCTGGACTACCTGTGCAACCTGAATGGGCTGCAGGTACCACCTCATGCTACCAGTAGTGACAAGGACTCTAGCAAAACACAAGACTAGAGAAGAATCAGCCAGGAAGGACAAGGAGAGAGTCTGAGGCCACCACCTGTGAACCATTCCCTTTTTGGGGGTTGTCTTGCTGTTTCCTCTCCAGAGCACCTGTTGTCTCTTTCATTTGCACCAAAACAGGTGAAACCGATTCACAATCGCTTCTATTTCCTAACTGGACAGATTGATATCCCTTCAGTTTAACTGACTTGGTGTTATACTGTGATGATTAAGTGTTCCCCTTAATGTTGAGCAGTGTAGACACTAGCTATATATGTTTTTAATTTCCCCCTGAAATGTCTTCTGTCTTGTATCTTAGTTCAGTGTCAGTATCTATATCTATCAATATCTGCAATGTGTTTCTTTGCTGAGTATTATCAAATCTGTGAAAACACAGATTGTGTTGAATGGTATTTTTTGCTAACATAAACTGTTAATATTATCTGAATGTTTTCCTAAAAAACTCTTTGCTAATAAAAAAAAAAAACAAGGAAAAGTAAAACAGATTTGTTAACACTTAACCAAAACAGGTATTTTGCCAACTGGGAGCGAGGAACTGGGTGGTGTAATAATAAGCCATGTTATTCCACAGCTTTGTTGAATACTCGATTTGATTGGGCATTCTATGGTGTGTTATTTCTGCATAACAGACTGTTGCTATGGATGCAGTTCTAATAGCAGATGCAATAACATAATTCTAAAATCAATATTTTATGTCAAATTATTGATTTCTTTATGCAGGATAATGTGCAATGTGCAAAATGAACCCATTCAGGCTGATTGAAGTCTCCCTGTTTGCTTGCTGTGCTTTATCCTTTACATAGCTTCCATTGTTTAGGACTCCTCTGCTCTCCTTTCTCTCAAAGGTCAGCACAGTCAAGATGACTTGCTGTTGGTCAACAGACAACGGCGAAAATTTGTATCTCAAAGTTCACCACCAAGGGTCAACGCAGCAAGAAGCACAAAAATTCAACCAGGTTCTGTTTTGCCACAGCAGCCACAACTTAATGAGCTGTGTTAGCCAATCGAATCCATGCACATAATCTGCTTCAGTGGGTCACTTCCTTTTCTTCTAAAAATCCAAACCAATGCTCACTAAACCAGACCTCAGGCCGGCTGAACTGCTGTTACCCCTAAACAGTGAACTGAAGATGGTCTGCGACGCTCTATGTGATGTTGCTGTGTGTTTTTTGTACATAACAAGCTTTCGTTATGTCTGCCTATGCTTGCTTTTTTCTCTTTGCTGTGCACAGGTGTCTCTTGCAAACAAGATATTGATCTCAATGATTAAATGAAGGTTATGCTGCATATTGTATATTATTAACTAATTCACTAATCCAGTGGTAGCTTGCAACAAAGGAGTATAAACAGCCATATGGCGCCTTAATGTACAAAAAAATCATCAAAGTCTCCTCATTATTATCCCGTTACAACACAGCTGCACACCAACATGGCTCCTGGCATTGTTTTGCTGTGGTGGTTAGGTCTGAGCGCTAACTTCAAGCTAGCCACATGGTTGCAAAGCACGACAGAGTGCTTGTTTACCACCACTACTGCTGTAATCCTTAATAGCACGCAAACCCAACTTGCATCATATGAAAGCCAAAGCCATGTCTTCACTCAGCAGCAGACATGGAGAAGAATGTGAGAGCGTGTTAATCTATCTCGACAGCTGGAACCTCCACAACATCAAGCAGTCTTTGCAGCTTCATTGGCACTGTTACATCAGCCCACAAACAGCTTAGCCCTACTCAGGCCAGGACATCCTTCACTACATACTCAACTGGCTAACCACCAGGTGGACCTTCTGTCATTAGATAGTTAGGGCACCTGAGAAATGTTGCACTAATCCTACTTTGTGAGGGAGGTGAGACTCCCCATGTTGGTTCAGTGATTTTCATAACTGCTGATCAGAGGGCAATTTTCCAAGTCGACTTTAAGGTGCCCGTTTTTTGGAGGTGAAGGGGGATGGTCTCTGCAATGTGTCGATATTAAACAGCTTTTGCTTGTGGTTTCTGCTTACTCACCATGCTTAGCCATGCTAGCACCGCAGCTTTACAGATGGCAATGTTGTTTGGTCTCTTAGTACACAACTTTGGTTCCGACTGTAAAACCTCATTCAAAATCCTGATATTTGAAATGTCACTCATGACTAAAAGTCCAGCCTTAGAGTGGAGCCCTTCTAAACAGTTTGCTATGCGGGTCAGTCCAAATATACAATCTGACATCATTGTTTATTCAATGTTTCTGCTTTGAGCATACTTTAGCAAACACCATTTCCCATAAACCTCAGACCATCATGGGTTGGACAGGTTAAGTGTTTGACAGAGGAGGTGAGGCCACGGACTCAATTAGTTCACTGTTAGCTTGTGGCAGTAATAAGAGGACAGAGAGTGCTAGACAGTAGAAACCACAGCTAAAAATGTGTAGAACTGATGTGAGAAGAGAGTGTTGATGAATTTCATGGATGTGAACAAAACCAAGCTATGATGATGTTAGTACCCACACTGATAATGAGCCCTGTTTACACTTGTCATTTCTCATCTCAGATGAGATTTAAGACACTTTTCCTTTACATCTTACAATTGTCTTTGTTTTCTCAGCAACATGCAAATCAGGGTCGGCCCCGCTCCAATCCAGAAGGAGGGGGTCATGCATCTGAAGCTGTCTGGTAGCTGCCAAAGATGCAAGCAGAAGAACAACTTCTGAATTTTAGATACCATAATAAGTCTAGCTAATTGTATTGATGAACTAAGAGTAAGACAGAAGTCTCCCTCACCAGTACAGACCAATGCTCGATCACCCACACTGATCTTTCAGTGGTTGAACTGATAAAAAATGAGACAAAAGCGACAGCAGCTACTGCATGATTGTTAACGTGTTGCTGTCACTGGAGCCACTTTTTTCCGTGTTGCTTTCAACTTCCCGGCCAGGCAAGTCGCAGTTTACACCAGTCTGTCCAGACCCAGATCTAAGTTGAGGGTCTAAGGATGTAGGATATAATTTGCTATACAGATTGTGAAGGCCCTAGAGGCAGATTCTGATACGTGATACAAAGATGGCAGTGAAGATAACAGAAACAGGGACTTATTCATTTCATATTGTGTGTAACTTTAGTGAATCATAACATATCAGGTATGGAATTCATCTGCAGATATCTAGCCATTGGCTGGAAATGCAATTTGCTCTGTGACAGCCGTTGATGACTTGAGTAGGGACAATAGAGACGGGTGGATAAAATAAGTTTGTCAAAACTTGAGAATCACCACAACTGTGAGAGGTTATTCAGCACACGAGGCACAAATACATCTGGCTGATCGGCTCAGTATTTTTGGACAGACAAACACATTCAACCAAACGCAGGATCCCCTCAAGGCTCATGCCGAGCCGAGATAAGTGTGTCCATCGCAGTTTACCAGAGCCGAAGGTGACAGCTTAAAATGTCTTGTTTTGTCCGGCCAACATTCAGTCCATCCAGTTTACAATGATATAAAACAGAAGGAGACAAAAAAATCTCAAAATCTCAGAGAATGATTGGTAATTTGATAAAAAAAATAAAGAAACAACTAATCAATTTTCAAGATTGTTGCTCATTAATACTCAATTTACTAGTTAATCATGTAATCATCCATGTTTCAGCTCTACAGCCCCACAAATATAGACCTTATATATTGTTTTAAGTTGAGCCATGATTTAAGCTACCAGTCCTTAACCTGACTGGACCACAACATCCTCCTTCGTTAATGCAGTGTGAAAACACAGGAATGGATCAGAGGATGTGTGTACAGTGTGTTATTGTTCTGCTTTCCTACATTTACTTTATTCTCATTAGCAGTGTCATTCAGACACTCTGATGGGATGCTCTGTAAGATAAACAGACTTAGCTTCAGCTAAGCAACCCCTATGTGGAGTATGTGGATTTAAGCAGTGCCCAAAACAGCTGACCATCATCCCACCATCTGCCCCCACCCCCACCCCCCGTCTGCACCAATCACTGCCAGCTATGCCAGATGGGTTGCCAGATCTGTGGCAAGGGTATGCACCAGATAAACCATTAAATGCCGACTATGCCCTGGGGAGTGACAGCTGAGAGTGTCTGAGTTTGTTTTTTTGATCATTTGGTTTGGATTTGTGGACATGGTGACTGATATACTGTTAAATTCAACATATCATCATCATCTCATCTGGGGAACAGATCGTCTCCTCATCAGGAATTCACTGTGTCTCTCAGAAGTCCAAACAATAACTGTTCAAATCTGATCAAAAACACAAATTCACAGCATCAGCTTGGCGCTCGATTCAGTGCTTTAATGTCAGGGACGCCATCTCTCACTGGGATGGGTTTCCTCCCACAGTCCAAACACATGCAGGTTAACTGGTGACTCTGACTTGCCCGTAGGTGTGAGTGTGAATGGTTGTCCGTCTCTACACCCTGCACACCCGCCTCTCCAGTCCAGTTCCACAACAAAGAATGTTCTAGGATGTGTTGCTGCACATTGGTTGGCTGATGACGAGTGAAGTAAAATCAAGTCAAAGTCAAATACTAAATATTTGAGTTAAAGCAGAAAAGTAAGTCTTCATGTATAACTTGATACATTGAACATTTCAATATTTGAAGACACAGTACGCAGAATTCATTTTCAGTGTTTGTGCCTACAGTTATAATTCTGCCATTCAGACATTTGCACTCTTTCTACTGTTGCCACATATTATTAATGATCTAATAACATATAATATAATAAAAATGTGAATAAAATACAGATCAAATCTGACCTACATTTATCACAATGGTTCATAAAACCTGTGTTTATTTTGAAGTTTGAACTGTTTCCACTTCACAAAGACCACGACTGATAAAACAAGACAACTCACGCCAAAAGACCTCCATTACTGAGTGAACTGAGGGCGCTTCACACAAAAAGAGACTGTGTGCTAAACACAGTGGATGCCTTGAAAATATACGGCTATTTACATTCATGATAAATTCATTCATAAACTCTGGACTGTAATAACTCCTATGTGTTTCCATGCTTAAGTGTTAAGGTTTTTCACTGGCAAGCCTTTTCATTGAACCGTGGTTTCAGCAAGTAGGGTTGGGCCGTCATTGACCCCTGACCCTCTGCCATCGTAACATTGTGATTTGAAAGCAGTGGCCACCCAGCGGGGCAAACGTTGCCCTCTCTCGCTGCACTCACAGTGTGCTTACCTAAAGACAGAAGAAGAAAGAAACCTGGTGTGGTAAGAATATAATACTGTGGTAGCTGTAGGTAGGTATTCATGTGATCAAATGAATAAACGGTAATGTGGATGTAATGTAGACAATCACAGCTGATAAATAAATGATGTGCACTGTACAGCAGTGGTGAATATACATACACAGATGAAAACAGGAAGTAAGCAGCACAGTGAGAGCTCGAGGGTTCAGTGGTTCCACAGTTTTATGGCCTGTGGGATGAGGCTGCTGCACTGTCTGCCAGACAGCAGGCACTACAGTTTGTGGGTGATTGGGGTCACTTATGATCCTGTTGGCCTTCTTCCTGCACCCCTGGGTGTAGAGGTCCTCCATGTTTTCCCCACCCTCTGTGGAGCCTTATGGTTGAGGGCAGTGATGCAGCCAGTCAGGCAGACACCTTTAGAAGTTAAGTCCATGTGGATAATATGATACTTAGTGCTGTCAAAATAAAAGTGTTTGTTTTGTAATTCAGCGGACAAACTGACACTATTTTGAAAGATTACATAATTTACAAAGCTGTGTTTTGTTCGCTCCCTGTGTCGGGGCAGCGATTGTCTCAACGTGCAATGCTCTTAACACAAGTTTTCACAAATTCTTCATTGCCTATGAGTGCATTTCAGCAATAAAGGTGAAAAAATAACAATGAATGCAATGAAAGTCTTAGATTTCTTAGATTTCCCTCCAACTATGAGCGAACAGAACAGTATGTAAGTTTCTGATGGTCCGTGGAGCAGGGTCTGAACTAGGACCAGTCCACAGGACGGGACACGCACAACAGAAAGTATTATTATATAAGTACATTTAGTAAGGTTAGCACTAAGATTGGATAGAGTCACTCACAACGTGTCTGTTGTGCACACCATATTCCAACTTCTTCAATTCATTTAGCATGCTTGGAAGGTTTTTTGTGTAAATGCCTAAATGTTGTTCTTTCATTTTACGCACCGATTTCATAGCTTAATCAATAAATCACACAAACAGCACTTAATAGAAGTGATGAAGGACAGAGACCCCTTCTTCACTCCAACCACACTCCCGTCCACCAGAAGGACAAAGTGCTGAGACCAGGGCGATAAAACTAGGTGTGTTGAGAGTGTAAAGAAGAAAGAATTTAAGGAGACAGAGAATAACAGACAGGGATCCACAAGAAATTCCAAATGTAGTTTCTTCTGACTGTCCTCAGGCTGTGCTGTGCCCCTGGACAGTCTGTACGCATCACCTTCGCTTGCATACTCACACACACACACACACACACACACACACACACAGAGTCAGGCTGCCCTTGATCAGTCCCTCTCACCTGCACACACATGGCCTTGCGTGTTGTTGGTGTGAATTATGAATCGGTTTTACACCAACAGTCCTCAGACAGAAAGCAGCAGAGAGGGAGGAGGAAAAACAGCCTCTCCTCATCACAGCCGTCGGTGATTGTTTTGGTTTGTACATGAAACACCTGCACACTGCCTGGAAGAAACATTCATACGACATTAGCTGGAATCTATCACGCACATGATGGATCACCACGGATCTGGAAAGGAGTCACACATTACTTCATCCACTCTGCCAGTGAAGTCCAGTCACCTGCTCCCTGGTGGTTGTTACGGGGCATGGCCGTGTCTCCGTCACACACACTGATCCAGGGCCAGTCACACACTGCCTTAATGTGGAGAGTGCATTGCATCTATGACGCCATCATTCTTCATTTGCCCTGTTTCTCTGTGAATGCACACCGTACATTTCCTTCTTGTTTACCGGCGACAGTGACATGATATGGACAAACTCAATATAAGGTACATTTCCACAACATTAATTCTATCACAGTCTTTCTGTCAGTACTAATTCCGAGTCGTGTCACACTCACCACTCTGCTGAGAACACTTCTTCTTTCTTTATTTCTTTTTGAAATATTGTTTTCAACAACTCTGTGCTTCACAATTATTTCTCATTAAAATTCCTTCCTTTCCTGGTGGGCTTTTAATATGAAAATCTGCAGTAATAGTAGGCTTTTTTTGATGATAGTAACCCTTTACTATCATCTCACTTTTTTATTGAAACTTTTCCATTTCACCTTCAAAACTGAGCTTTTCATATTTTCATTTCTATTGTCAAATAATGATTATTGTGAATCATGACTCTGAGTGTTATGATCTTCCACTCTGCAGTGTTTGCAATCCATTCCCCTCGGTGTAAAGGAAGCTGGATGACTACAGGGCTATGTAGAGATGACTTTATCACACTACCAGAGAGATGTTTTGGTTTTTTCTTTAAAATCCTCATATGAAGACAGACTGTACTTCAAGATTAAACTGTCACAAAGCTGTATTTAAGTATAATGCCAAAGTTGGGGATAAGAAAGACAAACGCACTGTGTTGAGCCGCAGCAGCCATGTGAACATCGTGAAACGCCACTGAGTGAGGACGTGTATGCACACAATGAAGTCTACATATAGGAGGCATGTAGCACTGATACATAGTACAGACATGTGAGTACACACACACACACACACACATCCCTCTCAGTATGTCCTCCCATGACAGAGTGAGGATGAAAATAGACAATAGAGGTACAATGAGTGCTAGTTGCTGTGTTTAACCCCTCTAAAGCACAGTAACATCACTTTGGACCAGGGTCTGGGTGAATACTTGAGTCAGAGTGCTGCAGAGTGTCCATTAAAACGTGATATAGGGCGCCTACTGTGTAGTTCTGGTCAAACTGTCTATTCACCGTTCTAAGTGAATGCGCTCGCTGCATTAAATGAGTAACCATAGCAACAGGGACGTAGTTAAAGCCTCAAATGATAGCGACAACTTGACAAGCTAACTTATTTTCAACAGCAAGCGTGGTCCTTCCTCCGAACATCACAGGATGGACAGTGTAAGGCACAAGCAGCAGGAAGCACGCTGACCCTGTGAACTCTCTGAGACCTTGGATCACAGAAGCAATCATCTCACATTCCATTTGCTGTTCCACTTGCTGCTTCAGGCTGCAGCCAGCAGCACACACACACACACACACACACACACACAAAGGGCTCTATGCGCTGAGCAGACTGCAAATGTGTAACAACCTGACATTCTGATTGCAAAACGCATAGCTACACTCCAGCCTGTGGCTCTAAATGGGGATTTTGATATGATTGTGATGGTGTAATCCAACATTTGTCTGTCTGTTCACTCTTTCATTCTTTAATTCCTCTGTGTGGAATGTGGAGCTCATTTAGCTCTTTGAGATCTCATCTATCCAGATATGGTGTGATCTTTGATTTATGATGGCCCCGCGCCTGATTCCTCGCAGAGCTCCATTTATTCTTGTTGAAATTATGTGGTACCAGTAAAATAGATGCTTCTTGGTTTTACTTTCAATTTCTCTCCTGTGCTAATTATGCTCCACCTTGTTTTTTGTAATTTATTGCAGACATGGCCCCCGTTTGTATGCCACAGTACCGCATCTAGTACTCAAACTGCAATTCCCAAGAGGTGGAGCCTCTGCCATCAGGGTACACACAGGTGTTCTACATGCAGCCAGTGATAGAATGGGATAGGTTATTTGTGTCTGATAGACCGGACACTTTTACTGTGTAGATCTAAGTGTGCACAGAGTTTTTTCCTCATATTTGTCGTCTTTATGCTTCCAGCAAAGACTTAGCCAGGTGATGCTGTGGTTGTCCAGCTTTATTGATTGCAAAATGCATGACAGTATTGATCAATGGTCTTCATTTTCATCTTTGTCAAACGGTATAAGCTGAACACATTGGACGGTTCAGAGCATCACCATCATCATCATCGTCTGTTAATTCCTCAAAATGGAAACCTTCTCGGGCATTATCTCTCGTTTAAAGAATGCCCTTTGTTTAAAGATGCGGATGTATTTTGACAGGAAAGATATGAGAATGAACATATGGACCCAAAAAATAAGAAGATGTCATTCCCTCTCTGTGTCTTCATGGTTTTTAACCAGGCTTGGTATTGCAGACAAGGTTACCTAACACTGTTAATCTACTGTCCAGGTGGCTACAGACACTCAAACATGCAGATCCAGATAGTCTGAAAGCCACACACAGGCATTCTCCAACCGACAATGTTTAAACAGCGACTGGACCAATGTGAGAAGGTGTAACAATGGACGGAGCTCCAAGAATGCTCCACATTCTTCTTCACGTTCCTCACATTCCTACTTCCATGTTAACGGCTGACCCACAGACAGCAGAGACAAAAAGTAAGCGTCCAGTTCTGACAGACCTGACTTTTAAGTCCTTGATATAGATACAAACCTACTCCAAAATGGGCACTGGATGCGCATGGAGCTTTGTAGACATAAACAGATGTAACTCAGACCCTGGTGGATCCTCGTAGTAATGCAAATGCAGAGAGTATTATTTGGACTTCACTAGTATGGTGCAGCAGGAGGTGCATATACCTGTGGGTTAGCTGTAAATCTAGTCTGTTTGTACCACCTTCTACTTTTGCTTTGTAATACTTCCCCTCTGTGAAATAGCATCTCGCCGTGAAGAGTTAAACGCATAAACTTCACATTTTTACCATAGCAGATAGGAAATCATCATCCATCGCTGAAATCATATCTATGACATTAGACTTCATGCGTCAGTGCGGGGCTTACATCAAACGCCTATTTGTTGTGGAAATGTAAAAAACTAAAGCTAATTTCATAGAGTGGCAGGTTTGTGATGGTTCAAATCTGCATCACATAGAAAAGGACTCAGCGCTTTCAGCAAGTGCAGATACCAGCAGACCTGGTCGGTGTTTCTGTTCTAGTCCCTTAACGTCTCAGTTCACCAACAGGCCATTTGATTAACCCTCACATACTGTTCATATTTTATGCCTTCACAGCATGGTCCGAGAATTCCCTCATTAGTCAGTGTCTATACCAAATTTTGAACTACAGATCTATTTAGAATGTCTAAACAGCCTCTGCACACCAAGTCTTCCTGCTCCAGCTCAGGTGCCTTTCATAACGTTATGAAACGGCTCAGATTTGACCCAAACAGTATGCAAGGGTTAATTCCGTAAGTGAGTTAAAGCCGGTGACCTCTTTAAGTGCTACATGACAGCAGCAGGTTAAAAAGCTGCAGTCCTTTTCAGGACCAAACACCTCCACACAGGCCACAGACGGAGCATTTCACACCACTCACCGCTGACCGTCCCTCCGGTCAACAGCACCAACAGGGACGTGAAGATGCATTTGATTCCGACTCTGGTGACTCTGACCTCTAACGTTAAACTAAATTCTGGACACTAAGCATTAGTTTGCCTCTAATGGACTGGAATTCTATTAGAATGATCATTTGAAAGCCACTAGGTTCTGTTTTTGTGTATGTTTCTTGCTTTGATTCCATCTAGTGGCATTAACAAGAAGCACAGGAGAGGGGGGGGGGTACGGTGCAGGTGCGTGTGTTTGTTTGCTCTCCATGTTTGCACTGGTTTATATGGAGCGTGGAGAGAAACTTTCGGGGACATTCTGGCAGAGAAGTACTGCACTTACATGTAGTTTGAGGATTTGCTAAACACAGCTTTTTTTTTTTTTAGAAGATATCATCAAAATGTGAGCAGCAGGGGGACAACGCTCTCTGTCTTTACCTCCCCCAGGACAGACCATCTACCATACATGTCCCATCGCGCAAATAAGTGGAAATGTGTGAAATCAGCATCGGAGCGTCCCTTTAATGTGTATGCATCTCCAGCCAGCGATCCAGTCATGCTGATAGTGTGAGTGGGCACATAACAAGGCAGTATGTACAGCAGAGCAGGAGGAACATCTCAGCCTTCGCTCAACAACACTGTCTGCAGCAGAAGTGCTGATAGTAAATATTTAATTGGCCTCAGTCACCTCTCATCTGCTCCATTCAGCTGAACTGTATGTAAACCACACACACACACACACACACACACTCAGTGCTGCTCTGTTGTTGCTGTGCTCCCATTAGGAGAGAGATAGAAGCTGGAAGAGAGGCTTTGTTGGAGGGATAACAAAGAGCTAATCTGCTCCCAACAAGGCGAGATCACAGTGGCTTAAAGACAAGCAGTCCCACACACAGCTCCACACACTCCACGTCCTCCCTCTTCATCACCACGCCGGTCTCCACGCAGGACAAACGGCCCACGCTTGGGACCGAACATCGACATTTGTGGGTTTCAGCATCCACGAGGCTGGAGCGACCAGCAGCCTCCTGCACGAGCCACAGCTCCGGGTGGAGGGCAGAGACAGCGCTGCTCTATGTGAAGGGTGGGGGGGTGGGGGTGCCGAGCGGCTGAGGGCGGGAATGGGGGGGTCGGAGGGAGGCTGGGTCCTTTGTCCCTCTGCAGCCCCCTCCTCCCCCAGCGTGACAGCAGCGCGACACCCGGTTATGGCAGCATTTGTCCCCTGCAGAACACGCACCCCCCCCCCCCCACTCCCGTAGCCTCCCATAGCTGTGTGTCCGGGCGCTGAGGGACGGGGTCAGCTAACACATGAACATGAACTTCCTCCTGGATGGAGCGGAAGCCCCCCCAGAAAGACACACACACGGCACCACCGCGGCCACACTGGGAGGGGGGGAAGTATTCTTCCAGGGAGGGGGGGGTGAGAAGTTTGTGCTGGCGAAACAAACAGCTTGTGTCCAAAAACACGAACAAACCCACGTTACGAGGCTACGACTAACGCTCCTGAGGGGGGGGGGGGGCACAACACCGAACTAACACACGAGCGGAGCGCCCAGCTAACCTGCGCCCACACCGCGGTGTCACATCCACACCGGGCAGGCTTCCAGACGGACAGCGGGTCCGGTCCGGTCCGGCACGGCACGGTCCGGTCCGGTCCGTTAGCGCGGTAACACTCACCCGTTCCTCTGCTCGTCTTCGTTCAGCTCCTCAGAAACAAGAGTGAGTCCACATTGTTTGTCCCTCCGCAGCCCACCGACAGCCCACCGACACCACCGACAGCCACAGCCGCAGCTCCTAACTGACCGGACCGTCAGGCATCAGGCGGCGCGTGCTACACGGCTCCGGTGTGTGTGTGTGTGTGTGTGTGTGTGTTAGGATGAAACGCCTTTTCTCCTCTAGGAGCTGCGTTGTTGACATTGGCTTCCTGACGTCATGCTGGCCCCCATTCACAACAACGACCAAGCCCCCCCATGCCCCCCCCACCCCCGCCTTACGTTGCAGCGGAGGTGTCTGCTGAATTACACTTCCTCCTCCTCCTCCGCTGCGCTAGTGCTGCTAACACTGAGCACACGTCACAGTTCCTCCTAATTATGTGTTGTGTGTGTGTGTGTGGGGGGGGGCTATAGTTCTAAATGATTATACAACATAAAAGACTTCAAATGCATGAACAACAACAGTTTCCCAGTGCTCCACGTGAACCCCTGAGGTACCCACTGATGGTGTAGGACACAGAGGAGACAGAATGGAACATAGAGACAGTAGCAGCAATGAAGTGAAACCTGAAAACCTCTTCAAGGTGGTCCCTGAAATCCCTGGCGTACCCACAAGGGCCCCGTGACCAGCATCAGAGCCCACTGAGAGCTGGTACAGGCACCCTGAGACCCATTAAAGGGGACCCATGATGAAAGTTCCTCCTCTCCTATGTTTTATTAATCATTTAAAAGTCCCGTATTTGACATCTTCATCATAAATGTGTGCTGAGAGACCGTCCTCTCTCTTATTCTCTTCTGTTGTATCGTTCAATAAATGTGTGTGAAAATGTGCTGTTCAGATTTGACTCCCCTTCTGATGTCATAAGGGGATCTGTTAATCACGTGACCTCCTCCTGCCCTTCAGCGGGCCGACTGTCCCCGCCCACTAAAAGCCTCCTGACTCCACCTGGCTGTCCACCATTGTTTTCTCCTCACTAACATGATGGAAAGGTAACATGAGCAGCAGATGGTTGTGTTCTTCTGACACAGAGCGTTCACACAGCAGCAGCAGCAGCAGCCACGCCTGCTGTGGAACCAGTACTGGCTTTTTTCACCACTAAACCATGTGAACCTGCTGTAGCAGGAGCTCCAGCAGAACACGGGGCCTGAACCGAGGGCAGGGGTGCATACGTGTTTGTGTTTGTATATATTGTTACATTACACCTTCATTCACCTGTTCACACATCATTCACTCAGGAGGAATCTGATGTGTTATTAAACTGACCTTTTATTCATTTGGCTTTTATACATAACAGATAATCTCACTTCAGAACTCCATCCAGCTGGAAAGCTGAAAACAGGATTTCCTGAAATGGACGTAGCGTAGGACCTGGGTGGCTCCACAGGTGCAGACCATGTGTTGTTGTTGTTGTTGTTGTTGTTTGGTCATGTCAGACATTTTGACTTGGGGCAGCAGGGGAAGCACAGGTGTTACAGTGAATGATGTCTGGATGCTGTTTAGCTGCTCCACTTCTGTCTTCAACCGTGTCACCATGGCAAAGGCACTGGCCAACTACACCCAGTACGGGAACTGTTTCACCAGAGAGGAGAGGACCCTGGACTCTGGACTCACCTGATTAGTGTACATGTTGTTATATATTATTATTATTATTATTATTTGTTATTCTATAATACAGCTCCTCACTCTGAGTGTACATGTTGTTGTATGTTATTGTTGGTAGTAGTAGTAGTGGTAGTAGTATTATTAGTATTATATAATACATCTCACTCTGAATGTACATGTTGTTATATATTATTATTAGTAGTAGTGGTATTATTTGTATCATTACTTTATTCTTATTCTTATTCTTTTGGAGCTGTGTGTAACAAAAAGCAATTTCCCCCTGGGGATTATTAAAGGAATTCTGATTCTGATTCTGATTCTAATTCTAATTCTGATTCTGATTCTGATTCTGATTCTGATTCTAATTCTGATTCTGATTCTGATTCTGATTCAGGGTCCTGCTGTTGTTCATGCTGGCTCGGTGTCACATTGTCATGGTTCACTGGGACACTCAGAACTGTTGTTCATGCTATTCCTACTATGACTAATGAAACAGTTTGCTATGGAACAATAATCATCATTTATTTATCAGGCTGTCATATGTCCTTTTCATGTGTTTAAAGCGCGTCTCACCACTTTGTTTGTCGGTGCTGACATTCAGTTGTTGAACTGCCTACCTGTTGTTTAGACTGCTGTCACTGATAACGCTTCATTGTTCCGTCGTCAGTGTTAGTGGTTCCAGCTGTGCTTCTCTGCCGCAGCAGGTCAACATGTCTGCTGCAAGAAAAGTGAAAGACTCTGATTGATTCATTCAGAATATGAAGCAGCAGGAGAACACAGTGATATCCAGCCTTATGTCTGCAGTACTCTGCATTTTCTGCTGTGGGCTCTGGAGTTTATGTTCATCGTTCCCCGTCACAACACATTACATGAACATTTAATCAATTTCCACTTCAGTATATAATAGCACCCCTATTTGGTAATAATTATTTGCTAATAAACAGCCTGAGCGCAGTGTGTATTACATTTCCCTGCATTTTGTTGTTAATCATTACATATTGCAGTGGTTATCCCAAAATGGGAGTTCACTTTCTTATGAACATGTAATAATATGGTGCATTATATTATCCAACATAGATGTTTTCATTCATGCAAAACCATTATTAACCCTTGTATGGTGTTCGGGTCTGTGGGACCCGTTTTCATTTTTTTATCAAGAACAAAATGATACAAATTCTTTTTTCAAACTCAGACTTGTTGGCCTTGGCTCATATTGGTGAGTCTGAGTTTGAAAAAATGATTAATTGTATCATTTCTCTTTTGATAAAGAGCATGAAAACGGATGAAATCGGGTCCCACAAACCCGAACACCGTACAAGGGTTAAATAACATTTGTTTGATGCATTCTAGAACTCAAAACTCATTTTAAAAGACACAGTTAGTTCAGTAGATTAGTGTCTTCCATTGATGGAACTAAATTACATGAAGTTTCAGTGTATTTCTTCAGCTTAACGGAGTGAGAGTGTTACACTACACAGAGTTTTAAGTAGTGGGTCGCACAAATGTCAGGACACACACACACACACGCTCATATTCCTCTCCAATTTACCCTCACTGTGAAGAAGCCCCTTAGATACACAAACTCGGGGCTACTTGGGGCAGTAACTGAGTCCAAACTCGTAGGCAGCAACCCACTGTACTGTTGCACCGAGACCAGTGGCACGGCTCTCATTGTGGTTACACAGGGACCAAATGTCTTCCAGCAGCAGCCCCAGTACCCCCCATACTCCACAGTACTCCCACAAGATGCCCCAGGGCACACAGTCATTAGCAGTCCACAAAACGCATGTGGACTGGATGAGTCCCACGACTCCTTCAACAACCCCGCAAGGGTAAAGAGCTGGTCCACTGTTCCGCAGCCAGGATTGGGTTTCGCATTGCTTCTCCTGAATCTAAGAGTCAGCCGGAGCCTTTCCAGCATCCTGGAATATACATTTCCAGGGAGGCTGAGCATAATACCCTGAAAATGGAAGCACTGAAAGCCAAACAATGTCCACAGCCTTTGCCACCTCTGCCACTGATATGGGTGAAGCTTCCCCCAAGTCTTCCTCTGTTGGTCGTTTTCAGGAGTTCTTCAAAGTGTTCTTTCCATGGTCTCCCTTCCTGAGCCATCACAGCCTCCCTGACCTCCTCCTCTTCCGTCACCTGCTGTCTCTGTAATGGAGGGTCCGAAGATGAACCGCTGAGATGTCCATGTCCCCAACCTGCCCCAGGAAGCAAGAGAAATTCATCCAGAGGTGGGACTTTAAGACCTCATGGACACCGGACATTCCCAGTTCACCTTCATCACACGTTTGGGTACATCAGGTCTGTCTGGCAACCTCCCCATTATCTGATCCAACTCACTACCAGGTGGTGATGAGTGACAGCTCTGCTCCTCTCTTCACCTGCCTCGCCGTCCTAACAATACTTCATTACAAAGTCAGGGTTTTCAGCCCAAGACTCCCAGAGGAAGGTCTGAGGATGGACTGGTGACGCTAGTTTAGAAACTCGATTGAATAGCTCAAGCACTGGCAGTCTACATGAAGGGTCTGACACCAGTCCTGTTGGCACGATGGGCAGGTCCAGTTTTTTTTTTGGAAGAGACAGCGTTATCTTAAATCAAGGCTGAAGATTTTGTTTGCCGCTGCCTTTCATTCCATCAAACACTTTATTCCTGTTTTGCACTGCACAAATCACTGCGAACTGCTGTGTTGTTGAAATGTGCCGCACAGATAAACTCGTCTTGACTTGCCTGGCTCTGTGTTGCTGTTCAGGTGGATTATTTTGGTTGAATGATCTTCACGTCTGTAGCCGTGATGTAGTTAAGTCGTCTCCAGACAGTGTGGTGTACTCTGTGTCCAGGTGAAGGCCATGTTGGAGGGGACACGTTCTTTTGCATCATGGTGACTTCATGAGGAGTTTTTCCATGTTAACTGAACTTGAATTGCTGAATTAGAACACACACACACACACACACACACACACACACACACACACACACACACACACGTGTTTGTGCATCAAATTTTGTACGATGGATGTAAACGGGATGAAGATGGGGTTATCAAGATGGAGTTTACACTTCACATCCCTCATTTAATCCTTGCGCTCGTCATTTTCATAGATTCTATCAGACTGGACTTTAGGCTGTGAAATCCATCCATCCTCCACTGTTACACAACCTCATTATTCATCCACACGTCACACTTGATTTTTGCTTTTGTCACCTTCATATATTTCACAGACTTACACCTCATTTGTTTGTCCATGGTACAGCCCATATTTCCTTTATATGCTCAATATTTCATGTAAAGTTTTTCATTTTATAGCTATTAGCTGACTATTCCACTCTGCAAACTCAATTTAACGGTAGTATTGTTTGGATCAGAAGCACACACGAGGCGAACAGATGGTAAAAGGTGCAGCTTATTGTTGAGGATGATCAACAAAGACAAGGCACCAAAACCAGACACAGTCCAAAAGATACTCACTGACAAATACGAGACTCTAAACTCTCTCTACAAGACACCAACACTGGACACAAGGGCACGAGACCATCTGGCACAGGACAGGGGGCAAACGCAGACAATATATACACCAGGGAGGGGGGCACAGGTGGAAACGATCAGGGCGGGGCACACAGTCGCAGTAGAGGGAAACACACAAGGGCAGGAAGTCAAGGGGCCTGAAACAAGAAGGAAAAGATGAACGCCACAATAAAACAGGAAACACATGAACCAAACGGAACAAATATCGGGCTACTTTATTTATTTCATTCCATAAAGTAGGTAGCAGGTTTGAAGGCTTATAATTCAGCATCATAAGGGGTCACACACATGGGAGCGACTGTTACAGAGCGCTCTAATCAACAGTTCCTTTGAGCTGTACTACGCAATTTGACTCAAATCAGCACCACAGCTGTTGTTCTCAGTTTAAAGGTTGCAAAAAGTATGTATGTATGTATATGCTGAATATATAGTATATCTAGTATATACAAACTAGTAAGTACAATACATCAAGATGATCCATGTTAGGAATAACTACATTTGTTGGTTTCTGTCAGATATTTAAGCTGGTATTCTAGAAAATGAGGATTTGGGATGGCAGTTCCTACAGTTTACAGAGCAGTTAGTTAACTAGATGATCTATGATCAACTCAGTAATGTAAATGATACAATAGTGTCATGGTAATTTACATTTTTGTAATGTATAAACGGTCAATGAGGCACTTCTGCTATGAAAAACAGATAAAAGCTTGATTGTTTGTAGAAACCAGGATAAAATAATCAATCAGCCAATCAATCTTTATTTATATAGCGCCAATTCATAACAGCGTTATCTCAAGACTCTTTCCATAAAGAGCAGGTCTAGACCTGCTCAGGAATTCAACATTAAGGATTCAAGAATCCCCACATGAGCAGCATCAGATATTATATTAAGAAACAGTGGAGGAAGAACTCCCCTTTAACGGGAAGAAACCTGGAACAGAACCAGGCTGGGGGGGGTTCTGTCTGAGAGAGAGAGACTTGAGCACAAACAGCAACCAACGTACTAACAGCAGCTATAGTACTGACAATAGGAGTGTGACTGATAAATTAGCATCATGGTAACAGTGAAAAACATGATGAGTGGTCAACGGTCCTCAGCAGTGATTCATGAAGCCAGAGAACCACAGCAGGAGAACCAGAATCAGGATCCACAGGAACCAGAGAACCACAGCAGGAGAACCAGAATCAGGATCCACAGGAACCAGAGAACCACAGCAGGAGAACCAGGACCAGGATCCACAGGAACCAGAGAACCACAGCAGGAGAACCAGGACCAGGATCCACAGGAACCAGAGGGATGAGAAAAGCACAGAAAGGCTCCAGGGAAGATACCAAGTTAGTAACAGACATTAAAGAGACATGAAGTATCAGGATGGAGAGGAAGAGGAGGAGGGAGGAGCCCAGTGCACCATGGGAGTCCCCCGGCAGTCTGAGCCTATAGCAGCATAACTAGGAGCTGGTCCAAGGCCTGATCCAGCCCTAAACTATAGGCTTTATCACAAAGGAAGGTTTATAGTCTACTCTTAAATGTAGAGAGGGTGTCTGCCCCCCAAACCCAGACTGGAAGGAGGTTCCACAGGAGAGGAGCCTGATAGCTGAAAGCTCTGGCTCCATCACTACTTTAGAGGACTTTAGGAACCACCAGTAGGCCTGCATTCTGGGAGCACAGTGCTCTAGTGGGGTAGTACGGTACTATGAGTTCTTTAAGATTAGATTAGATTAGATTAGATTCAACTTTATTGTCATTACACCTGTACAGTACAAGGCAATGAAATGCAGTTTGGCATCTAACCAGAAGTGCAATTTGTAGAAAAAGTGCAGAAATGATGGAGCCTGACCATTAAGAACCTTGTAGGTGAGGAGAAGGATTTTAAACTCTATTCTAGATTTTACTGGAAGCCAATGAAGAGAAGCCAGTACAGGAGAAATATGGTCTCTTCTCTTAGTTCTTGTCAGAACAGGAGCAGCAGCGTTCTGGACCAGCTGGAGAGTCTTATTGGGGCAGCCTGATAATAAGGATTAAAACTGATGGCCTTAATAGTAGTAAATGATGAATGCTCTGTGTCCTTTCTAGTCATTCTGACGACTCAAAGCACTTTTACATCACATCCTCATTCACTCATTCACACAGGAGGAATCTAAATCATTCACACGCTGAAGCTATGCTAGGTTCAGCGTCTTGCCCAAGGACACTTCGACATGCTGACTCGTAGGAGCCGGGGATGGAACCACCGACCGTCCAATAAAGGGACGACCCACTCTACATCTGAGCCGCCCTAGTCCACCATATTGTTTAGCTGTCAAGAACACTGTCGCGTTTTTATGTTGAGAGATGTTTAACAGGAAGCGGTTACAGTGAAGAAAAGCTTCTTCGCCTCCCTAGAAACAGTCAAGTTGCTTTCTCTATTAGAAGCTGATAAAAAACAGGATTATTCAGGATGGAGGGATAGATGAATTAAAATGATGGTCATGGCAGAAACCGCTCGTACTGTTGACTCATCAAACACACGTTTTTGACCAGCAGTGGACCGTCCAGCCCGCCGCAGACTGATCAAATAAAGAGAGGAAAACAAGGACAAAATGCTGTGGTTTAATGTTGAGGAATATAGCTGTTATCATTTAAAACTTATAGATGAGATATAACAGCAGAGCCTCTGTGCTCCCAGGTCCTACAGAGGTCCAACTGACAGCGGAAAAGACGATATAGATACTCCCATAGAAACACACGGGTTTGAAAGTCACGCTGAGGGACACGAAAAAATGAGAACGAATTCATAGACTGGACTTCCATGACTATTTCACGCACCCCCGTGAGACTGGGTTGCACCAGCAGCAGGTCCGAACATCATTTTCAATTACATATACTTGGACTAAATACCTCCAAAAGTAACGGCTTTCCCATCAGCTGTACTTTGTGTTAATTGCTCATTTAAGATGATGACGATTGCCAGCTAAATATCATGATAATGAACTTGTCAGGAGGTCCTGCGAAGGAGGCTTGACTGACACATTGAGGAACAGCAGGTCTAAAGAACAGTCCCTAAATGAGAAAGTGCTAATCATCATTCCCACCGTCAAAACTGACGTCTTCAAATTGCTTATTTGGTCTGACAACCTTAAAAAAGGTCACAATGTTCTATTCAGACTGATATTGAGTTTGAGTAAATCTCTGCATTGTTTCCTTTTTACCTGTTAAATGATTTCAACAATTAATAATAACACTGGAACCTATTTGCTATCACCATAAGTAGCTGTTACATAGATAAATGACATCAAGTGAAAAGTAATTCCTTCTTGAGTGAAAATCACATCACATGTATTTGAGACCAGGTTTGTGGTGCACTAAGGCCATTCTGTACTTACAATACGCTGTCTAATACGGAGTGTAATCCTTCGGGAGCTGGCAGAGCTGTTACATTTTATCAGTTTGCCACAGACAGGCACCTCTTGGGCCTCATTCTGAGCGGCTGGATTCAGATCAGCCCACATTCTCAATGTCAAGATGTTATAAATAGCCAGAACTGATTTGTACAGCTCCTCTGGCAGCTAAGATCAGCTCAGTGGGGGACGTGATGTTCTGGGATGGATCCATGGGTAGCCTGATAGGTTTGGAATGACAAAGAAAAGACAAGCTAACTGGTAACAGCCTCCCGAGGGCACACATAACCGCTCTGTGTTTTTTGGATATACAAAAGAAGAGTTTGGATTCAGACGACGTTAGTTTGCTTGGTACTGCTATTATCTATTATAATACAGCAGTATGACATTTCTACTACAAGGTGCTTAAGTTGTCATAGTCACGTTCTCCCTCTCATCACGTTTGCTGGCTGTGTGTCATACACTGGAGGTATGATTCATCTACAGTAAGTACATTAAAGAACGTGAAAGTGGGCTGGTTACGTTGCTCATGGCTCAGCTCGTAGCACTGGTTAGCCGTTCATTGCTGGGTTGGTGGTGCCATTCCCCAATCTTCTCATCCACTTTGTTTCCTCGAGCGAGACAATGAACGCCAATGCCAATGCTCCAACGCCAACGCCAATGGAAGTGTTCCCAGTAGATGGATATGGGGAACACTCCAGACAACAGTGTACAAGTCGTGTAAAATGAAGTGTAAAACTCAAAAGTCTTGCGCCGTTCTATATTGAACCTAATTACGGCTCCGAGCTCCAAGCCCATTGGTTCCTGCTGACAGACACAGTTTTGTTTGCCGTGGTATCGAAGAGCAGGACCACACAGCATCTAACTGGTCCAGAATGACATTTGCAGGTTTGCGATGCTGATCAGTGAGCTGCTGGTTGCTGTCTGGCTGTTGTGGCTGTTGTGTGACAGACAACTACAGTGTCACACAATGTTGATGATGATGTTAGTGTTTTATGCAAATATGGCGCAAATTAAGCAATTTGATTGCTTGCATGCAGTCATTTGATGGGGATGCCATCTTGCACGTTGGAAAATTGACCAAATTGCTTCCTCCTCATCGGAAGCTGGTCAGATGTGGCGTCTTGTTCTCAGCAGAGACGTCCAACAAGCTCACTCGGGACCGACACCGACGCCACTGCTCAGCTGTTTTCAATGCAGCAAGCGCACGGTAGGTTATGTGACAGGAATGAACCAATCAGCTCCACGGGACTGGCTTTGCCCTTTAATCACATCACAAGTTCCAGTCGAAAGGTCAGCCAAAGTGAAGATGAAGGGGTGGCTGATTATACTTGTTCAGGGACACCCGGGGCTGTCAAGGTCTTACTTTTCTGACACCGACTTCAGGAACAACACCTAGAGATCTATCAGGTCTACACACCTGTTAAGAATGATCACCTTGCCTAACCGGCTACATGGATGGACATGGACATGTTGTCAACCTGTATATTTGGAGAACTCATGATACTCTAAGTAGTAAACCATGATCTTTTTCACCCATTCAGTGTGGTCAGAGACACACTGCGTTGTGTTACACCAGCACGGGCTAATGTAGCCTAAAGGGGGCTGCCTGTCACACGGTCAGGGAGTTTCAGAAGCTCCCTCCCACCACACCTTCCTGTGTCTGTGCGCTTCTGTAACTTTCCAGAATAAAATCATGTTTTATTTATAACTTCTATTAGCATAGAGTAGGAGTACTGAAGACCTGCCTAACTCAATAAACAGGTCTAACTAGCAGAAGGTGATCCATCCAGTTAGTTCAGCACACTCCTGTGATCTCTCTTCCTCCTTTAAATGGCAGATAAATCTGCTGATGCCTGCCATTAAAAGAGAAAGTGGTGGGTTCAAATACAGTCCAACTTATCACCCAGGAGCATTCTGTGTGTGTGTGTGTGTGTGTGTGTGTGTGTGTGTGTGTATAAAAACCAAATTACCACAGAGCATGTCAAACTGTTGTTAAGGAGAGTACTGGGATTTATAAAAAACACTGCATCGCTATGGAAACTGGAGCCTTGCATTCAAGTGAAGCCAGTCCTTCATTTACCCAGACACACACACCTCCAGTGGAAATGATGTTAACATCCGTAACCTGCTGTACTGGAGCTGCTGCTGATGAAGTGCTTCTGGGAAAAATGATTTCAGCTCACTCCTTTCTCAGTTAACCCACAAATCAATGCCACACTCTCAACCTGTACCTTCATAAACCATCTGTTTGAAGATGTAAATTAAACGGAGCATGAAATTAGAGAAGAGAAGTATGGATACATTTATGAATATCGGGATGCTAGCTCTGCAACAATGAAGATATATAAAGCCTTGCTGCATTATTTTCAAATGTTCTTTTACAAATTCTACAGTACTTTTTCACAAAAGCCACATGGATATAACATTTCACTGACGGGTGCTGCATAGTATTGTTTCCTCTGCCGCTAACAATAAGTCTTATGCACTATGTAGCAGGAAGGACTGCAGGCCGGTGCTGCAGTATTTGCAGTATTTGCTGCTGTGGTATAGTTTCACCCATGTCTTGGGTGTTTGTCATGTCTGGACTATGTGACTTTTTGTTCTTCTTTCTGTGCGTGTGCTCTTTTTAGTGCCCACATAGCAAATTATGTGCCTTAACTTTTTTTATAGGACATTTTCTAAACATGATCATTGAGACCCAAACAGTCTGTTACTTATCCCACACATGCACGAGTCTGCAGGCCTGTGTAGCAACCTTTGTACTGTATTCTAATTCTAATAAAAGAAGGGTGTTCAGTTGTGATGGTCAACAGTTTAATGCCTCAGAACTTTGTTCTTTCAAATCCAGATCTGCTAGATACATTTTATATTTCTTTTCTACACTGTGACATTTTGAAGTGACAGTAATACCAGATAAAAGACCAGGAGGTCAAATGTTCATCATCTGGATCCACCCCTGAGGCACACTGAACATCTACAGCAGATTTCAGGCAGATCCTCCACTAGACATTCCAGCGCTGCTCACTGAGTTTGTCAGGAGGAAAGTTGACAAGAGATCAGAGAATCCCCTGAAAATGTAGTTTCATTGCTCGTTGCTCATTGGACTGAGCGTCTCGTGCTTCCTGGCACAAAAGTGGCCGAAACATCGTGTCGTTTAACATCTCTGCTCCTTTCTGTTTATGGAGTTAACGCTAATGTTCTGTCAGAGTGCCCTTTAACTGGCTGTGCACAGAGGCTGCAGGAATGTGAGGAATGACAGTGACATCAGCAGACAGGGCCTGGACAGGCTGCTCTGTATGAGTGGGAGGTTTAGCTGTGGTCCTGCACACAAAGCCGTTTCTCTGTGCTGCCCCGTCACCGCCGATGATTCCTGCTCGGCAAGACCAACCTGCAACTGCAACACCGACAACACCAACGCTCACTGTGGTCACCAGACAGTGTGTGTGTGTGCCAGGAGAAGTCCACATAACGTTAAAGCTTCGTGACAGGAAACCGTGGCGCCCGCTGGACTCAGTGGGGCTCGTTTAAGTCTGGGGCTCATATCGTTCTTTCTGTGTGTTCACTGCTCTTTAATCAAGGAAAAGAAGAAGCTAGTCATATTTTTAAAACACGTGCTCCGGGCCACGTAGAAAGTACATGATTCTTTTTCTTCCTCGCTTTATTCGGGCTTCGGTTGCTCTGTACAGAGTTGACTACATCCTGTTCGCTCTCAGCCCAAAGCAGGTGTGTGTGTGTGTGTGTGTGTGGGGGGCTCCTCTTACATGCACCTGCAGTAGACCGCCACCTTGTTCAAACTACAAAGGCTTCATCTTCTAATAAGCAAAGTCTGCAGTGGACACTCATTAAGTCAATTGATATAGTTGACTTTGAAGATGAGTACGGACAGTAAACTGATAGATAGAACATGTTCTGTGACCACTGACGCTCATGTATACGGCTATTGTCACAGGCTCTCCTTGACCAGTGAACTCTGACAGGTGAAATCAAAGTGGTGTTTAAATAGAGAAACATAGAGACGCTAGAGCTGACGGCCTCTGACCAGTCAAGTTCACACCACTTCTGATCCGGTGGACTAGATCGAAGGGTCGTGTTCTTCCGTGGTTTTGAGCAAACTGGGTCAAACGCGTGCATTGTGTATTTGAGCAACGGTATTACAGTTTATATCGTGGTGGATCCAATGTGTCACTGCAGCACTTGAGACAAACAGAAGCACAAACAGTTAGCCAGTCAGTCACACTTTCTCCTGCCGCTCACAGAATCATCCTTCACTCAAAGCTCGTTCGTTCAGAATAAAAGTGATATTGTAAATTAAGACAAGTGAAAAAAATACTGCAAACTTCTAGTCAAACTTTCTTGAAGCATACAACTGTACATTTTAAAAATCACACCAGACATGTTTCAGGAATTCTTAGGCTTCAATCAAAAGTATCAATAAAATGAGATGGAAAAAAAAAAAAACGACTGTACATGAACAATCCTAAGGCAACGTTTGAACACACACACACACACACACACACACGTAATCAACAATTCATGCCCCTTAACCACCGTCATAGAAACCCCCCCCCACCTAAGTGAGACTACACATGCAGGCTTCTTTGACCCAAATAAGTGCAGTGCACAATAATGTGAATATATTTCTGGTGCTATAACTGTGTGTAAAGAGTAACTAAATATAATAGAAATTAAACAGATAAAAAAAAAAAAAAAAAGTATGCCAGGTTCATTATTCTACAGTGATTTCCATTTCAAACATCCTCTCAACAAAGCTTGTCCTTTGCTCCAAGGCAGCCTGTCTGCAGCAGAATCCCTTTGGTAAGTCTTGTATTCACAGTAAAATTGGTTTAAAGTGATACAGCCCACACTGTCAACATCTCACTCCTTCTCATAAAACACCAGGAAAAGAGGGGAGTGATAAACTGGACATATAAAAAGGAACAACTGGAGTTACTGTAGAGTAACAAGCTAAGAAAAATAAAAAATACAATCAAATAAAACCCACTGGCTAAAAGGCGGGTCGTCTTCTAATCCCACAAGGAAATGACATCTTTTTCTGAATTACAGTCCATTTCTGAGGACAGGTCCATGTGAATGACTTTGGTCCCACCACACCAATACCAACGCAATCATCAAATGTGTGAAGGGTGTGATAGCTGCTGTTTTCTCAGGCTCGTCATCTCTTAGAGCTGATGTCCACCTGCTCTGTTGGTTTGTACATGTGTGATGGAAAAGATTTCAAAATAGAAGACTTCTATTTGATGGGTTTTCCCGTCGTGACAGCACCTTCTACACTGGTACTCTCCCGTGGACGTGAAGTTTTGGCACAGACTGGAGATCTCTGTACTGTAAGTTCGTCGCTGTGCGCACTAGACGCTTGTTCTATTGCTTGAACTCTGCTGTTGGACACCGCTGGCCCGTCTTCGTGAAACGTGATCGCTGCATCATCGTCAGTCTGCTCCTTTATCGTCTCCACATCTACGCCAACGTGTTTTGGTCAGCTAAGTGTAATCCGTGATAGCAGGTTAGCACGTGAGGCTAACTAGCTTCCACTAGCTTCCAGAAAATTCCAGTATTTTCATCTTGGCTCTTATTCTCAGATTTGTGACTTTGGGTCATACTAACTTTGTGTTCATCATTGGCGGGCAATATTTCTTGCCTGTTGTTGGTCTTCCCAAGTCATGTTTCCATCAGCTGTCTCCCACTGGCTGGGTGAAGACCCACTCAGACGCTCAGGACTTTCTTCACAGATATGACCAAAACTGACTTGATAGCTGCCTTAACATTACAGTTTATATTTCATTACGCAAAGAATTAAAACTTTAATTTCAGTTGGACTTTAACGGCTGCAATCCAAAACTAACTATGTCATTCTCGTTATATCTTGGTAACTTGTTTTGTGGAGTTATTTTCTCAGCTTCCCTG